>NC_140970.1:96257692-96317692 GCF_056783735.1 Eptatretus burgeri
TAAAAAAAACACATTCGGTTTCATTTATGCATAAAGTTGGGAGATTGCTCATCATGCTTGATTACACCTGAATTGTCGTTAATGTTTTCATGAGAATTATGATGTCATCGGTCACGTGGTGTGGCAGCCTTGTTGGAAAGATGGAAAAACTTTGGCCCTCTGTACGAAGGCCCTCTGCACTGCACTTTGGACCGAAGCACGTGAAACTGCACCAAGTTGAAAATTGAAACTTCCCACAAAGCGAGTACCCCTCATGGGGAATGTGTGATTTTTTTAATGACATCACAGGTGCCTTCGTTATGATGTCACAATTGCATATGCAGAACGTGACATACCATAAGTATGAAAATGTTTTTGGGTCATCTCAGGATAAAATGTTCCACAACATTTTTTTGGGGTCATCTTTGGATAAAATGGTCCACAATTTTTTTATATGAGTCATGTGATGCTGCAGCCATATTGTTTAAAAAAACAGGAAAAAAAAAACCTTTAAGAAGTTCGAATTGCGAACATACCCCGTGGGAGTTCATTCGTACAACTCACAGGTGAGCGATAGCACGACGACAGATAATTTTGAGATTTTGATAAGATTTTCATTGCATCAGAAAAAGAAACCAGAGCATCTCACAAGAGTGAGATAAGTTTCATATCATCATTTGCGACTTAATTTTGTGTTGGGCATAGCCCAGCACATTTAATTTTTTTTTAAAATAACAATTTAAAGAAAATGAGCCCAAAAGGCCGTTTCTCGGCCCAAATAACCGAAATCGCACTTTGGGTTCAGTTCGTGCCTGGGGAATGGTCTCGAGAATATACCTGTCAAGTTTGGTTTGGTTCCGTCCACCAATAACCGAGAAATAACAATTTTAAGAAAATGGGCCAACATGGGCCGTTCCTCGGCCCTCAATCGCACTTTGGGCTCAGATAGTGCCTGCACATATGTGTCTCGTATATGCCTCTCAATTTTGATCGAATTCTGTTCCAAATAATGGAGAAATAGACGTTCAAATGAACTGTACACAAGAAAAGAGAGAACGTGAGTGGCACTTAGACTCCACGCGAGCGGCACTGGGTGGAAGACCCCACGGGGTAAAAATCTTCTTTGAAATGGTTGAACAGATTGAGATGAAGCTAACATATGACCGCCTATCCATGACGAATAAAAGGTTCACACGTATCATGTTATAGGCCACACGGTTTGGCAGCCATTTTGGATTTACCCAAAAACATAATCATCTTCTCCAGAACGGCTGCGCAGATCGAAGGGAAACTTCACATAAGTGTTCCCGAAGGTATGTGTGGACAATTTGTTCAGGAATAATTGATGTTACATGGCTTGGCAGCCATGTTGGATGGAAGAAAATTTTTAAAAAATGTTTTCTCTGGAACCGCTTAAACAATCAAAGTCAAACTTCTCAATTGTGATCAAGTAATGATGGGAATCTGTGTTTTTTTTTTGTTTTGTTTTTTTTGTAAGGCTCAATTGGCTGTTCCTGCATGGGTTTGAGGGTAGAGGAGGAGCAGCTGAAATGTGAATGCCATCCAGGTCCCCCTGGTGACTTAATCTTTTCTTTTTGCTTGTTCAGGTTCCTTCTGATTACTCCAATGCAGGACTGTCCTTATTTGCTCTTCCCTTTGATCGGAATTGATTTTATTTTAATCCCATTATGAATTCAATTGAATAAGAATGAAAAATGTTATGGGTCAGGGTCAGGTGTCCGATCAAAGTGGGGTTGAATCAAAGCGGGACGTCTTGGTACACGGTCATCACTGCCTGCAGTTATTCAGTGGCAGTCCCAATGATGTCTCTTATTAATTATATAACACAAAATTACACAAACACCACACCAAACTACACAAACACCACACCAAACTACACAAACACCACACCAAACAAGTCCTGGTGAGGTTCTGCAATCTCTGATTGCTCTTGTTCTTGTTTTTAATGGAAAACATCAAGTTGTTTCTTTATCACCATCATCACCTTCATAATATTTATAATTTTGTTCAATTTTTTTTTGCAGGTAAGCATGGATGGAATGGGAAAGTGGGATAAAACGCCATCACCAAAAAGTGATGAACAGACGCCTTCACATTGGAAAAAGGTCAAGAAGTCTTTTCAGAAAGGGAGTTCTCAGGAAGAGACTCCAAAAGAATCTTGTTCATCTTCGCCGAGCAATGAACTGGGCACTTCGGCATGGTAAGGAAATGGCTGCTCACTTTTGATGGAGAAGTTGAGAAATGACTTGAGCAAAATGTTTTCATGAAAAATACATGGTATGTCTGGCAGGTCCTGATTGTATGTAGTATACCTGTTCAGATAAGGGAAATATTGAGGTTCATCATAGCAAGTGACTATTCAAATATAAGAATAGCCTGAAGAGTTCCAAAGGGCTCCTCCCTTTTCACATGCTTTTCGATATGAATCACAAGAACCCAATTCCATATAATCTTCAGTTGAGAGAAGCAATCAATTGTCTCCCATTGAATCAACTGCGGCAAAGTGAATTTTTGATTCCATAATCATCTTGATAACCGTGCGAGTCCAAACGAGCTTCCTTTGAGAGAGGCCATTGTCAGACAGAGAATGAAGGAAAGCTGCCACACTCGACCGGCCACTTTCAGAAATATTTTGACATTCCAATTCACATCATGGCACAATGGGTAATTGTGTTGGATTACTGGGAGAGGAAGGAATGATAACGATGCATCGATTGTTCCCATGTATAAAGATGAAGTTTAACACACATGGATGGGGTCATGTCGGAGGAAGTGAGAAGACGTACTGGATCAGGTTATCAGAAGCGATTTTTGACTATCAAACAATTTGGTGGAAAATGGAGGTGATTGTGAAGTGAAGCTCATTCTTCTGTCATCTAACCCCTGTGTAATTGGATAAAAATGTAATGTTTGGGGTGGGGGAAGACAGATTACACTCAAGCACTACCCAACCCCCCACCCCACAATTTCCACCCTCAACCCCCTCCCTCTTCCTCAGTGTCAACAGGTCAAAGAGAAAATTTCGAGGTTTCAGAAAAAAGAAGCAAAGTAAAGAGGAGAGAATGGAAATGATGAGGGAGGAACCAAAGACTCTGAAAAATAAGGTGAGGGTTTCATTTGCTTTGTCGGAACGTGAGGCATTCTGATCCCTGACCCCAAGAACAAACAATACCAGAACCAAGACCTCCAGATAGTCATCCTCATCTCTTGTTTTGTATTGATTGAAATACGAACACACTTCAACTACACCTTTGTGCCCCACAATTGCCTCTCCGACCATATTGGAAGATTTTCCTCGTCCAATTTCTCCCTCTCAACCACCAACCTTCATTCGAACAGGAATCACTGTAATTGCATTGTGGTTGATTTAAAACGATAGTAGTGTAAACAAAGAACTTATCCATCACGTTCTTATTTTACTTATTCATGACTTAAGCTCTGTCTCTTTACTTACTCAAAATGTATCAACATGTATCATCTTGAAATCTTTTACACCTCGTCTTGTTCATCAGTTGAAGCGGAAACTGGATGATAAAGCACTTATGGTCCAATAACTCAAGAGTAAACTGGATAGAAGAAAGGTTTTGCTCCAGAATCTTAAAAGTGAAGTTAAGGTGATGGTGCACCTTATAAGTGCACTACCTCTATTACCATACTGTGGAAAAACATTGGTAACAACATTAAAAAAAATCAAACATCTCACCTGTCGCAACCACAACTTGGCCGCAGTAATAAGAGATCTCCAGGTTAGTCTGTGTTGTTACTCAGAACGTCCATTTTCTTCGATTCACTGTTTCTTTTGGAAGATTATCTCACCTGTCTGACTGATTATCTCACCACCTCCTTTGAGGGAGTGCATGCTGACACACTCAGGTCTGTCATGAGTATACTGGAGGGTGTTCATCCAGAAGTTCATGACCCCGTTCGTCTGGTTCCTCACAGAACCAATTTCCGGTCTGCACCGTTATGAGGTGGGGTTGTCTTGTGTGTCAACAGGAAATCATCAGGCTACTTCATTCACCTTTCGCCATAAGTGGCTCTGACCCCAACATTGCTGGAAACAGTGCCAGACCAGGGACAGACATATCCTGCAAATTCCCTCAGAAAATATTATTCGTTGTGCAATGCCATGCCTTTCATGAAAAATATTAACTAATTTGAACCATGCACAGCTCTTAACTCAAAGTTTGGTGAATGTGTGCCTGGTGTTGGCTTCATGCTTGGGGTGGTGGGCTTGGGATGCTAGGATCCTGAGTTCAAATCCACTCGGCTATTGAATTAATATCAGGTGGGGTTGAGTCTTCCTGACATCCTTCCGAGGTTGGCAAAATGAGTGCCAGCTTGCAGATATCCTGTGTCGGAGTGGTGACCTGTCCATACCAGGATTGTGCCCAATAGCCAAGGAGACTGCTGAGGCAGCACCAAAGCTCTGCACAGTGTGAGGTCTCAATGGATGAATGGATGGATGGTGAATGTGCTGGAAGACAATATGACTTGTTCTTGGCTCAGCACAAGGCAGGGTCAACAGTCAATGAGAATGAAAATTCCAACTCAAAATTCTTGCTTTGTGCCCTGCAAAAGATGTGTCCAAGTTCGAACATCAGATGTCTGTTTGACTGCTGGTACATCCTCCCATTGGTAAAACTTGTTTGTTTGACTTGCAGTGAGTTCACCCACCTTCCTTACCACAATTTGCTGGTTGGAGGAGGTTGAGACACTGTCTTCTCAACTAATGCAGCAGAAAGTGCTGGTTGAGGTGGTAGCAGCAGTAGGATTGGTTCTTTTCACTTTGATTGCTTAAATGATTGAAATGCATCTTTCTCCAGATCAATCTCCGCTGATTTCCTCAAAAATCTCACTTTTTGGAGAACCATATTTTATTTCTTTGTGTCCTCTTATTTTCCTTGGTTTTGCAGTTGCGTACAATGAAACTGACCTTGGAACATAGAAATATGGAAATCCAAGTTTTATCAAATGACCTGGAACAGACCAGGAAGCAAGCTTGTAAAAGTGACAAGAAGCTGAAAGTTCTTCAACAACAAAAGGACGGAGATGATCGATCACTCCAGACTCAAGTATGTCCTTCAGAAAATTTGTATATATATATATATATATATATATATATATATATATATATATATATATATATATATATATATATATATATATATATATATTTTAATTTAAAGCAGGATTTCGTTTTATCTGTTGATAATATTACAAGTCCACATTTGTCAGAGGTGGCTTGCAGGATGGCCCAGAGGTACGCACACTCATCTCCACGCTGTCTAACCTGGGTTTAAATGCCCACACAGCCATAATCTGTCACCCTGGTGTTTTACGGACAGGGTGATTCATAAATGTGTGTGCCGTCCTTGGATGGAAGTTAAACTGTGCATCCCGGCAGCCAGCACGAGTTGGATGCAAAAGATCCCATGGTGTCTTGGGAGAAGAGTCGGTGAGCTATCACCAGCACCATGAAGAAATTCCAAATTTCTGGCCTTACCTCACGTTCTCCATGTTCCAATGGAACGGAGTGCAAAAGCATCAACCTATCAAGAGGGTTGCTGCACCCCTGAGCTGGACATGTGAATTTGTCATTGGAGTAGTTTTCCAGAGGTGCAGCTCAGGCAAAAACTTCATTAATTTAGCAGAAGAGACAAACAAGAGGAGCTGAACAGGTGGAGATTGTTGATTAAATGCTTCAAACCCCATGAGGACTTCAAGGTTTACACGAATGATGAATGTGGATTTAGTTTGAGTCGGTGATCAAGTTGTGAAGACATGTTTTCACACAATTCACTGAAAGCTATGTAAAATTATTTTGGGGATGTTGTCTTTTCCACTACATTGTTTAGTGTTGTTTTATCATAGTGAAGTATTTGTGACAGCTCATCAAAAATAACCAATTTATTTTTGACATGTATTAGGAAAGAACATCTTCACCCCTTCAACAACAGCTTGGCCTGCCTCACCCAGGTACATCTGGGGAAACTTTGCATCATTCTCAACTTCAGATGTTGTTCATGGATGAGCGAAAGCGGTGTCAACATCACAAAAGTAACTACATCATTCTAAAGACGCAATATACTCTGCTACAGCAAGCAATGAATGATGGAGAAGCAGATTGGGGCAAGATGCTCATCGAACGAGACAAAGTACAGGCTGAGAAGAGACAAATATTTGAGGAACTGACTGCCAAAGTCGCAGCAAAGACGATTGAGGCAAACGAGCTTCGAGAAACAGCGAAGAAATTTCACCAGGAAGTACAAGTTCTGCAAAGTGAATTGCAGGCAAGGAAAGCAGAGCACCAGACGTGTGACAAGACAGAGGTGGAAAGGCCAAAAAGGACTTTCGAGGTAATTAAGGAGGACCTACAGAAGCATGCTGTGTCCGAACATCAGCCGTGTCAGGAAAATTGGCAACTCCAGGACGACGTGAGGCATGTCTCCATGGTGTCGGAAAGTGTGGAGACACAGGCTGAGATGGAGACGCAGGTCCAGCACTTGCAGTGCGAGGCAAAACAGAAACCATTTCTTGAGATGGTGTCTCTAGTCAACAGTGAACTCACCAAGCTGAGGAACCAGGTGTATAATGTTTCCAAAGACAAGAAGGAAATAGAAGAGCAAGCCAGAAAGAGAGAAAAACAAATGGTTGGGGAATTTGAGATGCTAACAACACAAAAGGAAAAACTGGAACTTGAAATTATGATTTTGAAGCAGAATGTTCCACATGAAGTGCATGAACAGCTGTTACGGACCCTGAGAGACCTCGTGAGTCGTCACGCAAAATTCGAGAAAATCTTACTTGGTTCTGTGGTTCCAGGACAACAAACATCTCCTAAGTTGTAGTCCAATCAATTTGGTACCATGGAAGAAAAGTACGTCCAGATGTGAAAGCAACTGGTGAAGGTGTTGCAGGGGATCCAGAGATGTCAAGTTCAGGAGCTTCTGGGACAATCATTCCGGTCCCTGAAATGGAAGTTGTTGTCAAGTGATAAACACACCTTTTGCAGGTAAGTGTGTGATAGAGACTGCATAATTTTGCACAAAATGTTTCAACATTTCATGACAATACCGATTCGTTAAAATGTTGACATTGATCTTTGCCGTTTGTCGTTCTGGTTTAAAGTGAGTGGATTGAATGTGCGTCAATCCTCCAAAACCACATCCCTTACAAAATGGAGTCTCGGCCCCTTTCGAGTTGGTGAAAACATTACAAAGTATACACACACATTACTTCACCTGTAAGTCGAACAACATCTTCAATCTTTTTTGCTAATTGTGTTGTTGTTGTTATTATGATTTTAATTATTCTAATTATATATATATATATATATATATATATATATATATTTATATATATTCATATATACTTTGGTCACACGACCCCTTTATGGCCGAGAATCTTTTTGCTTCTTCTTCATCCTCTCCTCCACCCCTCTGTCTTGCCATGTGAAAGTTTAAGATGTTCCCCATTTCCTCAATAAATTTTACAGCATGACAGAACAGTGCAATAAATTACCCAACTCTTGACCCTCACTATAACGTGGCTTCCTGCTTTGCCGATATTGGTATTTCTTCCTTGAAGCTTTGCTGCACCCGCTGAGCTCCTGTTCACTTTTATCTGCCATCTCTCCTGCATTGTATCAATGCATTCTTGTCCTCTTTCCGCTGCATCCCATTCTGTCTGTTGACATTTCACCCTCTGTTCATCATACTTCCACCAGTCTCAACACCTGTTCAAATGAATTCATAGATGGAGAAGGTGATCCAATGTCCGTGTTCATGGATAAAGCCGCAAACACGGAATTGCCGATGTGGAAGGAAAAACTGGAAACGCAGAAAGAGATGGACTTGAATGACATTGAAGAGACTGAGGAAGTTGGTTCCTCAAGCTGGAAAAAGAGCAAAAAACGAAGGAGTGAAGGTAAGCAGTGAGTCTGCATTTTGGGAGTTTTTCCAGAAGGGGGTTTTACTGGCAGACCACGTGCACCCTGCAGAAACCTGGGGAGGCCAGAGCAGGGCAGAGGGTGCAAGACCAGAAAGGAGATGGTGGCAGACAGAGTGACCTGTATGTGATGTGAAGGTGATCGGCCCAGAGACTCGGCTTCATCACAGGATATACCCATGATTTTAAAGGCGTTTCCATCGTTTCTAGTTGAGCAATGTTAGCATTTGCTTTGGTATTTTGTTGCCCTTTGACACTGCATTTAAAAGTAAAATGTCCGATTTGTAAGCACAGGGATAAATGTGGTATTTTGTTTTGTCTGGAGACGGAGGTGATAAAAGACAAAGAAGATCCAGGAAATGGCAATTGTCACCATCTGCTTGTGCAAGTCCAATCCAACACATCTGAAAAGAGAACACACAAGGAAGAGCAATGTAATTCGAGTATGTCAGGACAGCTTGATTAAAAAGACAATGCACTGAGTGGGTTAACAAGTGGGCACAATAACATGTACAAGCAAGGGAATAAACAAGTATAACAAAGAGGTGGGTGATTGGTAACACGGTAACCTGTAGGTAATGATTGTTGGATAAGTGGGGGTTGAATGGTTGTTGGATTTCATGATTGTGGATAAGGATGTGGTGGGGGTTGTGATTCAGGGGGTGGGGTTAGTGGGTGAGAGATGATGCAACAGAAGATGGTGGTGCTCTGCCGACTTGAATCCCAGAAGAGTGGGATGGAACAGTCACAGGAAGGGTGGTTCCATAAATGGGAGAAAAGAGGAAGAAAACAGTTGTGTACAGTTAGCGTGGATTTAATGGTTCGTTATCTCTTTCCATTATAATGGAAATGCTAATAATTATTTATATAATGTTTATATAATTTATATAATTTATGCATTATAATGCTAATAATTATTAGCCGAGGAGAGGCATATTAATTCCTGAGACTGAACCTTTTCCCATGGCTGACATGGAATTAGATAGTTTGTTTGAAGTTTCTTTTGGAATGACAGGGTGAGGGTTACATTTACCAGGATTAATAGCCTTGTTTCATTTATCAGACCAGTATGTAAATAATTACACATCACCAGTGATGCAGCTGCTGTCTTCTTGTTTGTAGGATGGGGGTACTCTGTATATGTCACAATATGGAACGATATTTGTAAAAAGGAAGACAGGGTTTCCAACTGGCCTGATAAGGTGGTCATGTTGTCACATTCCTCATCACAGCTGGCATTGGGCTCTGTAGTTTGTTCTCATATGATTGTAGTTCATGTTACACATGGTAAAGTGGGTAATACATAAGGTTTCAGTATTTGAGGATTTGTTCCTGAGTCGTTGGTCTTTCTACAATGATCGTCTGCTTGAGATAACACCTGTTACTTGCCATCCATCACAAGACCATCCAGGATCACCAAAATACATTGTAAGACTCAGGATAACACCTCGCCTACGCTTTGATATCGATGGGTCTTGAACATTCTGGATTTTTCAACATTGTGACCCTCGACAGTTGAATTGTTCTCAATTCTCTTTGAAAGATGTTGCATCCTTGTATTCGGGTACAGCCTTAATCACACGTCAGTTGTAATTAACAACCTCTTTCTCGCAATATTCACCTCCATCACCGAAAGTGGACGGAGGTTGTGTTTTCACCCCTGTCTGTCACTTCTTTGTGTGTTTGTCTCTCTCTGTCTGTGTCTGTGAGCGGAATATCTCAACAACTTTTGGCCAAATTTGCATGAAATTTGGAAGAGAGGTTGGGTTGGTGACAAGGCCGAAATTATTCAATTTTAGTGAAAATCTGGATCCAATAATTTATTCAGAGATTATTATTTTAATTGGACTGATTGGCCAATGAGCCAAGCCAAGGTGTGATTTTCTTTTTCTTTCTGAAAGGAAGAAAAATGTGTTCACACTCTTCCCTCTATTCTTCCTTTTTTATTTTTTTGTCACTCATTCATGGATACACATGGTTGAAGTGGTCGATGTTTAGTGAAGGTCACACTTGATCTGTTATTTTCATACATAATAATAAATGTCAGTGTGTCAGTCAGTCAGTCAATTGTGTGTGTGTGTGTGTGTGTGTGTGTGTGTGTGTGTGTGTGTGTGTGTGTGTGTGTGTGTGTGTGTGTTGCTCATAAAGCCTCACATATTCTCTCTGTTAACTCCCCCCCCCCACCCCTCTCCCTGTCCCATCCTCACTCTGCCCCTTCTGAATAAATACGGCTGTCTCTGTCTCTGTCTCTATCTCTGTCTCTGTCTCTGTCTCTATCTCTATCTCTATCTCTATCTCTCTCTCTCTCTCTCTCTCTCTCTCTCTCTCTATCTCTCTCTCTCTCTCTCTCTCTCTCTCTCTCTCTCTCCCCCACCTCCCTCCTTGCACCCCTCCATCCTGGAGTGTTTAGCGACATGTGGTGAGGCATTGTTCTCCCCTCCTTCCCATCCTCTCCCACCCCCCCCCCCTCCTCCTCCCCTTCCCCCTCTCTCTCTCTCTCTCTGTCTGTCTGTCTGTCTCTCTCTCTCCCTCCCCTCTCTTGCAGGAAGATGGCTTTTACCAAAAGAAGGAAATCTAGCATCTGAAACTCCTCAGGAGCAAGAAAGAAGACGAGCAAGAACCACAGACGAAGAGGAAAGGTTGAGTTTCACACATCTTTGTAATTGTGAACATTCCATATTAAAAGACTCACATCATAAACACGTCATACCGGTGATCTCAGAATAGTGCAACACTTAAAAAGGACCAAATTATAGAGAAAATAAAAGGATTACCTGGAATAAGGCAATGGATCTTCCAATGACAGGACTGACGGATTGGATGAGAGAACAAATTGACAAACACAACGTACCAAACACACAAATGGCTTGATGATTCGAGAGGGAGACAAACATATGAAAAGGACAATTGTGGATTTGAAAAGAAAAGTTTGAATCAATAATCCGAAGGTCATTTTAATCGATCCAGGCACAAGTGATTCTTTAAAACAGCTTCAAACACAATATGTTATCGTTCCATTTGACAAAGCAAATAAGATTGTTATATTTGTATGTAAAACATTCTACATGAAAACACTTTTGTAAAAATTGGGATTACAGACTGGACTCTCAAAGACCGACAAAATAAGTGAGGATAATAAAATAGACTTGCACCATGTAAATCACTCAACAGTGAGAAGGCTCTTAGTTCCAGATAAACACCACAAATTACCATTCGTTGACTGGATCTCAAAATTGCACAAAAACCCTTGTAAGATGAGGTTCATCATCACATGTAGAGAATGTAGTTTGAAACCCTTGTCAGGAAGTGTTACAGGGGTGATGAAACCGATTGATAAAAGCTTGAAAAACCACCATGAGAAGGTGAGGTTTTATTGTGGATCTTCTGTTTTAAAAAATTCTGGATCATTGATAATTCCAGACCTAAAATCGACAGTATCCACAATATTAACAAGGGTAAGGCTGAATGTTTATCAATTTATGATTTAAAAAAACATTTTACACAAACATTCCACATGACAAGTTTGTAACCAAATTGGATGGAGCAGTTGATAAAACATCTGCAGGAGGTAATAAAGTATACATTAACGTTTATCAAAAAGAGCGACCTGGTCCTCAAAGGAAAATTAATATGAATGTAGTTTTTCAAAAAATAATCTGAAAACGTTTTCGATTTCTCCGAAACAACAGTTTCTTTAGATTTTTCTAAAGTTTCAACAGTTTCAGCAGGCCTTCACTTCAGACTCCTCTGTCAAGAGCCTTCCACTCTCTGCTCTCACTGCAGTGCTCCGAGGGATGGGATTGGATGAACGCAATGCGCGAATTCCCCTGTAAGCGGGACGAGAATCACCTGTCCACAGGTGATGCTCTATCCCCTCACAGATTCCTCGCACATAGGCCTCCTTGTCCACCCTCAGTGCACGTACAGTTTTGCACCTCAGCTCCCTGAACAGCTCAGCTCTGCCATTCAGCCTGGCGCTGCGACTCTGGTCAATGGTATCCAGTGTCCCTTGAGAGACAAAATTCTTCTTTGCCCTGCGGTAAGTTCCAAGACATCCACCGGCAACATCAAGGACGGTGGTCTTGAAGGCACCCCACAATGCTTCAGGACCCCCCAAAGCACCCAGACCCCCCAAGTGTCCACTCCGCGTGTTCGCAAACTCCTCAGCTACTCTGTCATCCCTGAGCTTGCCAACATCCAGCCTCGGCTGGGATGATACCATTCTCCAGGATTTGAGGTGCAGCTTTAGAGTTGCTACAACAAGCCTGTGGTCAGTATTGAGGAACTGAGCACTCCGGTCGACCCTGCAGTTCTGGATCATCCTCCAACGACCGTCAATGAGGACATGGTCAATCTCCTTTGCCACACCGCCAGCGTTGGAATACCAAGTCCAGCGATGAGCTTGTGGGTGCTGAAACCATGAACCAGCCACCCTAAGTCCATGACTTCTTACAAAGTCAAGGAACTTAGTGTTATTCTGATTCATAGTTCCTGGCCCATGGGGACCAACACACATCTCATAACCATCCCTATCAGTTCCAGTCGATGCATTGAAATCCCCCATGACAAGAAGTGTATCTCGTCTGGGGCACTGATCAACCACAGACTCTAGCGTAGCGAAGAATACATCCTTCATGGTGAGATCACTCGCCTCAGTCGGAGCATAAACAGAGAGCAGGGAAATGACACCTAAGGAGCGACGAATCCTTAATCTCATAATACGCTCGTTGACCGGTGTTACCTCAACTATCATTGGGGTCAGCTTATTGGACACAGCGACAGCAACCCCTTGGGTATGGTAACCATCAGAGCGACCAGACCAATAGTAGGTGTAACCACCCACCATTATCTCGCCGCAATCCAGTCTCCGAAGCTCAGAGAGAGCTGCAATCCCGATGTCCAAACGTTTGAGCTCAGATGATAACAGAGACAGGTGATCATCCTCTCTTAGGGATAGGACATTACAGGCAACCACCCGAAGGGACCGCCTCAGGTTAACCTAAGGAGACCGCCACCTGGTGGACGACACCTCACCACCACTCCGACACACTCTCCCGCAATCAGACCCAGGGATGTTACCCTGTGGTTTCCCTCCTATCATCAAAGATTGGGGGTCCCGAAGGCTTTGCCCCAATCCCATCATCCGGTGAGCTGCCCTGCGAAGGGAAGCTGCGCAGGAGGTACTCCCACGGAGTGGGTTTTCAGATTTTTTTGCGTTTTTATGTTTTGCGGAATGAAGGGTTTTACGGTGGCCGGAGTGCAAATCCTGCCACCAAACTCCTAATGAAAAAGTAACCCAACTGCAGGAGGACGTCCACAGACACAGTTGGCAACTAGATATGGATGGCCGTTGGCTCAAAAGGAGCTCCTCCACCCTTTGACAGGTTTTGTTTTTAATCCTGCTCGGTGTCCATATCCAAACACCCTCCTCACCAGAAAACCTGGTGGGGGAGACGGTTGAGTCGCCGACAACCTGACCATGGAACAGGTTAGTACAGGTTTACATGGTACCTGTAGCAGGTTTCAGATCTAACCTGACCTGTAAAGCCCATGCTTTTCTCATGGCCAACTCGATGTTGGTTGCTCCACAGTTGTCAATGGCAAAAACCTTTTCATCTTGGCACCACATGGAAAAACATTGAACATTGTCTATCGTGAAGCTTTACGAGAATAAAACAAAATGTCACACACTATGTGAAATATGTGATGTGAAATCTTCAGTGCTGAAGAAGAAGAAACAGTGCTGAAGAAATCAGAAAGAGGAAAGATAAGAAAGGAAAAAAGAGGAAAGAGAAATAAAAGGATGAAGAGAGAAGATAGAACAACACTGAAAAAAAATAACAGAAGAAAGGAAAAAGGAGAGGCAGACAGAAGATGAAGAAAGGCAGGACAGGAATATAGAAGTCAACAAGGAAGGAAAAAAAACACAACGAAGAACAAAAAAAATCCAGAGCAGCAGAAAGTCTGCAACATCGAGAAGCAAGACGAGAAGCAAACAGCAGCAATGACTGTATTCTGCCCTCTCAGATGTGCGATCAATGAGTCATTGGATTGCACTTCAGTCGGTTATCTGTTCTCTCTGGTTCAGGGCACAATACAAGCCGATGAAACCTTTGTCGCCCCTGTGTGAAGTGGGGCCATCGCCGGAAAATAGAAAACACACAGGAAATGGCACTCTGTGTTGAGGCACGGCGGTGATGGTCATGTTTAACCCTCGACCAGTCAAAGATCCCCGGGGGGTTAAATATCACAGCAAGGTCAGCTGCGGTCTTATTTTTCTCTCTCCCACCTGTCTCGTTCTCTTTCTCTGCCTCCATCCGCTCCCCCCCCCCATCCACACATCCTCTCTTAATCTCCCTACCACCCCTATCCCTGTCATTCCCACCTCTCCCCCTCTCTCCCCATGTTAAGGATTGCCAGTTTAATTTTGAGTTTAAAACGGCTTCCCCTTCATGTCGCATGTACGAATCAGATGTGAAGTGAGCCGACGATAGCAGTGCAAAGGTTGCTGCATGTGCAAGCATGCATGCAGACCTTTACAAGGAAGATGGCGTGGGTTTCAAATGCTCCCACTTGGTTTTATAGAGAACTCGGATGTTAAAAATAAAATTTTACTGTTTGGGCGCATTTTAACAACCTTCCCTTCCCCTCACTACGCCTTCCCTCCCCCTCACGCTGCCTTCCCTTCTCCTCACGCCGCATTCCCTTCCCCTCACGCCACCTTCCCTTCTCCTCACGCCAACTTCCCTCACCCTCACACGGCCTTCCCTTCCCCTCATGCCGCCTTCCCTTCCCCTCATGCCGCCTTCCCATCCCCTCATGCCGCCTTCCCTCCCCTCACGCCACCTTCCCTTCCCCTCACGCCGCCTTCCCTTCCCCTCACGCCGCCTTCCCTTCGCCTCACAGTTACTCTGCCCTCAGAGCATTATATGGTGTAAATATGTTTTCAAGTTCTGCAGAGCAGGTTTTTTCAAGTGCCAAGAAGCCGATTTGTGTTCTGCAATGTCCAAGATATAATTGAATTGCAACGAGAAGGGCACTCGGGAGAGCGCACACCTCCGCCAAGCTGAACAGTTTATGTTTTGTATCCCACTGAAAGGCTGGATCTCCATCCGAACCTGAACCAAAATCTAATCAGCTTGTTCTCATCATCAAACGAACTCTTCCACCAAGTTTTGTCAAAACCCGTTGATGTGGATTTTTTAAAACCAACCTTGTTGTGATCGTTGTCCTCCTGAAGGATTCTAACTGGCCGATTGTGGAATCCTATTTGACTTCAGACAGAGTTTAACGTTTGTCCGATTTGATTATAAAATCCTACAAAAACCCTATCGACACTGATAAAACTGATGTCCACACAAGTCCTTCCTTGTGAAACAATTTATTTTCTAATTATACACCATACACTTCTCACCCTTGTACAATGAACTTATGAATCCCCATTTGTTGCAATATTATTTGGTTCTATTCCATTTATTCTTACTTTAATTAACAGTTAGAGCAACCCGATTCAATTCACTTCTACATCACATCAGAGAGTTTTATTCTAACTTGGTACTTGGTCAGTTCCAAGAGGTACAAGCCACTGAGAAACTATACTTCCTCACGTGCTTGCACTGAGAACAATGTGCCTTTCAAAACATTTTATACTTCCATGAGAGAGAGGTTGGGGGATATTCACCCAGACTGTAGACGTGTCCTTTAGACAAAAAGCCACTTCGTACATTTTCGAAGCAAAGGGTCATTTATCAGCTCGGTCACTCTGCTCCAGAACAACACATTTCTTATCATTTAGGGCAAAAGTCTTTTGGCCAGAAATGACAGTCAATTCAATTTGCAGCATAAAAGTTACATTTCTGAAACTCCATTTGTTGCAATTTAAAATACATTAATATAAATTTTTTCCCCACACCGTCCACAACTTTTTGAAATAACATGCCATATCGTGTTTGGCCCAATCTCTCAATTGGGAAGAATCACTTTGGAAATTCCAGTGTCTGTATCCAGATTCGGATCCACTCCAAAATCGAAACAATTTGTCCTTTTCACACTCCAAACCTGTCCACCAAGTTTTGTATGAATCCGTCGACAATTTTTTGAGATATCATGTTATTTCTTGTTTTTTGCCATATCACAATGGAGAAGAATCACTTTAATGCTTGTTGTTTGTGTCCTTTATGATGTTCCCAAAACGGTACGTTTCCTGTTTGGATTTTTTGGGGGAAACGGAGACGAGGGATGTGGAAGAGCCAGTCCACCAAACGGATCAGAATGGAACGGGGAAAAAGGAACAGTTGAGAGAGGGGGACATCAACAGCAGACTTGAAGGTCAAGACGGAGAGAGGCGGATGAGGAATGGGTGGCAGGAAAGGACACATGGAGTGGACAACATGCATACAAAAGGAAACTCTTTGAAGGGAAAACTGGAAATTTGGAAAGAGGACGGCTTGAAATGGGGGAGGGGGTGTTGATGGGGGGTAGAAAAGATAATGGTTTTGGATGGGGGATGTTATGAGATGGTGGTGTGCACCTGTCTTGAAGACCTGGAAGGAAATATGAGATTGAAGAGAATGTGGAACAAAGTTCCACATGGAAAAAGAACAAATGAGTGGAGGTGAACAGCGATCCTGGATTTCGGTTGTTTCACCAGAAGGTGATTGATGGTGCACCATTTGTCAGGTCAGGTCAGGTGTGGGAGCATGTGCCGGAGCAGCGCGTCACTACATCCACTTTCTGCCGGTACTCCAAGAGCCTCCGTCTGGCCTCACGCAGATGCCTGTCCTGGCAGACGCATGGCCAATCCCCATCTCCTTGAGATGATGATCAACGTAATGCAAGCACGAGGCACGTGGTCGGCCCATTGGCTCCCTCCACTCACGAGGCTCCGTCGATGGGAGAATCTGGTGAGCAGGATCAGCGTCAGGAAAATGAGCCACATGTCCATACAGCCGCAGCTGATGTTCACGTACTATGCAGGGAAATCTCATTTGAGTCTCTCTCAGAAACCACTCATTGGACACAAACTCCGACCAGCAAGAGCCAAAAATTTCTCCGAAGAGTCCTGCCACCAAAGGAATTAAGTCTCCTTCTCAGATCCCTGGTCAGAGTCCAACTCTCACATTCATCCAGCAAGACTGGAAGCACCAAGGACTTGAAGACTCGGACTTTTGTCCTCCCGCACAGGTACCGGCAGTGCCACACCTCGTGATCCAGTGAATCCATGACTCTCCAGGCATGACCCAAATGTCTGTTGACCTCTGGCTCAAAGCCAGCAGAGACATGAATATCACTGCCAAGGTAAGTGAATCTCTCCGTGACCTCGATTTATTTGTCAAAAACACGAACAGACAGGATAGCAGCATCAAAGACGTCATTGAAAGCCTGGATCTTCGTTTTGACCCAGGAAACCTGAAATCCTCGAGGCTCCGACTCCTCATTCAGCACCTCGAGGGCCCCCAAAAGGATATCTGGAGTCTCCGCAAAGATTACTGCATCATTTGCGAAATCAATGTCAGACATCATGACATTCCAAAAACGATGCACCGTAGCTTCCCCAGAAACCTGTCCAAGCAAGTGCGAACAAGTTTGGGGGCCAGTACACACCCCTGACAAACTCCAGTAACAATTGGAAATATGTCAGAGGTGGGATCGATCTCACAACACTCTTTGTACCAGAGTATAGTTCAGACATCAGATCGACCAGTTTTGTTGGCACCGCACGAAGACCAATAATCCTCCAGAGCATCCCGATTCACTGAATAAAATGCTTTACAGGTATCAACATAGGCTTCAAGCAGGCCCTGCTGAAACTCTCATCTGCGTTCAGTGAGGACCCGAAGAGCAAACATACGGTCAATCGTTGACCTCTTTGGTGTAAAGCCTGACTGTTCTGGATGCTGGTGCTCAAGCAGATGGTGGCGAACCTTATCAAGAATTATCCGAGAAAAGACCTTCCCCGGCACTGAGTGGCGTCACCCCTCGGTAGTTGTTGCAGTCTTGGCGATCAGCCTTCCATTTCCAGAGAGGGGCAACAAGGCCCCTCTTCCAGTCAGTTGGGAAGATGCCTGTGTTCCAGGCAGAGCACAGAACTGCATGCAACTACACGAGTGCAGCATTTCCACCAGCTTGCGAAGTTAAGCATGGATGCCACAGATCCCAGGTCCTTTATCCCATTCCAACCAGTTCACTGCAGCCTGTGTTTCCACAAATGAAGGTGGACAACAGTTAATTGGAGGGTCAGCAAGAGGTATTGTAACACCCCGACATCCAACTCAATAGCTGGTGGATTAGCCGGGTGCAGCCGCTCAAAGTAACCGGCCCAGTGGCCCTTCACTTCGGACTCATCTGTCAAGAGCCCACAACCATCCACTCTAACGACAATACACCGATGGATGGGCTTGGAGGAATTCAATGTGAAAATTCCCCTGTATGCAGGACGAGAATCACGACCACAGTTGATGCTCAACCCCCTCACAGATTCCTCTCACATAGGCCGCCTTGTCCACCCTTAGTGCACGTACAGTTTTACGCCTCAGCTCCCTGTTCAGTTCAGCTCTGCCATTCAGCCTGGCCCTGCGACTCTGGTCAATGGTATCCAGTGTCCCTTGAGAAACAAAATTCTTCTTCGCTCGACAGTGAGTTACAAGACATCTCCCATCAACATCAAGGACGGTGGTCTTGAAGGCACTCCACAACTCTTCAGGATCCCCCAAACCCCCCAAATCTCCACTCAGCCTGTTTGCAAACTCCTCAGCTACCCTCTCCTCCTTGTGCTTGCCAACATCCAGCCGAGGCTGGGATGGAACCATTCTTCTGAATTTTAGCTGCAACTTCAGAGTTGCTACAATAATCCTGTGGTCAGTTTTGAGGAACTGAGCATTCCAGTAGACCCTGCTGTTCTGTATCATCCTCCAATGACCATGAATGAGCACATGGTCAATCTCCTTCTCCACACCACCAGCATTGGAATACCAAGTCCAGCGATGAGCCTGTGGGTTCTGAAACCATGAACCAGCCACCCGAAGTCCATAACTTCTTGCAAAGTCAAGGAACTTCGTGCTATTCTGGTTCACGAATTTAGGAGCCGCCTCCCCTTGCGGTTCCTCAAAACGAACCTAACTTATCCCTCAGACCCATGGGGAAAAACACATATCTCATCACCATCCCGATCAGTTCCAGTCGATGCATTGAAATCCCCAAGACGAGACGAGTATCTCGCCTGGGGCAATGATCAACCACACACTCGCGTGTGGCATAGAATGCGTCTTTCACGGTAAGATCACTCGCCTCAATCCGGGCAGACACAGAGATCAGGGAAATGACACCCAAGGAGTCAGACTTGGTGTGGAGACTTGGTGTCTCATGATACGCTCATTGACCAGTGTATGCTCAATTATCATTGGAGTCAGCATATTGGACACAGCCACAGAAACTCATTGGGCATGGAAACCATCAGAGCGATCAGACCAAGAGTAGGTGTAACCACCTCTCATGATCTCGCCACTATCCGGTCTCCGAACCTCAGAGAGTGCTGCAATGCCGATGTCCAAACGATTGAGCTCAGATGATAACAGAGATAGGTGGTCATCCTCTTTTCGGGAAAGGACATTCCAGGTACCCACCCAAAGAGACCGCCTCAGGTTAACCCAAGTATACTGCCGTCTGGTGGACGACATCTCAGCACCACCCCAACATACACTTCTGCAATCTGACCTGGGAAGGTTACCACGTGGTTTCCCTCCCATCATCAAAGATTGAGGGTCCCGAAGGGTTTGCACAATCCCGTCATCCAGTGAGCTTCCGTGCGAAGGGCAGCGCACAGGAGGTACTCCCACAGAGTAGGTTTTATTTGGACCCTGCATGTGACCATGTGTACCCTGCAGAAACCTTTGGGGAGGGTGGCCTGGAAAGAGAATAGGGTGCAACACAAGAAATGAGGTGATAGAAGACAGAGAACACTGAACTGTATTAATTGGGAAAATGTTTGGTCCAGAGACTCAGCCTCAGCACGGGAGATTACAATGGTTTTGTCGGCCTTGGTTTCCACAGCGTCAAGCCGAGCAATATGTGAGGCATGGGAGCCAGCCCAGAGTGGAGAGCAGTACTCAATCAGTACTCCAGTACTCCATCAAGCTGTGGATGAAGGCTTTGCGGGTGGATAGGAGATCAGGTGTGCCAAGGAAGAACTTGGTACTGAGAGTGAGTCCCAGGAGTTTGAGTGGCTGAGCTTACTCAAGAGGATTGTGAAGAAAGTAGATTGGAGGGTTTGCCAGTTGATCCTTTTGGAGAGAGATGGTGAGAGTGTGAGATTTGTCAGGATTGAAAGACCTATTTTAAGTGCTTGACCAGCTTGTGATTTTTTTTTTCAAGCTCTCAAGAGAAGTAAGAGGATGCATCCTGCCTGTCTGAAAGATGGGGTATGTTATGGCAGAGGGTGGAGTTATCATCAAATTGATAAAGAGAATTTCCCTGAGTCAGACATCATTATTGAAGATCAGGAATAAGATTGGGCCAGAACACTGAATTGTTGGGGCACTCCAGCCTCAACAGGCGATCAGATTAAAAGATTCGGTTGAGAGCACATGTTGGCTATGAGAGTCGAGGAAGTCGGTAAACCATGTGTGCAGTTGGCCTTGGATGTCATTGGCAGAGAGTTTGGAGAGCAAGGCAGGATGCAACATTGTATCAAAAGCAGGAGATGTGTGACCTGGAGAGGCTGCCCTGCTCTCACTTTTAAGGCTTCCATCCATTGTTGGATGAGTAGAAGCAGCATGTACAAGGTGAAGTGACCTGGTCTGAATCCTAAATGGCGATTTGAGATGAGGCTGTGGGGGAAAAGTCAAGATTTCATGTCAACTGTGATGATGGATTCCATGAATTTGTTGATGAATGGAACGAAGCTGATCGGTCTATCATTAAGGGATCATTTTTTGCACCTTTTAATGTAATGTCGTGATGCCTGATTTTCAAGCAGATGGAAGATGGCCAAGGGCAAATGATAGTGTGAACAGGGCAGCGAGAGGATGTGCAAGAGCAACAAAGCAGGTTTTAAGGACATCTGAGTCGAAGCCGTAAGGTGAGTCGAGGGTTGAAAGAACCTTCTGCACCTTCTCAGGAGCAAAAGATCGAGTCCAAGAGCAGTTGGGTACAACTGGGATGGTTGTGTACAGAGAGTGAGGGTTGGGGTACACAAGATTTTGAAACAAACACAGAATTGAGGCATTCGGCCTTCTCACGATTGGATTCGGCTGTGGTGCTATTTGAAGTGAAGGAAGGGAGGGAATGTGGGCATGTACCAGAGGCAGACTTAACAAGGAGACACCAGGTTTTAGATGTGGGAGACAAGTTGAAAAGTTCAATCCTGAGGTTGGACACATGCTGTTTTCTGGCTCTTCTGACAATGGACACACACTTGTTGCAAGCTTTGTGGCAAGAGTTGTGATTGCCTTCGGTTGGATTTTACATCAGTCAAGTGTGGAAGCATGTGCCGGAGCAGTGCGTCGCTTCGTGCACTTTCCGCTGGTACTCCAGGGTCTCCATCTGGCCATGCCCAAGGTAGATGCCTGGCCCTCAGACTGTAACCACCCACCATGATCTCACCACTACCTGGTCTCCACACCTCAGAAAGTGCTGCAATACCGATGTTGATATCAAACGCCTTGATCAATTCCATATGTGATGCCTTGTTGAAAGCGACGACTCGCACCATCGCTGATGTTGAAATGCTGGAGTTCAGATGACAGCAGTGACATGTGATCATTCTCTATAAAAGTGGGGACATTCCAGGCCTTCACCTGAAGTGAAGCACCTCAAAGGGTTGACATTTCCAGGTCTCAGGTTATCCCGAGGAGAACGCTGTCTGGTGAACGACACCTCAGCAATACCCCGACACACATCACCACAAGCTGACCCAGCGAGGTTTCCCTGTGGTTTTCCTCCCATCATCAAAGAATGGGGGTCCCGAATGCTTTGTCCCAATCCCATCATCCGGTTCGCTGCCCAATGAAGGGCAGCTGCACAGGAAGTGCTCCCATGAGTAGGCCTTTCTTAATTTTATGTTTTTTGACCATGTTGTGGAATGAAGTGTTTGACGGTGGCCAGAATGCAAATTCTGCCACGAACCTCCTACAAAGAGGTACCCAAATGCAGGAGGATGTCCGCAGACACAGTTGGGCACCAGATGTGGATGGCTGCGTTGGTTCATGAGGAGCTCCTCTGCTCTTTGACAGGTTTTCTTTTTTCATCGTGCAACTTCTCCATATTCATAAACCCTCCTCACCAGGAAACCTGGTGGAGGAGATTGTTATCTCGTTGACAACCTGACCGTAAAATGGGTAAGTACAGGGTTACATGGTATTGAGTCACATATCTGACCAGGTCTGACCGACCAGATCACAGTCGGACTTGCTGTTTGCAGTGGGACCACATTATTTGTCTTATAGGAAGACAAGGCAAGTTGTTTCAGAGTAACTGCCTCAACACAGGATTCATTTGTACTGTGGGTGGGAAGAAGGTAAGATTATTGAAGAAGAGATGGGATGAAGCAGAGAAAGAGGCTTCCGGTTCTGGGTTTTGAGCGATGGCAGCTTCTCTCAGGGGTCTCTGCCGACTTTCGTAAAGTTAGGTTTCCAGTCGTTATTTGTCACGTTTTAACTGTTCGTTTTTTCACCAACATGCTTTGTGTTTTGTTTAAAAAAATCGTGCGATTTTGTGAATTTTCATCAACCTTGTCTTCTCGGGCTCCTTGAGGCCTACCCTTCCTTCCCGTCTCGGTGTTCGATCATTTTATTTGTATTCTCTCCCTATTACCATCAATTCCTATTTTCCCCACTTTTCCCAACTCCCCCCATCTATCTCTCCAAACATCACACTCTGTTTTTGTCTTAAATTCAAAAAATTAACAAAAAAACAACCCTTTCTTCCCTCATACCCACGAGTGCAGATCCTTCCTCTTCGACTTCTTATTCTTCTTCCTCCTCCTCCTCCTCCTCTTCCTCCTCTTCCTCCTCCTGCCTGCACACCATCTTTGTTCTATTTGAGCTGACCCTCTCTCACCATTACCTTCTTCCTATCACCTTCCATTCTTCAATCTTATCGAATCTTCAAAAATCCATCAAAAAAAAAAATACCTTGTATCCTTCCGAACGATACACCTCCTGGAACCACGTGTCTCTCCACCCTCTTCCTGCTACTTTCCATTGATCCATCAGCTTCACTCTGCGTTCACCGTTCCAAATTTACCAGACACCTCCACGATTTTACTTCAACCTTTCCTTTTCCGAAACTTACGCAATCTTAATTTAAAAAAAGAAAAATTATAATAACAAATAAATTCACTTTTAACAATACACCTCCTGTCACCACGTGATGTTTCCACCCCTCTACGTTTACCGATCCAAATTCACCATTGCCACCCACCCAAAGGAATCCCACCCAAGGGAACCCGGGGTCAGTGTAAGGTTCGTTAGTGGGTTCGTCAAATTAACCAAACGGATGTCATTTTGTTGTTGGTGTCGCACGAAGGCACGAAACCTTTTTGAAGGGTGCAGGAGTCCATTGACCGACTGGGAGCGTGGCTGTGGAAAGGTGAGTACTGAGTAGAGGGCCCCCCGGGCACCGGAGTAGTCGGCCAGAGTAGGCCATGGTCCGAGTGACCGAGTATTGTAATGGGCACAGGCGACCCTCGGTACAGGACCCGGAGTACCAAAACGCCACGTGGGCATCGACGGGGGCAATGCCAGGAAGGGCATCCCCCACGTTCATACGGAGTAGGTCGGCTCGGAGACAGCCTCAGCTGCCCGGGGGTGCCGTAGATCGAGTTCGGCAGACGGGAATCCCTGCCAAGTGAGCCACGCTGCCCACCCGTGAAATTGTGCAAGGGCACGAGAGAAATTTTGAGGGCCAGGCCCAAATTTATAAGGAACACCAACGCAGGCGACGGGAATCGTGGTTTCTAGAACCTTTTGTTTAAATAGACAGGCGTGTTGTAAAGCCCCAGGGATAGTTTAAAGTTTAAAAAGGATAAGACAGAAAGGAAATGTGTACCCCCTCGCACCATCCACCCCTTCGCTGCCCGAAGGCCGCTGGACTCACTTTGGGAAGATTGCTGAAATCTGTGGAGGCGATTCTGAGGCTCCATTGGGCCTCGAGACAGGTTCACTTGTCTCTTCCTTATTCCCCTCAAGAAGGATCTTAGGGGTTGGGAGTAGACGGACAGGATAGGGTAGCCAGACAAAAACATTGAGGAGGTTCGGGACAAGCAATTATAAAGAAAAATATAATAATAATAAAAAAAATAATAAAATAAAAATAAATAAAAAGGAGGAAGTCTAAATTTTACTGTTGCAAACTCAGGGAGTGGGTATGGACAAAGACAGGCAAAGGCGATAGGTTGGGGGAGACAGTAGGGTAGGTCCGAGCCCATTTTCGGAGCAGCCGGCACCACCGCACTCCCTCCAGAACCTCACGGACCAGATCAGAGGCCTGCCAGCTTCAAATGCTGGCCTGTTGTGCTGTATCTTCTGGTCTGCATTGCCATGCCTTCACTTGCCTGCCTTTGCCTTGACCCCATGCCTCCTTGCTCTTGTTGCATTCCCCCCCCCCCCCCCGTGTCAACCATCTTCATTCAAATGAGCCAGGGACTGCATTGAGCAGCCCGGCCACCTCCCCCTTGAATAAAGGCCAGTTCAAATGGCCTGTGGGATTGCGCATGGCCTGCCGTGTTTGGGTGAGTTCCCTCCAGCAGCTGAAGACTGAAATGAAAGAGAAGGTTCAGTGACAAAAGGGACCTTTTGAGTCGGCCCTGAAGACGTCCGAACTTCAAGCTGCTGTGCACTCACCCACACAAACTGATGACTTTACTGTGCCTTTTTCCCACAGATCACAGGTCCTGGGCCATGGTTAGTGTAAATAGTTAAAGATGTAAATAATTTCAAAACCCACCTCTGTCTCGTGCCGGCAATTAATTTAAGTTGTCCGAGTGAGTCTGAAGATTTAGTTATGCAGCGCACTCGGTTATTTATTTTTGGGACTGGTATACAATTGTCGCACTCAGGGATATGTAGGTGAAACGTAAAACGTGCTCGGTGAAAAACCTACACCTGTATGGCACATGAAAATGTGCGACTCGGGACGAATTCATAAAAAGGGGGGGTGGGGTTGGTGTTACGTATTTGGAAGCCTCTTCCACACAGACTGTCAGCAGTCCCAAAGTTTAGTTATTTCGTTAAGTGTATGTGTATCGTTAGAATCCATCTCCTGTGTCTAAGGGGAATTTCATGTGTGCGCTGTTTGTCATTTTGTCGTTATTTTTTTTTAGATTCCCCAACAACAACATCCTGTTTGTTCCACCACCCAACCAAACCTTTGCGCACCGACTCCATGATCCACGTGTTTTTGGCTGAAGGCATGGGCGGAGCCTCCATCCCCTCACATCGAGGCTCCTCTCCGAAGAAGGGCAGGGAGTGTTGCCTCCAGCCAATGGACGAAGAGCGAGCAAAGTCGAGGCGCTCCAGCCAATGGGAACCCAGAAGGCCAGAAACAACTTCAGAGCCTCTTCGGGGGGGGGGGCACCTACATGCCACGCATCCAAGGGGAGGCAGAGTTACCTCAGCATGGATCCCTCCCACCTCGCAGGAGGGGTTGAATAATTATTTGTCGGTGCGATCCGTTTGGGTCGTCTCGTCTGGGCTGCTGGCCATGCTCCGTCTTGGTGCTGGCTGGCGTCTGCCGCTTCGTCTTGGTTCATTGGCACCTGGTACGAGGTTGGCCGTGTGTGTTCGAGTGCCACCATGGTGGTTGGAGTGTCCAATCTTCCCAAGCCCTTCCACAAGAATCCTGAGCTCCACAAGGACAGGTCAGCAAGCCGTGTGAACGTGGCCAGGTACCAGAACTCTGACCCTCCAGTTTGCCTATCCTCCCAGTCTGGAGGTCCGAATACAGGCCAGCCAGCCCCATTTTATTTTGGTGTGTGTGTCTGTGGTGGCGCCGTCCTATAAGTAGAAATTGTGAAGTGCTTTTGCTCACTGTACATTGCCCGCATATTCGTGATAACTCTGCTCTGTGTCTCCCTCCCTATTATACATAAGCCCCTGTTAAATGCACCAGCTCTTTGCCTGTCGTTTCTACCTGTGACCCAGCACAGTGCGGGCTCAAGAAATAGTGAGACCGTTTGTGTCGTAAATTGTCATTTGGACCGGCGCGGCTTTGGTAATTTCCGCTCGGTTATGCCGGACCCGAGTGAGCAATAGCGACTCCGTTCGGACAAAACCGGCTGAGGGTGTGGCTTTCCAGGTAGTTAGATGGCGTGAGTACTTAGGTAAATTGGAATAGACACGTGGACCCTACCTCACGCCATCTAAATATTGGCGACCACGGTCCTTTACAAGAACCGTCGACTCCGGAGTTATCCAGGGTGTTGACCTTTCATTTCCAGTGTTCGGTGGGAGACAGCTTGACTGCTCCATCTAGCGGTCGTCCTCACCACCGAACCCGGCACCACAACAATACAACTGATCTGATGTGAGTTTTTTACATCCTGATAAGAGGTGCCTCGTACTCTGTTTCTACCATTTAGACTCTACACTTGTCCGGTTGACCCAGTCCTGCCATTTTATGTGTCATTCGTGTCGTGTCCTTGGTCTTGGGAATTTATCATGATTTGTTCTCCGTTATAGTTGTGCTGACCTCTTCTGAGCCAATCCAAAGAGACCAAATCTTCGAGACCAATCCAAAGAGATAACATTTATTTTTTTTGACTAAAGTGTCAAACTTGGCATTCGGCTTCTTCAGACGATTAAATACAAATTTAGAAGGGGAGCCCGGGCAAGAGATGTTTTTTGTGGTTTTTGGAAGCGAAAGAAAAATCACGCCAGGGTGAAGTGACCTCGCGCAAATTGTGCTCCCTTTTCCCGCTGGAGGATGGGACAACTTGCAACAAAATGGCGGATTACGCGTTGGTGAGTTGGAAATTCTAAGTTTTCTCGATCATTTTTGCTCAGAATAGGCAACGAACATGACCATATCGTGACAGTTTCTCTAATTAATAAACATCAGATTTCTCGCATTAATAAACATTCATTTTTCTGAATTTGGAATAATCTGGTCACTCCTTCCATCCTGACAGGTATTGTGTTGCTTTATCACCTACTGCAGCAGCCCACCATGCCATCCATCGTCAGTCGGTCTCCTCACATCCTAGGCCGTGAATTTTAGGCCTGTTGTGGAGAACACTCCTCATGAAGTATTTTCTGAGAATATCGTTTGTTTCTACTACCTTATCACGCAAATTTCATCTGGGTTTCTGACCAATTTCATGCCCTGAAAATGAAGTGGGCCGACCGACTGTCCGTCTGTTCGAAATCAAGTTGCTACTGTTTTACTTTTGTAAAATTTCTCTGTGATTCTTCATTGACTTGTAAACTTTGCAAATGTAGATTTTAACCCTGTGCCAAATGAAGTCACGAAAGCTCTCCTGTTCAAAAATGCTTCATTAAAAGACTGTTTCGCAAGCTTCATATTTAAATTTTACAATTTCCCTTTGAGTGAATGCATTAGAAAATTTCAAAAAATTACTGAGCATTTTTGAACAGGAGGCCTTTTGCATCTTCATTTGGCAAAAGGTTAACATCTATATTGGTGAAGTTTACAACTCAATCAGATGAGGCATGAAGGGAAATAGGAAAAAAAGTAAAAAACGCTTGCAACTTGAACAGACAGTGCCGATACATATTACCGACTGTCCATTTGATTTATGCAAATTGCAAATTATGTCGTCAAAATGGTGATGGGGCAGAAATTCTCAAAATCAGAGGTACTATCTGTGATCCAATGTGCAATTTTCGGAGACGTGCGTTCCTTTTCAAGAATTCTGGACCACTCCTACTATCCTGATAAAGATTCGTCTGGCTGTCGTTCAATTGACTCAGCAGTTTTTAAGTTTATACGTTATAACTAATTACATACCTACATAATGATTTTTATATCCCTAAGACGTCACACCAAAGCTGAACAGTCAAAACAATAATTTTATGTCTTGTATGGTTCGAGTTACCGTTTACCTGGCTCAAATTCACAAGTGGCAATTATCCTATTTTTTGTGGAATGATCAAGGCTTGTTAAAAAGTTTGTTATTCAGAGAATTTTTGTGTAACTATAAATTTCAGGTCCCTTCACCGGGAGCGTGTTTATCCAAACGCCGTGGCCGATCAACTGGGCCATATGCATCGTATGCCAGAGGGAGACAGCGGAAGATCGAAGGTGTCCCTTACATTCCAACTTTCACGTGGAGCCATACTCACCATTTTCTTCAAAACGTTGAACAATTTCGCTGTCTCAACGCGTTACCCGTTGATGTCCAGTGCGGGAACAGTGGAACTGCAGAATGCTTCGTTTCCAACCGTGCTAATTGGCAGAAGTCCTGCCACGACAAGATCAACACATGGAAACTGGAACGAACGAAGAAAAGACGACATAGTGCGGACAGTGCAGACAATGAAGACTCAACCACAAGGAAACGACTTAGCAGTGGGGACGCAGCGGAAACACCTGAAACGTGTATATTCTGTTCTCTGGCTGGTGAGCTGATTCTATATAGATCCTCTGATGCAGACGCCAAATTACGAACAATGCCGAAGGAAATGAATGACACTGCCCCGATTGCAAAACTGTCCGCCGGTGGAGATGTTATTGCCCTTGATCTCCACGACCATTTTGATTGCCTGAAATCTCTAAGAAACAAGTATCGCCAACATCGCTCCAGGGTGCAAAAGGCCACGAAGTTGACTGATATAGATGACCGTTGGTTGCTGGAATCTAGAACCTTCAATGAACTCGTTTCATACGTGAAAAGTGCAATGAAAGATGGTGTATCGATGTTCAAACTCGGTGAACTGCCTGGCTTGTGCGTGGCATCTCGGAGCGAACTTGGCCTCACCACCCAGCTCAACCGTACAACACTAAAGGATATGCTTCTGGATCGAATACCAGAGCTCAAAGAGCAGGTGGAAAGCAAGAACGTCTTCCGAGTGGTTAATGATGAAATGCGACGGGTGATGAGAGAAGTGATTCAGTCCATAAACGATGATCAGGATACAAGCATTCTTGCCAGGGCTGCTGAAATGGTCATAAACGACATTTTTAGGCGCGATATTTAGCTGACCGAAGTGAGACGCAGGCGTTCCTCACTATCTGCCAAGTGCCGCCTGCACAAACGTTCCTGCCATAGCTTTCAGCAAGAATGGCGTTGAAGTGAACATTTGCAATGATTCTGATTATGCACCCAGTTCCGATGATGCACAACAGAAGGCCTTCGTCGAGGAAGACCACTGGATACAAGATAGATCGATTTTGTTGTCAAAACCAGTGTTGGACGCCTGCGACAAACAGACCTGGGCTGCTTATCACGCCTCTGTACAGCCAGTCTCCTTGATTTTTCCGTGTCTGAGAGCTACATTACCTTTATTCTACGAAAAAGCCGTTACCATTTCCATGATAAAACATGGGATGGACATCGTCAAAACATTGACGGAATTTCTAAACCCGGGACAGATCCCTGTGCTTGCAATGGATCAGCCACTGTACGTATTAGCAAAACAGATTCAGTGGAAATGGCCTCAACAATACAGTGAACAACAATCCTATGTGATTATGTTCGGTGGTTTGCACATGGAGACGACTCTCTGGTCAATGATGGGCAATCTTAGAGAAGGTTGTGGTTGGGCCACTGCAGTCATTGTGGCCCAGATCGTATCATCCGGAATGGCTGATGGTCTGCTGAAGGTGACTCACCTCCAGCATACAAGGTATTTATGTTTTGAGGACAAATATATTTGCTGGAGTCTCCAGGTGTAGGTTTCCGTTTCTCCACTGGCGTTTGCAATTGAACAATGCCCAAATTGCATTCTGGATAATTATGGTGCTTTTCTGATTACATTTCAGACACGTTCACCAGGTGACGACACTCGCCCTCGCTAACCTGAAAAGAGCAGCTCATAGTGCAACTGGAGGTGGCAGCGACGCCAATACCTGGCGACGGATGATGTGCAAGAAGAGCGCGACATTCATGTTTTGGGAAGTGGTGATTGGCATTCAAATCCTCATCCTGCAGTTTGTGAAAGCGCACCGAGACCAAAACTTTTCTCTCTACATTGAAGCACTGGAAGAACTGACGCCAATGTTCATCTTTATGGACCATGTCCACGAGAGTCGCTGGCCGCCGTGCACATCAGGGACATGAAGTCATTACCCACGGAAGTCAAGATGGCATTCATGGAAAACGGAGCATGGATCGTGAATAAGACCTGGAACCTGTTGTCGACCATCCCGATAGATGAATGCCATGAACAACAGAACAAAGTAACCAAGGGGCTCGGTGGAATCGTCGGCATTCTGGACAATCCCAGCGCATTACGTTAAGTTGAACACTTAACTTTCTTCAAATGAAACGACTCACCATACCGATGATTCATTCCCAACAAAGGATGAAAGTATGATGTATAGCAATCGTCGTTAGATGGAGTAAAATTTCACAGCTGTGGAAACGATGAACAGTACCATGACTTCAAGATACATGTATGAATTTAGGACAAAGGAATCTGTACAATAAAACTTTAAAACGAAGGTGAGCAAGATGGCAAGGTAAAAGGTTCTTTGTGTGTACTTTTTCAGGCAAGATTGTTGACGGCCACCATTGAACACACGCTACCAACAGTGACTGTTCGAACCTTTGATGACTCCACCTTCGAGACTTTCATCCCTTACATTTTGCAACAACTGTCCACTGTGAAAAGGGTAGACATAGTACGGGATTGGTACGTCTCATGCAGCCTGAAGGAAACGCGGAAAGGGAGAACGGTTGAAATTCACCAAGGAAACTCGACTTCCTGCGAAATGGTCCACGTTTCTTGAAGATTACTCGAATAAGAATTAACTTTTCAACTTTCTGAGCAACGCTGTTCGCCACACTTCGTTCCCTGATGGCAAGGAAGTACCTATCACATCTGGTGAGCTGAAATCAACATGGTATCAATGTTCAACAAATTTCAACTCAATTACCTCGTCAACATTAAATGTTTACTCGATATTTCTTGTTTTCCAGGTGTCAACATGATATCAATTGGAGGTGATCCCATGTCTGATTGTTCTCATGAAGAGGCTGACAGTCGGATGTTAGTTCATCTGATCGATTCTCTGGACCATGGATTTACCCTGATACAAGTACGCACAGTCGATGGTGATGTCGTCGTCATCCTGATTGGACAATTCCACAAGCTTCTGAGTCGCTGTCCGGATCTGGTTCTGTGGGCCGCCTTCGGAATGTGAAAGAACTTCACGTACTACAAATCAACGACATTTGTTCGGAACTTGGATACGTGCATCCCGGTGTCTACCAATATTCCACAGCTTGACCGGTTGTGATACCACGTCTGCCTTCATGGGCATTTGTAAGAAGACGGAGTACAAGGTATGGATGGACTTTGAGGAAGTGAATGATGCGTTCATGTTCATCTCCGATCACCGGTTCTGCAATCTTCACACAAATGAAGCTCCTTTCAAACTTATTGAGCAATACATAGTCAAGCTGTACGATCGATCCAGTACTTTATCGTCAGTCAGCGCCTGCAGAAAATATCTCTTCTGTCATCACGATAAATCCTCGTTGATCAAATTCCACCCACACAGGTGAGCTCCAATATTTTTCAGGGTTTGAGAGTTTGACTGCAGAACCAGAAACGAATCCTCAATTAAAATTCTGTTTATCGAACCCTGAATTTTGGTTGAAGTTCATGTTTGAATCCGAAACCTTGACTGCAGTTTCCAGGATGCCTCGGATCAGCATCTGAAGCGGGCAGTCGATCAGACTGGAATATGGACAGGCAGCCAGACCATGCCATTACTTCCGTCGCCAGCAGAATTCGGGTGGCGCAAAGACGGGATTCAATGGTACCCGGTGTGGATTACACCACCGCAAGTGTCAGCTGCTTGCCAAGAACTTATTAAATGTGGCTGCAAGAAGCCGGGCAGGACTTGCAAATGTGTGAAGTCCGATTTGAAATGCAAGTGCCCATGCGATGTGTAAGGGAGACGAATTCAAACACTGATGAACGCAATATCCAATCGAACCCTGTCGTTCACCGATCCCAACGGCGTGCATTATGCATTTCATTTGAAATTTATTCAACAAGATAGAATACTTTGAGATTATCTGCAAAACGCATAATGTAAAACAAGGTTGTGTCAATAATTTTGTGACGTCCGTCACCGTTACACCAGCGAAAAGTACTTTTTGTGAAATGTGGGGCTCGGTTGCCATGGCAACAACGAACAAAATCTGCCATAAAGTCGTAATTTCAGATGTTTTTTTTTCCCAAGAAGTTCTGGAACCAACAAAGGTCAATATGGGGAAGTTTCTTGGAAAATTAATTTTTTTTTTAATTTCCGGATAGACTATTTTGGCGTTCTTGTTGCTTTCCCCCCTATATTAAGTTTCCCGCCATTTTGAACAAAATGCAATTGGCTGAAATATTATAGAGTAAAATTTTATTGTATATCACTAGAAACGTTAAAACAGACGTTAAAATCGCCGTTTCATCAAAATATATTCCTTTTATATGGTGATGCGCGTCCTCCCCTTCCCCCCCAATGGCGGCCATCTTGGAAAATATCTGCCGAAGCCGAGCCGTGAGGGGCCGACCCGGACTCCCCCTCTAAAATCGTTCAGTATGGTCACAGGAAGCCGGATACCAAGTTTAGTACTTTTGTAAAAAAATAAATGTTCTGCCATGTTTTGGAGTGAAGCGATTTCACCACAGGACGTCCGTGAGCTCCACGGCCCCGCACGTCTCGAGGCCACGTTCACAGTGACATCACGTTCCATCACACGGTGCCCACCTGATCTCCCATGACAACGACGAGACGGGTTTTTCAATCCGCCATGTTTACAAGGTGAAACTTTCTCTCTCAGACGCGAACTGAACGTCAATTCATGCGCCCTAATGTTGGCAGCCATGTTGATCAAGGCCCGTGGTGTTTGAGCACAGCATGATACACAGCGGCAGTTCACGGCCTTCAGTTATTCATTAACTGTTACACAGGATGGTCATGGTCCGCTTGTGGGGTCTTGACCCTAAAACGGCCATTTCCCGTCCATGTGACTCCTCATGAGACGAGAAAGGTCCGACAGGCTCAGAGGGGTTTGGGTTTCCAAATGCGATCTGAGAGCCCGTTTGTGTGTCTGATCATGGGATCTTTACCTCCATCGTCCACTTGGGTCGGGATCCGGCACAGGTGAATGACCGAGCCCCTCCAATCACTAACATCAATCACATGTACGAGTCTGACCCCCTTCACGAACATCCCTGGCCACACGACCCTTTGGTTCACCATTCCAAGATTATTTGTTTGTTCATTCGGTTTGTGTATAAATTCATTCGTGTTCGATTTGTGGGAAAATGAACGATATTAATTTTATAATGAATAAAATCTTCTTCGAGAACGTTCGAAAAGAGAGCGAACGATCGGTGGTGTTATCGCCATGGTAACAATTGTGTATGACTAATGAGAATGATCGGTGGTGTTATCGCCATGGTGACAATTGTGTATGACTAATGAGAATGATGGGTGGTGTTATCGCCATGGTAACAATTGTGTATGACTAATGAGAATGATCGGTGGTGTTATCGCCATGGTAACAATTGTGTATGACTCATGAGACGCACGTTCTGTTTGTCACTTCATTTGAAGCTGTGATCGTGTTCGTTGGTGGAACACGGAGCACGAACCTTTCTCTCTTCATTCCACCTGGTTTTGAGTTTTCACCTTCCGTTCGGTAAGTGATTTATATTTCTCATGCTCATCAGGTACGATTTGTGTGGGACTTCTGTTTGGGTCACTTTTAAGTTCGTCCACCAAAGGTGTTTCCATGACAAACGAGGAGCGGACGTGAACGAGGTCTCCGTTTGATGTGAACCAAACCTGTGGTTGTTGTGCTTCGTCTGAAGAATCCATTTCACAAATTCTTTATTTATCAGTTCAAGTATTTAATTCTTCTTCTTCTTCTTCTTTCGGCTGCTCCCGTTCGGGGTCGCCACAGCGGATCATCCGTATGATCCGCATCGTGATTTGGCACATGTTTTACGCCGGATGCCCTTCCTGACGCAACCCTGGTCGCCTCTTACGACACAGGGATATGGTACACCTATTTTAACCGGGGTATACACCGGCCCAGTACACTGGTACTCATTTCGCCAACCTCGGAAGGATGACAGGCTGAGTCAACCCCCAGTTCAAGTATTTAATTATAAATCTTTATTATGAACGTTATTAGTTAATTACCCCAATGTTTTCAAAACAGGGGATATGGTAATGGACTCCGTGTATCCGTCACACGAACCCATAAAGGGTCCGATGTGTTTGCCGTCCCTCGGATGAACGCGAAACGGTGGTCCGTCTCCAGTATTAGTTGATGGACCTCAACGACCCCACGGTATCCTTTGCAATGAGTCGGTGAGCTATCGCCGGCATGCTGAACAAATTCACTGTTGGAGAAGCAATGGCAAACAACACAGTGTCACCCTCACTGAGGAAGCCTCTGCGGCAGCACCGACGCTCTGGGAAGAGAGGGGGGGGGGAGAGAGACGGAGAGACAGACAGACAGACAGAGACAGACAGAGAGAAAGACAGGGAGAGGTAGATTACTCATTCAAACGTCAGGCCTGACTAAACATCCAGTTTGTGAAAGACTTGGACAAAAAGTCTCAACTCACCCACAGAAGGTGGACACGTGTATACAATCTGTCGATCTATCTGTCTATCCACACACACTGTCTCATGATGTTCCTCCAACTGTGATTGGTGAGGTCAGATCGAATTTGGAACCCACCAGAGCCATCTGCTCCACGTGGTCACGTTGTGTTTCGTCACCAATCACAACGAACAAGCATCATCACTTTTCATCTGCTTTGTGACTTCCTTTGACTTTGACATTCCTGCCCAACTCAAGGAAATCAATAAATATATGTGTGTGTGTGTGTGTGTGTGTGTGTGTGTGTGTGTGTGTGTGTGTGTGTGTGTGTGTGTGTGCGTGCGTGCGTGCGTGCGCGCGCACGCATGTGTTTGTTTGTGTGTGTGTTTGTTTGTAGGCACGATAACTCGAGAAGGGAAGAAGCTACCAATGTCAAATTACACCACGTGATTCAGGAGGGTGATGGCTCGCGCTGATTAGATTTTGGTCAAGGTCACAGTGAGGTCAAACATTCGATTTTTGATGGTTTGGTACAGAATCATCGTATAAACTTTTGGTTTGCGTCGCTACCTTCTCTCGAGGCAGCTTTTATTTGACAAGGTCAAAGGTCAAGTTGACGATTTCGTAAGTACCAGTCTATGACTGGTTCTTATATGGTTCCCAAGCAACAACCGAAAAACCTTCAAAATCAGTACCTTTCACGCGAAATCAATTCCTAAAGCCATTATCCCACGTTCGGTTATGAAATTTGGCACGAATTATCTACAGGTGATGCTCCATCAAATATATTCCGGTTTTTGTGAGAAATGGAACACTTTCCCCGCAGCGCCCCCTAAAATTAGGGTATGCGTGAAAATTGGCAAAAATTGAAGGCCCCTAGCGACCAGGTGAGTGCATCGATATGAATGAAACTTTGCAGGTTCATGGTACTCAATGAGTACTATAACTTTGCCTCAGGACATATTGACCAATTTTGCTTAGGTCAGGGGTCAAAGGTCAGTTTGTGCAAAAATCGATAATATGTGAGAGCTGGAGGTGCCTTCACACCAAATGCTACTCCTCCTAGGGTTATGGTCGGATGGTCATGAAAATTCACACGAATCGTCTGGAACACATTGTGGAGAAACGATCAAGCCGGATTTTTGATTTAGATCTTTGTTCACCCACAGCACCCCCTCGAACTTTGGCGATTTCCGATTTCAAACTGCATTTTCGGTACTTTTCATTCAAATGGATACCGAGTAGTTATCAGTAGATATATATATATATATATATATATATATATATATATATATATATATATATATATATATATGTATGTATATATATATATGTATATATATATGTATATATATATATTTTATGTATGTATTGTTGTGGTTACCAAATTCGCAAACCACCATTCAGGTCCCTTAGGTGAGGTATCTCGGTAAGTACATGTGTAGTTAGGCCCAAACCCGTTGTCTAGTGGGAATACATGTCATTTATGCGTGCTGTGACTCTTCAGGATAGCCGTTTTTCTTTTACTATCTTTATTTTGGACCAACCGCCATGATTACCACCACCAGTCACAACATCAACCACCAACCACAACGCCGCTTCACCACAACCGCCACGACCTTCGCGTCACACCTCGCAACCGTCGCATCGCCACCGTTCTTGCGCCGCATGTGGGTACCGGTGTTGGACTCGTGCAGGGCGCGCGCCGAACACCGTGTACAAAATCACGGATTTTGTGCTTCAAAAACGGATCAAAAACGACACACGCCCACTTTTTGCCGTCCAATCGGTGAGCGAGGGGCGAATTGGCCCCGCCCCCAGGGCGATCGATATATGCAAATTTATGGATCAAAAAGCCTTCACGCCCACTTTTTCTCGGGCCAATGGGGAGCGAGGTGAAAGGTCGAAGGGAGGGGGTCAAGGATGAGAGGGCGAAGCTACGGGGCTGATAAAAGGACCGTGTTCGTCAGTCCAGAGAAGAGAGTGGGAGAGTCCAGAGGAAGAGAGTAGGAGAGTCGAGATCAGAGAGTTAAGACTTCGCGGGCGGTGGAGTTGGCGAGAAGGAGCTGGTCGTCGTGTGCGTTGGAGTCGGAACGGAGGGGACGGAGCTGTGGAGAGGCGGCGAGGGCAGACGAGGTGGAGACGCTCGTTGCGGGGCAATAAAAATCCTCTATACCCCGAGCATCAGCAACCCCCTCCTGTTTCCCCCCCCCCGCGCTGAGATAGTGCGATCAAGGGGGCCCCTTTCCCACCCCCTACCAGACACTGCCCGCGAGGCCCGCGGAGTTGAGGCGCCATCGCCGCTCCTCGTCTCATCACCAGATGGGTAGGCGCGACCCGGTCTCGGCCTCAGGCCCGCCTCATCCTTGAGGGTATTTCTTTTCCTTGGTTTTGGGTATGTGTTGTCGGCGCCGTCTGTGAAGTAGAATTGTATAAGTGTTGCCGTGTGCTCGGTAGTCGGTATTAGCTCTGCATTGTGTCTTCGCTTTTACATTTGCTTTTTGTGTAAATTACATTGTGTCTTTTCTGTGTGCATTTGGTGGAATTGTATATGTGTGCTCCCGTGTGCCGCGAATAAATGTGCTTTGTGTTGAACTGTTTCCCGCTTCGCTTCGTCTTTTCCTCTATTGAATCCCCATCTTGCTTCACGTAAAGGGTTGGTAGTGGGCTGAATACGCCCGATAATTAATCGAACCGTCGAGGTCGACGATAACACCGCTCGGTTATTCTGATAGTACGGAACAGGTCGCTTAAGTGGCCCGTGTCCGAAGTCGACCTGCGGCGAGGTGCGATCGCCCGGTCTACCCTCCGCGTGGGTACTTAGGTAGGTCGAATTTGGCGAGCAACCCTATCCCACGCGGGGGCTGATTGGCTCGATCGCGGTGAGACCGAAAGGTCCACCCGTGACTGGTTCCCGGCGTTAGTCCGAGAGGGTCACGACTGGATTGTCCGTCCGGTGGGCGACGTGCCGCGATTCGAGTTACGTGGCCGTCCGCACGCCGGCGGGCGCGGAATCCGCAACACTGGTGTCAGGAGTGGGATACAAATTCATCGCCCTCCTCGCGGCACTGGTATCGGAGAACAGGAAAACGGGCTCTCCTGTCTCCGGCTAAATTCACGGGAATCGGTCCAGGGGTGAGAGAAGCGACCCCCGATTCCCTCCAAATTACGAGCGAGCGAAATTAACCCTTTAAGAGAAGCAAGATGGCGTCTCAAGGCGAGCGGGAGCCGGGGGTATTAGAAATGGATGTAGAATGTGTAGGATCCATGGTTCAGGATGGAATCCCCGAGCAGGAAATGTTGATTGTGCAGGAACACGGACTCGCCCAACTGAACCCAGAGCCCGAAATGGGTGCGGCAGCGGCCGCGGTGTATGACACCTCCCCCCCCCTCTCCACCAAAACCCTTCCCCGACCCCTGCCGAAACGGCTCACCCAAGCGTACCCGACATGGCCCAGCTAATCACCATGCTGGCAAAAATGAATGCGGATATGAAAAACGAAATGAAAGGCATGAACGAAAAGATGGATACAAATACAAATGAAGTAAAAACGAGGATGGATGCGAATACACAGCAAATAAACGGAATGGAAGCAAACATGAAGGAGGAAATGAAAGAACTACGGGGTGAGACGCAGAACATGGGCCGATGCCTGCAGGCGGGCATGAAGGCCGTGACCAGGGAGCTGGGAATGGCGACTCCACGTGTGGGAGCAAACGAGCTGGAAGGGGGTGCAACGGCTGACAGGCCCGCGGTGGAGGCGGGTAAGAAAATAATTCGGGAGACAAGAGACGAGGTGAAAGTAATTGGGAGGGAGAGAAAAGAACAATTAATACGGAAAGCAAGGATGAGGTACGCGGAGATCGTGAAAGAGCAAGGAGTGAAAAACAGGGAAGGACGGGAGCGACTTAAAGAGAAAGCAAGGTTGACCTACATAAAGATAAGGGAAAGACGCCAGAAAGAAGCAGAGACCAATAAACACGATGAAGACGGGGTAAGTGACGCGCACACACACACGGAGGTAGTGGAGGACAATGGGGGTGAGCTCGCGGAGCGTGTGGGGACCCAGTGCGAGCACCTGGGTGGCCTCCTCCAGGAACGAGGGGAGGGAGTATGCCCCCTTGAGGCGAGTCACGACCAGGTGAGTTCGGTCGTGCTTTGCGAGGTTGAGGGGAGGAGTGCTGCGAACGGGTGCTTGGAGAGCTTGGGGGGTATAGAGGCCCCGGAGACCCTTGTGGGGACACGAATCCCCAGTGTGGTTGTCCCTGTGTGTGTGGTGCAAGGCGTGAGTGCGTCCCCGTGTGTGGAAGCGACCCCGTGTGTGAGTGGTGTGGTGGCGATGGTGCCGGAATACGTGCTTCCCAGCACGCCGTGTGTGGATGAGGCACCGTGTGTGGAAGAGGCCGTGTGTGTGAGTGAGGCACGGAGTGTGGATGAGGCACCGCGGTTGAGTTCCCCCGCGTGTGTGGATGAGGCACGGAGTGCGAGTGAGGCACCGCGGGTGAGTGCCCCGCACGCGTGAGTGAACGGCCGTGTGCAAGGTCGCTGTGTGCAAGGGAGGCCGTGTGTGTGGATGAGGCACCGCGGTTGAGTGCCCCCGCGTGTGTGGGTGAGGCACCGCGGGTGAGTGCCCCCGTATGTGTGAGTGAGGCACGGAGTATGGATGAGACACCGCGGTTGAGTGCCCCCGCGTGTGTGGATGAGGAACCGCGGTTGAGTGCCCCCGCGTGTATAAGTGAGGCACGGTGTGTGGATGAGGAACCGCGGGTGAGTGCCCCCGCGTGTGTGAGTGGTGTGGTTTGTGTGAGTAGTGAGGAACGCGTGAGTGAACGGCCGTATGCAAGGGAGACCGTGTGTGTGAGAGAGCGGTATGTGAGGGAGATGTCGGTTGGCATGCGGGAGCACACAGCCGCGTCTCCCGGTGTGAATGTGATGGTGTGGACTGTGTGCGTCGTAACACGCAGGTGTGCGTGGGTCGAATGGCGACGAAGGCGACATGAGAAGAAAGAAAGCCGAGTAGCGGCTGTAGTTGTTTCTGGGACCGTGCCGGGTTCACCCAGCAGTGAGCACGAGGTTCGTGCTGTGCAACGCACGAGACCACCACGTGCTCGCTTGCGAGAGTGAAGTCCCGGTCCGGAAACGCACGCGGTGGATTTGCCGATCCCGCGGACGGACAAAGTTTAGGCAGGTAAACGGATTTGGACCGGACGGGTTCTCCACGCGATCGTGTGTGTTAAGCTCCCACGGGCAAAGCACATGTGTTCGCGTGGGGAACCCCTCGAGACGTGGGGCTTGTTTTTTTTATGCGCACGGTGACGCCATGGCTGCACGTGGGGTTGGAATCCGGCAGGAGGGGTATCTCTGCCGGATGGTACCGTCCAGGGAGGGACGAGGAACACGTGCAGCTGCATGACGTCACGGGCAGGTGTAAAGTGCGCGAGCTCTGAGTTGCCGCGCAGGTGCTGCGCATGAAAAAAGAAAAAAAAAAAAAAAGGAAAAAGCAAGCCTCACTTTCGGGTGCACAGGATTCCTGGGCAAGGGGTGGAAGACCCCCTTGACCCTGGGCACAGGATGGAAACTAGTTAGGGGGAAGGGTTAGCTTAGCTAGACCGACTTCATGGGGCAGGGGTAAGTCCTCATGGCGTCCGTGGAATGGATTAGTTAGAGGGATTGTAGCGAGATTTAGGTTGGGAAATAAAATGAATTTTTGAGTTAGGAGACAGTGACAGACTTTGGATGTGTAGAGGGGACGTAGTTTAGCTACGTAGTGTTAAAAGGAACGTGCTGTAGTTGAAGGGACGACGTGGGAGCACGAGTTAGTTAGGGGAAGTAGATAGAAGGATGGCAGAGTTCAGCGGTGTGTGTTGAGTAGTTGGTGAGTTGTGAGGTGAGTACTTGGCGAGTGAGTGAGGCCAGCGGGTCTGTGTGTATGGAGCGAATGGGGAATGCATGGTGCGATGAGTGATTGGGGGGAGGAGTGACTCCCGCCCAAGGGACCCCGGGGTCAGTATAAAGTGAGTTAGCTGGGTTAGTCAAATTAACAAAAATGGAGGTCGTTTTGTTGTTGGTGGGAGTGTAGGCTCGAAACCCATTTGGAGGGGTGCAGGAGCCCTGTTGACGGGCTTGGGAGCGTGGCTGCGAAAGGTGAGTATCGCTGAGTGGGTACCCCGGGCACCAGGCTAGTCGGCCGCGGTAGGCCATGGGCCCATGGGGGGCCGGGATAGAGTAGTGGGCACGGGTGCGCCTGCTTGGTGCGGGGGCCCGGGGCGCCATTAGCCGCGTGGGCAGTGTTGTGGGCAAGGGTGACCCTCGGAAAGGGGCCTGGGAAGCCAGCCTGCCACGTGTGCGTTTCAGGGGAGGTGCCATAGGGGGCACTCCCTGGTGTTAGGGAGCTGGTAGGCTCGGAGGCAGTGTAGTGCCCGGGGGTGCCATAGCGGGAGATTCGGCAGAGGGTCGTGCCTGCCAAAGGGAGCCACGTGTCCTAGCCAGGAGACCGTGTGAGGGCACGGAGCGAAAATTGGGGGGCGAGGCCCGAAATTGTGAGGACACCAACACAGGCGACGGGAATCTGGGTTGTTAGAACCAATAGTTTAAGCGAGAGGCGCTTGTTGAAAGCCCCGGGGTAGTTTAACAGTTAAATGGTTAGGGTAGATTAGGAGATGTACCCCTCCGCACCATCCATCCCCTCGCTGTCGTTGTGGGCCGCTGGACCCACTTTGGTTATAGATCGCCGAACTCTGGGGAGGCCATTCTGAGGCTTGAATTGGGCCTCGACACAGGACGTTAGCTCTCCCTTATTCCCCTCCGGGAAGGGAACGTAGGGGTTGGGAGTAGTCTAGGTGACAGGATAGGTTAGCCGAACAAGGACGATAAAGGGGGTTAGGGGACGATTTATAGTGGGGGAGTAAAAATAAAAACAACAGAAAAAAAATTAAGTTGGGGCTAAATTGGGGTTTGACAAATTAAGGGAGTGGGTATGTACAGTGACAGGCAAAGGCGATAGGTTGGGAGGGAGACAGGTAGGTAGGTCCAAGTGGCCAGCACCACCGCACTCCCTCCACCAACCTCCACGGAACGGCAAAGGCTGGCCAGCTTCATCTGCAGCTGCTTAGCTGCAAGGCCTGTGCCGGCTGGATCGTCTGCCGGCTGGCTGTTTTTCTGCAAGGCCTGTGCCGGCCAGTTCATCTGCTGGCTGTTTTTCTTCAAGGCCTGTGCCGGCCAGTTCATCTGCCGGCTGTGTTTACCTGCAGCGGCCTTCTTCTGCGGGCTGTGTTTGCCTGCTGCCTTTGCCATGCCATGCCCACTGCCCACGTTCACCAGCCCCGTTCAATTTTTGCTTTGCCCCCCCCCCCCCTGTTCGTTTCCATGTGCGCCAGGATCAGAAAGCAACAGTTTGCAAGCTGCAAGAACTGTCCTGTTGGCAGCTACAACACGGGCCTGCAGTGGCGGCCCGTGCACTGTGTTTGTGTTCACCCATCCATTCGTTGTGCTCATTGCGTGTGCCACTTGAGCTGGCACGGAGACTGCGTTTGTGCAGCCCATGCACCGTTGTGGTTCACTGCGTTCAGTTCAAAAGGGAAGGCCTTGGACTGCGTGTGAGCAGCCAGCCACGTTCCCTGTCACCTGCATTGTTTGAGCCAGAGACTGCATGTGGGCAGCCTGGCTCCCTGCTAACTGCTTTTCTTTGCAGAGTTCAGTGATCCTGGGCCATGGTTTAGTGTAAAATTTGTAAGTTAAGGTAAGATGTACTGTACATATGAGTGCGCCCCCGGCATGTCTGTCTTGCGCCGGCAATTTTATTAAAGTCGTCCGTGTGAGTGAGTTTGTTTAGGTAGTTACGCAGCCCTCAGGTTATTTATTTTGGGGACACGAATACCATGAATGTCGCACTCAGGGATCCGTAGGTAAAATGTACTAGGGGAAAACTACACATGATGGCACACGAAAATTTGACGACTCGGGACGAGTCTGTAAAAAGGGGAGGGGGTAGTGTTGTGGTTACCAAATTCGCAAACCACCATTCAGGTCCCTTAGGTGAGGTATCTCGGTAAGTACATGTGTAGTGAGGCCCAAACCCGTTGTCTAGTGGGAATACATGTCATTTATGCGTGCTGCGACTCTTCAGGATAGCCGTTTTTCTTTTACTATCTTTATTTTGGACCAACCGCCATGATTACCACCACCAGTCACAACATCAACCACCAACCACAACGCCGCTTCACCACAACCGCCACGACCTTCACGTCACACCTCGCAACTGTCGCATCGCCACCGTTCTTGCGCCGCCTGTGGGTACCGGTGTTGGAGTCGTGCAGGGCGCGCGCCGAACAGCGTGTACAAAATCACGGATTTTGTGCTTCAAAAACGGATCAAAAACGACACACGCCCACTTTTTGCCGTCCAATCGGTGAGCGAGGGGCGAATTGGCCCCGCCCCCAGGGCGATCGATATATGCAAATTTATGGATCAAAAAGCCTTCACGCCCACTTTTTCTCGGGCCAATGGGGAGCGAGGTGAAAGGTCGAAGGGAGGGGGTCAAGGATAAGAGGGCGAAGCTACGGGGCTGATAAAAGGACCGTGTTCGTCAGTCCAGAGAAGAGAGTAGGAGAGTCCAGAGGAAGAGAGTAGGAGAGTCGAGATCAGAGAGTTAAGACTTCGCGGGCGGTGGAGTTGGCGAGAAGGAGCTGGTCGTCGTGTGCGTTGGAGTCGGAATGGAGGGGACGGAGCTGTGGAGAGGCGGCGAGGGCAGACGAGGTGGAGACGCTCGTTGCGGGGCAATAAAAATCCTCTATACCCCGAGCATCAGCAACCCCCTCTTGTTTCCCCCCGCGCTGAGATAGTGCGACCAAGGGGGCCCCTTTCCCACCCCCTACCAGACACTGCCCGCGAGGCCCGCGGAGTTGAGGCGCCATCGCCGCTCCTCGTCTCATCACCAGACGGGTAGGCGCGACCCGGTCTCGGCCTCAGGCCCGCCTCATCCTTGAGGGTATTTCTTTTCCTTGGTTTTGGGTATGTGTTGTCGGCGCCGTCTGTGAAGTAGAATTGTATAAGTGTTGCCGTGTGCTCGGTAGTCGGTATTAGCTCTGCATTGTGTCTTCGCTTTTACATTTGCTTTTTGTGTAAATTACATTGTGCCTTTTCTGTGTGCATTTGGTGGAATTGTATATGTGTGCTCCCGTGTGCCGCGAATAAATGTGCTTTGTGTTGAACTGTTTCCCGCTTCGCTTCGTCTTTTCCTCCATTGAATCCCCATCTTGCTTCACGTAAAGGGTTGGTAGTGGGCTGAATACGCCCGATAATTAATCGAACCGTCGAGGTCGACGATAACACCGCTCGGTTATTCTGATAGTACGGAACAGGTCGCTTAAGTGGCCCGTGTCCGAAGTCGACCTGCGGCGAGGTGCGATCGCCCGGTCTACCCTCTGCGTGGGTACTTAGGTAGGTCGAATTTGGCGAGCAACCCTATCCCACGTGGGGGCTGATTGGCTCGATCGCGGTGAGACCGAAAGGTCCACCCGTGACTGGTTCCCGGCGTTAGTCCGAGAGGGTCACGACTGGATTGTCCGTCCGGTGGGCGACGTGCCGCGATTCGAGTTACGTGGCCGTCAGCACGCCGGCGGGCGCGAATCCGCAACAGTATATATATATATATATATATATATATATATATATATATATATATATATATATATATATATATATATATACATATATATATATATATATATATATATATATATATATATATATATATATATATATATATATATATATATATATATATATATATATATGTATGTGTATGTATGTATGACAGCCGGCATAGATGGAACTCGATTATAATTTGATATGCATTTTTTTTTTTTTTTTTTTTTTTTTTTTTTTTTGTATACCTTGGTCGAGGCTCGTATGAGAGCTAACACACAACTCACAGCAAGGAGGCATGAGACAAGAGGGGCGGGAGTGGAAGGGACAAAACATTGGGGAACAGACACAGGTGAACTGTGGAAGGAAGAGGGATGGGGATGGGACGGGGAACATGGCGAGGGGAAGATGGACATTAAAGGGACTTTCAGGAAGGAAAGCAGGAGAATTGAAGGAAGTGGGCTTGGGTGGATTATCGGGGGTAGAAAAGATCGAGGATTTGGATGGGGGAAGATAAGAGGTGGTGGTGAACAGCTGTTTTGAAAGCCTGAAGGGAAGAATGGGAAAGAATAGAGTGAGGAAGTTTATTCCAAAGGCGGGAAAAAAGAGGAATGAAAGAGTGAAGATGAGCAGTGATTCGTGATTTTGGTAGTTTTACCAGAAGGGGGTTGTTGGCGGACCTTGAGCGCCCTGTGGAAATGTGGTTGGGACAAATCGCAGAGAGAGCAGGGGGCAAGGCTGGAGAGGAGTCGGTAGAAGACAGAAAGACCACCGACCAACCTGCGGTGATTGAGTGAGAGGCCCAAAGACTCAGCTTCATTGCGGGAGATGCCAATGATCTTAAAAGCCCTGGTTTCGACAGCGTGAAGTCGAGAAAGGTGGGAGGCAGGAGCACCAGCCCAGAGGGGAGAGCAGTACTCCATCAGGCTACGGACAAAAGCTTTGTAAGTGGTCAGGAGCTCAAGAGGGCCGAGGAAGGACTTTGCACGACGGAGGATTCCCAGTCGGCGACTGGCTTTTGAGGCAAGGTTGGAAATGTGACTTTCCCAGGAAAGGTCATGGCAGATAGTGAGACCCAGAAGCTTGAAAGAAAAGACTTCTTCCAGAGGATTGTTGAGAAAGTGGATGGGGGGGTTTTGTAAACGGTCCTTTCGAAGAGACATAGTGAGAGTGTGAGATTTGTCTGGATTGAAAGACATGTTCCACGTGTTGGACCAGTTTGTGATTTTATCCAGATCTGCAGTGAGTGAAGAAGCTGCTGCTTGCCGGGCTGAGGGATGACAGATGGTACGGCAGAGAGTTGAATCATCGGCAAAGAGAAATAGAGGATTTTCCAGAGAGTCCGAGAGATCATTGATGAAAACCAGAAAAAGAACAGGGCCCAGAACGCTACCTTGAGGAACTCCAGCCTGCACAGGAAGAGGGGATGAAAGAACTCCATTTAGGGCCACACGTTGACTGCGACAGGAGAGGAAGTCTGCGAGCCATGAGTGGAGATGGCCTTGAATACCATGGGCAGAGAGTTTGGTGAGTAGGGCAGGGTGCCAGACTGTGTCAAAAGCACGTGATATGTCCAGGGATACGGCTCGGATTTCCTGTCTGGCATTGAGGACCTCCATCCATTGATGGGAGAGCAGTAGCAGCATATCTAGGGTAGAGTGACCTGGTCTGAAACCAAATTGATGATTGGAAATCAAGCCATTGGAGAAGAGGAAGGATTTCATGTCTGAAGCGATGATGGATTCCATAACCTTGCTGATGATTGGGAGAAGGCTGATTGGTCTATAGTTACAGGGATCTGTTTTTGCACCTTTTTTATGCAGGGCAGTGATGTTAGCAGATTTCCAAGCAGATGGCAGATGACCTTGGGAAAATGAGAGGGTGAATAGAACAGAGAGAGGGTGAGCAAGAGCAGAAGAGCAGGCTTTGAGGACACGTGGGCTGATGCCGTCTGGATCGGTTGCAGAATCTGACTTGAGGTTTGAAAGCAAGCTCTAAACCTTGTCAGGAGAAAAGGATACAGAGTCCAGGGACAGTTGGGTGCGACTGGGTAAAGTGGGTAGAGATAGTGATGGGTTTGGGACACAAGATTTAGCTGCAAACACCGAGTTTAGACATTCAGCTTTATCACGTGTGGAATCAGCAGTGCGGCCATTTGAGGTAAGGGAGGGGATGGAGGGGGAACATACACCAGAAACAGATTTGATTAAACGCCACCAGGATTTTGAGGAGGGAGAGAGGTTTGAGAGTTCAGACTTGAGATGAGAAAGATGTTGTTTTCTGGCTCTCCTGAGGGTAGCTACACACTTGTTCCGAGCTTTGTGGAAAGAACTGAGATTGCCCTCAGTTGGGTTTGCTTTCCATGAGGCAAAGGCAAGTTGTTTCAGGCCAACTGCCTCGCCACAAGCTTCAGTAAACCAAGGGCGGGAGGAAGGGTAAGACAACTGAACACGAGAGGGGATAAATCTGTGCATGAGGGAGAGATAAATCTGTGCATAATCTGTGCATAAATCTGTGCATAATCTTATATGTATGTGTATGTATATATATATATATATATATATATATATATATATATATATATATATATATATATATATATATATATATATATATAAATATATATATATATATATATATATATATATATATATATATATATATATATATATATATATATAAATATATATATATATATATATAAATATATATATACACATATACATATATATATATATATATATGTATATATATATATATATATATATATATATATATATATATATATACACATATACATATATATATATATATATATATATATATATATATATATATATATATATATATATATATATACACATATACATATATATTCACACGAATCGTCTGGAACACATTGTGGAGAAACGATCAAGCCGGATTTTTGATTTAGATCTTTGTTCACCCACAGCACCCCCTCGAACTTTGGCGATTTCCGATTTCAAACTGCATTTTCGGTACTTTTCATTCAAATGGATACCGAGTAGTTATCAGTAGATATATATATATATATATATATATATATATATATATATATATATATATATATATATATATATTTATATATATATATATATATATATATATATATACATATATATATATACATATACATATATATATATATATATATATATATATATATATATATATATATATATGCCTGGTGTTGGCTTAATGGTTAGGGTGGTGGGCTTAGGAACCGAGTATCCTGAGTTCAAATCCCACTCTGCTGTTGAATTAATACCAGGTGGGGTTGACTCTGCCTGTCATCCTTCCGAGGTCGGCAAAATGAGTGCCAGCATGCTGGTATCCTGTGTCGGAGTGGCGACCCGTCCAGGATTGTGCCCAATAGCCAAGGAGACTGCTTCGGCAGCACCAACACTCTGCACAGAGTATGGTCCCAGTGGATGGATATATATATATATATATATATATATATATATACATACATATATATATATATATATATATATATATATATATATATATACTGATATATATATATATATATATATATATATATATATATATATATATATATATATATATATATATATATATATATATATATCTACTATATATATATCTTGGTACACGGTCATCACTGCCTGCAGTTATGCAGTGGCAGTTCTAATTGTCTTATTAATTACATAACACCAAATTACACAAAACAAGTCCTGGTCAGGGTCTGCAATCTCTGATTGCTCTTTTTCTTGTGTTTAATAAAAAAAAAATTTTTTGAAGAAAATGGGCTGAAAACACAGTTGTTTTTCTTTGTTTTTTTTTTCACCATCAGCTCCATAATCTATCTATAATTCCAGCAATGTGTGTGTGTGTGTGTGTGTGTGTGTGTGTGTGTGTGTGTGTGTGTGTGTGTGTGTCTCTGACCGCTGTTTCTGGACAACCACTGGTCCGATCTAATTTAAACTTGCCAGGAATATTGCTGGGGACCTGTGGATGTTTTTTCAAGGTTTGATATTAATCGGACAAGCGGTTCCCAAGTTACCGCCATTTATTTGCCAACCAATGACAGGACACGGTGCGATGACGTCACGATTGACGTAATAATTCTTCTTTTTTTTTTGCACGATTGACGTCACAACTCTTCTTCTTCGTTTGATATGTCACAATTACATACGGCCACGCACCTACGGGCACTCACGTGCATGCACTCATGGGCATGCACTTTCAGGACACGGTGCCATGACATCACGATTGATGTCACAATTTTTTTTTTTTTGCACGTACGGCCACGCACGTACGGGCACGCGAGAGCGAAGGAACGGCCTGTGTGGTTGTTGTTTCTGGCACGCGGTTTGAAAGTTTATTTATTTATTTTTGCATGTATGGCCACGCTCGTACGCGCCCGCACTCGTATTTATAATTTCGTTCAATTTTTTTTTGCAGGTAACCATGGATAGAATGGGAAAGAGGGATAAAACGCCATCACCAAAAGGTGATGAACAGATGCCTTCACTTTGGAAAAAGGTCAAGAAGTCTTTTCAGAAAAGGAGTTCTCAGGAAGAGACTCCAAAAGAATCTGCTTCCTCTTCGACGAGCAATGAACCAGCCACTACAGCATGGTAAGAAAATGGCTGCTCACTTTTGATGGAGAGTTTGAGAAATGGCTTGAGCAAAATGTTTGCATGAAAAATACATGGTATGTCTTGCAGGTCCTGATTGTTTGTAGTATACCTGTTCAGATCAGGGAAATATTGAGGTTCATCATAGCAAGTGAGTGTACCAATATAAGAATAGCATGAAGAGTTCCAAAGGAATCCTTCCTTTTCGCATGCTTTTTGATATGAATCACAAGAACCCAATTCCATATAATCTTCAGTTGAGGGAAGCATTCAATTAGCTCCCATTGAATCAACTGCCCCAAATTGAATTTTTGATTCCATAATCCTCTTGATAACCGTGCCTGTCCAAACTCGCTTCCTTTGAGAGAGGCCATTGCCAGAGAGAGGGAGAGAGAGAGTGAAGGAAAGCTGCCACACTCGACCGGCCACTTTCGGAAATATTTTGACATCCCAATTCACATCATGGCACAAGGGGTAATCGTGTTAGATTACTGGGAGAGGAAGGAATGATAACGATGCATCGATTGTTCCCATGTATAAAGATGAAGTTTAATACACATGAATGGGGTCATGTCGGAGGAAGTGAGGAGACTTCCAGGATCAGGTTATCAGAAGCGATTTCTGACTATCAAACAATTTGGTGTAAAATGGAGGTGATTGTGAAGTGAAGCTCATTCTACTGTCATCTAACCCCTGTGTAATTGGATAAAAATGTAATTTGGGGGGGGGGGTAAAAAAAGACATGACACTCAAGCACTACCCCCCTCACCCCCTACCCCACAATTTCCACCCTCAACCCCCTCCCTCTTCCTCAGTGCAAACAGGTCAAAGAGGAAATTTCGACGTTTCAGAAAAAAGAAGCAAAGTAAAGAGGAGAGAATGGAAATGATGTGGGAGGAACAAAACACTCTGAAAAATGAGGTGAGGGGTTCACTTGCTTTGTCGGAACGTGAGGCATTCTGATCCCTGACCGCAACACCAAACGATACCAGAACCAAGACCTCCAGATAGTCATCCTCATCTCTTGTTTTGTATTGATTGAAATACGATCACACTTCAACTACACCTTTGTGCCCCACAATTGCCTCTCTGACCATATTGGAAGATTTTCCTCATCCAATTTCTCCCTCTCAACCACCAACCTTCATTCCAACAGGAATCGCTGTAATTGCATTGTGCTTGATTGAAAACGACAGCAGTGTAAAGATAGAACTTGTATATCAAGCTCTTATTTTACTTCTTTATGACTTAACCTCTGTCTCATTACTTACTCAAAATGTATCATCTTGACATATTTTACACCTCGTCTTGTTCATCAGATGAAGCGGCAACTGGATGCTAAAACACTTATGGTCCAGCAACTCGAGAGTAAACTGGATAGAAGAAAGGTTTTGCTCCAGAATCTTAAAAGTGAAGTTGATCAGTTGAAGGAACAAATAAAAGAAAACAAGGCCAAGCTCGCTGACCTGAATCGGTCAGGAAGCGGCACTGAGTGGCTTGCCACAGGAGAGTCCCAGCATCATGAAGGAATCGTCACATCACTCCAAGCTCAAGTGAGTCATTCATTTAAACGAGATGTTTCTTATTCACAACCACAATTTATTGACTCTATCTGCAATCAAGTTTCAGCAACCAAGATATATCTATGGGTTAGTACAGGAGACTCTTCTCTTGACAGTTCACATAATTATAGTAAAAAAAATTATGTTGTTTTTTAATGCTTTTTTTTTGTTTGTTTCCATAGTCGAGGCTCGTGGAAGAGCGAGCACACTGAACGGATCAGGATGTAATAGACAAAAACAGGATGCAAAATGGAGAATGAGTGGAGAAGGAAACTCCAAGGAGGAAAAACTTGAAAATTTGGAGGGATTTGGGTGGGGTTAACGAGGGTAGAAAAGATCATGGTTTTGAATTGGGGACAATCTGAGATGGCACTGAACAGCTGTCTTGAAGAACTGGAGGGAAGAATGACATTGAAGAGGATGTGGAAGTTAATTCTGCAGGTGAGAAATAAAAGAGGAACAATGAGGGGAGGTGAGCAGTGTTCTTGGATTTCATGTTCAGGCCAACATTTTACTGAAGGAGGTAGGAATTTGGATTTTCGTAGAAATGGAAAAAAACTTGCCAACTCTTCACAAATTTAAACTTTGGGATCTTTAACCTCCATCAACTAAAACTAGCAGACGAGAGACTTGGCCTACTGACCTTTCCAGTGATGGTGCACCTTATAAGTGCACTACCTCTATTACCTTTCCATGGGAAAACATTGGTTACAACATTTAAAAAAAATCACTCATCTCACCTGTCGCAACCACAACTTGGCCGCAGTAATAAGAGATCTCCAGGTTTGTCTGTGTTGTTACTCGTGAGGTGGAAAATAACTCCATTTTCCACAAGTTGGATCAGCATACCAAAGGAGAATCTTTAATTTTGTATATACGGAGGAAGAACATTGAATGATTCACTGAAACATTCGAATGGACTTCACTGACACATAAGCCCAAAGCAATTCTTCTTATACACAACTTGACATTCCAAAGAATGGGAGGGAAGAACTACAGGGTTAGCTGATAAGCATTAGGCAAAAGAACTCAAACTGCAATATGTGTCCACTGGGTGAAAGAGAGAATGACATAATCATGGCAAAAGTTGCAGTGTTATCAACCAGGTCACCTTGTTTCATAGTTAGACATTCCTTTTATCAATATTTAGGTTAAAAGACTCTTGGGAAAAGGGAAACATAACTGACAGCCAATTCAACTATAGCATAAAAATTAGATTTATATAGCACGAGCAACAATTATAATTAGGAGTACGTGAATAGAATTTTTTTTCTTCCACATTCCCCCCTTTTTTCCATATCAAGAAAATTTGAATAATTATATTACACATGATCACCATACCCCGTTCCGAGAGGAGAAAAGATATCCGTTACACAAGTTCAATCAACAATGGCAGCGAGTGCTCATGGGTGAAGAATGCTGGATGACGACCATTTCGATCGTGTCCCAGCCAGGTTCGTGAGTGTGTTTCCATTTAATTCATGGCCTGTTCATCAGCATGTGTCACAAATCGAAAAGAAATGCTACCTGAGGCCAGAAGATAAGTAGGTCAGGGTGTAGATCGAGCAGCACCCAACGGGAAACAGAGTCGAGGCACTCCTTGAGCTGCAGAGAAGGAAGATCTTGGCAGGTACGAGCTTGGGCCCGACACTGGGTTGAAGGAGAGGAAAAGGACTCGAGAGGTGACCCAGAGATCCAGCCCCAACAGAGTTTGGGGCCTCGTAGCAGCAGTTTGTGCAATCAGGTTTGATTCACCAAGCGAGCTATGCATGTTGGAGGCAGCCGCGATGGCTGCACGAGCCCCACTCACACCATTGAACACATGTTGCAGATAACTCGCCGTGTGGACCTTCAGGGGCTTTGTTGTGCATTGTGCAACCACGGCAAGTTCACGATGTATCTGCAGAGCAGCAATTTGTGAGTGTGGTTGGGGACATTCCTCCAGATAGGCACCACGCTACGGCGACGTCAAGTCTTTGCCTTGCTGTGGTTTGACTTGTCCAACCTTCTCTTCAGTGGGTTTTTTCCCCCTTTTTCTTTAACATGCTCATCTTTTCTCCTCAGGAAGGGGGTAGTGTCATAATCAAGTGTTGAATGCCCAATCACCCAAATTTGTGTTCTCCCCATCGTCCAATCTTTCGGTGGAAGTTCTTCCAAAGCTTCATCAGATGAAATCATACACTGCATAGTTCAACTGCTCTCAACACTCCGAAACAAACAGAATCAAGGTTAAGCATCGATTAAACATGCCAATCAATAAACGTCATGGGCTCGTGTATTTCAATAAGACTGACAAAGGTTCTTATAGAAGCATTTAACTTGCATTATAATTGATAATTATCTGTGATATCAAAATTCTATCCCTTTCATATCCTTGTTTTTCGCACCAAAACGACATGCCAAAATATACAGAAATCTCAGTTGCATGAACACTCAAAAACATTCATCTCATTTGCTATTTCCATGTAGAAAGGGGAACAGTCTTTATCAAGGTTCCAATTTGCAATCAACAATTATTTTCACCATCCTTTAAAAAAAGTCCCTTCTAGTCAAGAAATATATTCCATCATCTGTACAATAATTATGAAAGTCAGCTCCTTCTTTCTTCTTCAATGTATTTTAATTTGTCTGAGCGATAAGCACAATACTCAATCCCAACAAGAGGACAGGTTCCATTTTTTTTGGAGCAAGTACCGAATTCAAAGCGATTCTATTTTGCACAGTTACCATTTTAACATTCGCAATAATTTCAACATTCATATCTGCTAAACAATCCACAGTTCATTCACAAGCAGTTCCAGAGCAACTGCCATTATTTATTTATTTTCCCAGCTAACTTAGTACTTCCGTGCTGATGAAAGATGGTCAAGTCAGTGTCAGAAATACCTCAACTTAGTTAAGTAAACGTACAAAAAGTTCCACTTAATAAAAATCATGCACTTGCCCAAGTAATCAGAAAACAGATAAAACAGGTAATATTTAAATTGGCTTGTGGCGTCATCGCACTCTTTTCAATAATATAATTCTTCCACTGACCGATTTAGCATTCATTTCACATGGTAATTCCTTCTGTACTCCGCATAATTCTTGTTTATCCTTTTTTCACAAAATATGGAAGCATTTACAGTGCATGTTACAATAACTAATTCCATTCATTGATTTCATAATGGCTGTTGGTCTCGCCACTCTTCCAGCCATTCTGCATTATGGTTATGTAAATACCATGCTGTTTTGTCCTTGCAGTTAACTTATGATTCCTAATATGTAATATTGACCAATCTGTCGATCAATTTAATAACAGAGACCCTCTTTCAATATTTTGTAAGAACCTCAACTTTATATATTATCTCGATTCAATTCGCAGTGAGTTTTCACGAACCCTCAATTAACAGATCAATTTCGGAATCATCGCTACAGTAATTGACAATATATCAATCAATCACTACAAGTTATCAATAACCTCACTGTGATATAACCAATCATTCACATGTGTCCCAAGTTACTGGTTTAAAGATACGGACTCCAATTACTCCGCAAATTTCGATCCATTCAAGAATAAGTTAGAAAAACAAATTTGGAGAAAACTCTATCACTTGGAGACCCTAATACATTTAAATTAGGATTACGAGACTTGTATGATAAAAGGTTTCTCTATTTGTAATCTCAAAACAAAAGTTGATATTAATTATAACCAAAAGAAAGATGATTGTTCGAATACCATGATGAATTGTCATGGAGAAAAAGACACAATGAACACAAAAATCATGTGCTTCCAGCGTTCTCAATGAGTTCCGTTTTCCTATTTTTTTTTAATGAGCTGAGTCTGAAAGTAATTAACTCCGTTACCGCACACAACTTCCATTAGTTATGAACTGTTCCCCATGTTTATGCATGTGACAACAAACCCGGCGTATGCAGACATTATCACGAGTATCACTTGTAAAAATTACACTAATTAAACAAGTTGCATGACTATCATTGCCGTCATAGGGTGGTTCTTTTGGAAGTCTTTCTTGGGCTCTCAGCTCTGTGAACTTCCTCATCGTAAGAGTTCCACGATGCTCGGCCATCTTGACATCGAGTTGCCGAGCTGCAGACCACACTTTGGCTGCAGAGCATCCATTTGGAAACATTTGGGAACAAAACTTGCCAATATGGTTAAGAAATACCAAATTTCTCCAAACAATTTATTTATACCAAATGCTAATATTGTTTCATCAATCTGATGAGCATCCATTTCTTTCATGGTCAATGGAGCTGAAATATCTCGGAAAAATAATGTGTAACAAACCTCTCTCATCACCATTCACAATTCCATCAACATTTTAAATCTCTGACATTGTCCATCTTATCCACTTCTCTCTCACCAAAACAGCAACATGCTGCAGTATAACCAACTCAGATACACAAGCCATCTCATCACGTCCTCTGACCTTTTAAATACAAATCCATTCCTTTCTCAAAACAAATAAATACAGTTTAAACCTCTGTTTTTAAACAGGTGTACAAAAATTGTCAAATCATTTGTCAAAGTTGTCATCAGGCGAATAGCATTTAAATTGCAGCTCAAAACACTCCGTCCGTACATGTAGCTATCTCGGTAGAACCTTCCCCATCTTTTTTTCTTTGGAAGTTCTTCTCTGTTTTGGGGGAAGCATGGGAGATTTGAACTGCTGTTAGCATCATGACATGATACCTGCTGTTAGCTCCCAACTGGTCCTTCTTTCTCCTGATTGGCTACTCCTGATGGCCATTGGGTTAAAACTCCACCTTTTGAGTACATTATTTATCCAATTTTGCTTCATCAGCTTTATGGTCTATCATTGTCACAATAAATAAAATTGTCCAATTAAATCATGAATTTACCCTGACAGACAGAGGCCCATATCAAGACAACAGATGTGTATTTCTGTCCGCTTCCAAGCCAGAAAGCTTGACCTTGGCAGGCGAAGGATTGGAATGTTCTTTTGATAAGGCCTGCAATGGCTGTGTGTTTAAGGAGCACCGGACAGCCAGTCTGTACACAAGCCATCTCAGGAGCACTAGCTTTGTCTGGATTTTAACCCAATTTTCTTCACCAGTTGATGTACTTGGTTAACAGATCAATCGTTGTAAGAGGTAGCATTATTTCATTCATATGTGCAATTAATTTTTTTTCCTGCCTGAATCGATCAAATGTGGTTACACTGGGTTGTTTGCAATTGCCTTCCCAGTAGTAGTTTTGGTAGGAATTTGTCTAACATCCATCAACCAATGTCATCCATTAACTTTAACATTCACAGACTAATGAAGACAGCACGCCTAGTTTAACGTCCATCCGAGGGATCATGCATCATCTGTGAATCGCCCTTTGTGCTAAACATCAAATCGATCACATTTCTATATTTCGATCTCATTTTAAGTACAATTGTAATGATTCAAATCAAAATTTTGGAAACATTTCTCACACGCATTTCAACACAGTAGCCCCCACCCTCCCAACTGTGCCGTGGGTAAAACACACACACACACACACACACACACACACACGCACACACACACACACACACACACACACACACACACACACACACACACGCACACGAGAGACGCGAGGGTTTTTTGTTGACAATAGCACTCGCCTTTTGGGACCATTTTTTTCTCTGGGGCATTACCCCCCCCCCTTGAATCTGCAGATGAATTGAATTGGGGAGGGCGGTCCAGTACCCATAAATCTGGTCTCGCAAAACGAACAGCTGCTTGTAAGACCTCAGCTTGCCGGGCTGAGACATTGGAGGCAAATTCCCACTTTTCATCAATTTATTTCATCAGTAATGCACAAAGCGCTATTTAATTATTTTTGTCTCATAATGCCGGTGATAGCGAGCCTCTGAAATAGACTTCACGTTCGGAATATATTCCACATTCACAATTGTTATTTCACAATTTATCCAAAATCCCTATGGCTTTTAAATAAAACTTCAACACTTGCTTCAGCATCTATCCAAGGCTGGGAACACACATTTATCCTTCCCTGCCTGCAAAGCACAGACATTCCAGTTTAGTGTTGGCCCATTCAGGGAGATTCGTGACCTTGGTTTTTATCAGCACCAAGCAAGTGGCCCCAAGCCAAAGTGGTCTCATCATGAGCCAGTAACCAAACCACAAACAGCCAGGCCACTTTAACTCTCTGCCTGAAGTTTCTTTAGCTGTTGCAATATCATTTCTAACAAGACATTAATGTATGACATCGTACAGTAATCTTCAGTTCCTTATCGAGCTCACAATCGCTTCTAATTCAGATTTTCACCAAGATTGAATTCACACACACACACACACACACACACACACACACACACACACACACACACACACACACACACACACACACACACACACACACACACACACACACACACACACACACACACACACACACACACACACACACACACACACAACTCTCAATCTAGTCTTAAAACACTCTCAACGACATCCGCCCTGCACTCTCAATCGATCGCAGCACAATGCAAGGGCTCTGCCTTTCAATACAAGCTTACATATACCCAGTTATTTGTGTCCATGACAAAAATGTAACAGCGTGTGAAGAGTCAGTTGTCATCGTTTTTCCTCTGAAATCGGCGTGTGCATTTCGCCTCATCAAGAGTCTTCACAGTGTATGGTGACGACCAATCCTGATCTCCGCTTTCCGTACTCATTCATTCCCATAAGCTTCACAGGTCACAATAGACAACAGAGCACGTTTTATTCCAGTGAAATCTATTGGACTCGCACACGCTCCATTTCAACACTCACTTAATACTACATGCAGATCAATGTAAATCAGTGCGCATCCAAATCAGACACAAATACAAACACACAAGAGTTCCAGGTTGGGACACTCAACTTACATCCTTAACACAAAACTCCACATTTCCAATCACATTGCATTCACAAATCCATCCAAAGAGGGAACACCTCAATACAAAACTATAGGATTTACGAATCCGTAACACCTCCACACAATACAATGCAACAGTCTCACAGAAAGCAAACTTCCAGTGAGTTCAATGAACAAACAGAAATCCAAACGGGTAACTCAACAAACATTCACAACACTTATTCGTTCTCCCACATGCCCATTCTCCTTGCCCGTTTACCTGGGTCGGCATCAGTTTAGCCTCAGTCTCAGCATGATGCTGTTCGATCAATGAACTGCAATGGGTTATATAGGGCATCAGATCCTTCACATCCTTGGATTCCCAGCCGATACACACTCGCTTGACCTCGTTCTGCAATTTTGCTGCCAACCCGCTGATAAATGCATGAGCAAACGGGACGCCTTCTTCATCTTTTACTCCAGAGTGACGCTGATACACACTCCGTGACCGTTCCAGGTAATCAAATGGATCTTTGGATGAGCGTTGTTTGCACGCTTGTATTTTCCCCCAATCTGTTTTGAGTGGTGCTATCTCTGTCACCGTGTCAATGAGCTTGTTGACATGTTCGTTGAGCTCGTCTCGGGTTCCGGGCGCTTCACTTGGCCATCCCGCGACTTGTTTCAATTGTCGGAGTAACCCCTCGGGCACAATCAATTTCCACAAAATATTCATGTCCACATTCGTCGGCTGATGGCATTCCACAATCAGACACAACTCTCGTTGAAACTTTTGTGGATCCTCTCATACCTTCGGCATCTCGTTGGCAATGGCCCTTAACTCGGAACCCCATGGCCGATATATATATATATATATATATATATATATATATATATATATATATATATATATATATATATATATATATATATATATATATATATATATACTATCCCTGTGTCGTATGAGGCGACCAGGGTTGCGTCAGGAAGGGCATCCGGCGTAAAACATGTGCCAAATCACTATGCGGATCATACGGATGATCCGCTGTGGCGACCCCTTTCGGGAGCAGCCGAAAGAAGAAGAAGATATATGTGTATATAAATATATATGTATATATATATATGTATATATATATATGTGTATATAAATATATATGTATATATATATATGTATATATATATATATATATGGTGTGTTCAAAACTATCCAACCTTAATTTTTCAGACGTAAACAAATGAAACTCGGGAGGCGTAGTTTTGTGCACGTTTGTCGGCGATCCCAATTCGTATGCGTGAATTTTTTCCCGCCTGCAGAAGCTGTCAGTCGCCGACAGACCGCCGATGAGTGATGAAGTGTAAGTGAGCGCCGTCGGATTTTCGTTTTTGACAAAATGACGGAAAAACTTGAACAATGCTACTGCATCAAATTTTGTGTAAAGCTTGACGATTCCCAAGTGGAAACGATCCGCAAGATTCAACAGGCCTTCGGGAACGAAGCAATGGGCACCACACAGACAAAAGAGTGGTACAACCGCTTCAAAGATGTCGCACATCAGTGGAAAGTGAAGCACGTTCTGGTAGGCCCTCGACATCCTGAAATGAGATTGTCATTGACCAAGTGAGGACCCTGCTGATGCAGGATCGTCAAATCACGATCAGAGAACTTGCAGACGAGGCGGACATCAGCATTGGATCCGTTCATTCCATTGTGACATGATTTGGGCTTAAGGAGAATTTCAGCGAAGTTCGTGCCAAAGCTGCTAACGATCGAGCAGAAGAAACTCTGTTTGGAGATCGCACAGGACATGCTGGAGACTGTGAACAGCGATCCCAACTTCTTCAACACAGTGATCACTGGCGATGAGACCACAGTGATCTGTCATTTTGTCAAAAACGAAAATCCGACGGCGCTCACTTACACTTCCTCACTCATCGACGGTCTGTCGGCGACTGACAGCTTCTGCAGGCAGAAAAATATTCATGCATACCAATTAGGATCGCCAACATACGTGCACCAAACCACGCCTCCCGAGCTTCATTTGTTTACGCACGAAAAATTAAGGTTGGATACTTTTTGAACACACCTCGTGTATATATTGTTGCAAATTCGCGCCCGCCGGCGTGCACACGGCCGCATTACTCGAATCGCGGCACGTCGCCCACCGGACGGACAATTCAGTCGTGACCCTCCGGGAACTATCGCCCGGAACCAGTCACGGGTGGGCCTTTCGACCTCACCACAATCGTGCCAATCGGCCACCCGTGCAGGATGGGGTTGCTCGCCAAATTCAATCGACCTAAGTACCTGCGCGAATGGTCGACCGGGTGATCGTACCTCGCCGCAGGTTGACTCCGGACACGAGCCGCTTGGGCGGCCCTTCCGTACTATCGGGATAACCGAGCGGTGTTCTCGTCGACCTGGATGGATCAGATTAATTACCGGGATCTTGCACCCGCTACAAACCCTTTACGTGAAGCAGGATGGAGAGTCAATGGAGAAAAGACGAAGCGAAACGGGCACTGTTCAACATGCAAGCACTTTATTTACACACACACAGATAAGCACGTATATACAGCCATACAGTCAAAATGCACATAAAGCAACCAAAATAATA
>NC_140970.1:96330192-96342692 GCF_056783735.1 Eptatretus burgeri
CTTTCAGAAATATTTTGACATTCCAATTCACATCATGGCACAATGGGTAATCGTGTTAGATTACTGGGAGAGGAAGGAATGATAACGATGCATCGATTGTTCCCATGTATAAAGATGAAGTTTAACACACATGAATGGGGTCATGTCGGAGGAAGTGAGAAGACGTACTGGATCAGGTTATCAGAAGCGATTTCTGACTATCAAACAATTTGGTGTAAAATGGAGGTGATTGTGAAGTGAAGCTCATTCTACTGTCATCTAACCCCTGTGTAATTGGATAAAAATGTAATATTGGGGGGGTAAAAAAGACATTACACTCAAGCACTACCCCCCCCCACCCCCTACCCCACAATTTCCATCCTCAACCCCCTCCCTCTTCCTCAGTGCAAACAGGTCAAAGAGGAAATTTCGACGTTTCAGAAAAAAGAAGCAAAGTGAAGATGAGAGAATGGAAATGATGTGGGAGGAACAAAACACTCTGAAAAATGAGGTGAGGGGTTCACTTGCTTTGTCGGAACGTGAGGCATTCTGATCCCTGACCGCAACACCAAACGATACCAGAACCAAGACCTCCAGATAGTCATCCTCATCTCTTGTTTTGTATTGATTGAAATACGAACCCACTTCAACTACACCTTTGTGCCCCACAATTGCCTCTCTGACCATATTGGAAGATTTTCCTCGTCCAATTTCTCCCTCTCAACCACCAACCTTCATTCCAACAGGAATCGCTGTAATTGCATTGTGCTTGATTGAAAACGACAGCAGTGTAAAGATAGAACTTGTACATCAAGCTCTTATTTTACTTCTTTATGACAACCTCTGTCTCATTACTTACTCAAAATGTATCATCTTGACATATTTTACACCTCGTCTTGTTCATCAGATGAAGCGGCAACTGGATGCTAAAACACTTATGGTCCAGCAACTCGAGAGTAAACTGGATAGAAGAAAGGTTTTGCTCCAGAATCTTAAAAGTGAAGTTGATCAGTTGAAGGAACAAATAAAAGAAAACAAGGCCAAGCTCGCTGACCTGAATCGGTCAGGAAGCGGCACTGAGTGGCTTGCCACAGGAGAGTCCCAGCATCATGAAGGAATCGTCACGTCACTCCAAGCTCAAGTGAGTCATTCATTTAAACGAGATATTTATTTATTCACAACCACAATTTATTGACTATCTGCAATCAAGTTTCAGCAACCAAGATATATCTATGGGTTAATACAGGAGACTCTTCTCATGACAGTTCACATAATTATAGTAAAAAAATTGTTGTTTTTTAATGCGTTTTTTTGTTTGTTTCCATAGTCGAGGCTCGTGGAAGAGCGAGCACACTGAACGGATCAGGATGTAATAGACAAAAATAGGATGCAAAATGGAGAATGAGTGGAGAAGGAAACTCCAAGGAGGAAAAACTTGAAAATTTGGAGGGATTTGGGTGGGGTTAACGAGGGTAGAAAAGATCATGGTTTTGGATTGGGGACAATCTGAGATGGCACTGAACAGCTGTCTTGAAGAACTGGAGGGAAGAATGACATTGAAGAGGATGTGGAAGTTAATTCTGCAGGCGAGAAATAAAAGAGGAACAATGAGGGGAGGTGAGCAGTGTTCTTGGATTTCATGTTCAGGCCAACATTTTACTGAAGGAGGTAGGAATTTGGATTTTTTTTGTAGAAATGGAAAAAAACTTGCCAACTCTTCACAAATTTAAACTTTGGGATCTTTAACGTCCATCAACTAAAACTAGCAGACGAGAGACTTGGCCGACTGACCTTTCCAGTGATGGTGCACCTTATAAGTGCACTACCTCTATTACCTTTCCATGGGAAAACATTGGTTACAACATTTAAAAAAAATCACTCATCTCACCTGTCGCAACCACAACTTGGCCGCAGTAATAAGAGAGCTCCAGGTTTGTCTGTTTTGTTACTCGTGAGGTGGAAAATAACTCCATTTTCCACAAGTTGGATCAGCATACCAAAGGAGAATCTTTACTTTCGTATATACGGAGGAAGAACATTGAATGATTCACTGAAACATTCGAATGGACTTCACTGACACATAAGCCCAAAGCAATTCTTCTTATACACAACTTGACATTCCAAAGAATGGGAGGGGAGAACTACAGGGTTAGCTGATAAGCATTAGGAAAAAGAACTCAAACTGCAATATGTGTCCACTGGGTGAAAGAGAGAATGACATAATCATGGCAAAAGTTGCAGTGTTATCAACCAGGTCACCTTGTTTCATAGTTAGACATTCCTTTTATCAATATTTAGGTTAAAAGACTCTTGGGAAAAGGGAAACATCACTGACAGCCAACTCAACTATAGCATAAAAATTAGATTTATATAGCACGAGCAACAATTATAATTGAGAGTACGTGAATATAATTTTTTTTCTTCCACATTCCCCCTTTTTTCAATATCAAGAAAATTTGAATAATTATATTACACATGATCACCATACCCCGTTCCGAGAGGAGAAAAGATATCCGTTACACAAGTTCAATCAACAATGGCAGCGAGTGCTCATGGGTGAAGAATGCTGGATGACGACCATTTCAATAGTGTCCCAGCCAGGTTCGTGAGTGTGTTTCCATTTAATTCATGGCCTGTTCATCAGCATGTGTCACAAATCGAAAAGACATGCTACCCGAGGCCAGAAGATAAGTAGGTCAGGGTGTAGATCGAGCAGCAACCAACAGGAAACAGAGTCGAGGCACTCCTTGAGCTGCAGAGAAGGAAGATCTTGGCAGGTACGAGCTTGGGCCCGACACTGGTTTGAAGGAGAGGAAAAGGACTCGAGAGGTGACCCAGAGATCCAGCCCCAGCAGAGTTTGTGGCCTCGTAGCAGCAGTTTGTGCAATCAGGTTTGATTCACCAAGTGAGCTATGCATGTTGGAGGCAGCCGCGATGGCTGCACGAGCCCCACTCGCACCATTGAACACATGTTGCAGATAACTCGCCGTGTGGACCTTCAGGGGCTTTGTTGTGCATTGTGCAACCACGGCAAGTTCACGATGTATCTGCAGAGCAGCAATTTGTGAGTGTGGTTGGGGACATTCCTCCAGATAGGCACCACGCTACGGCGACGTCAAGTCTTTGCCTTGCTGTGGTTTGACTTGTCCAACCTTCTCTTCAGTGGGTTTTTTCTCCCTTTTTCTTTAACATGCTCATCTTTTCTCCTCAGGAAGGGGGTAGTGTCATAATCAAGTGTTGAATGCCCAATCACCCAAATTTGTGTTCTCCCCATCGTCCAATCTTTCGGTGGAAGTTCTTCCAAAGCTTCATCAGATGAAATCATACACTGCATAGTTCAACTGCTCTCAACACTCCGAAACAAACAGAATCAAGGTTAAGCATCGATTAAACATGCCAATCAATAAACGTCATGGGCTCGTGTATTTCAATAAGACTGACAAAGGTTCTTATAAAAGCATTTAACTTGCATTATAATTGATAATTATCTGTGATATCAAAATTCTATCCCTTTCATATCCTTGTTTTTCGCACCAAAACGACATGCCAAAATATACAGAAATCTCAGTTGCATGAACACTCAAAAACATTCATCTCATTTGCTATTTCCATGTAGAAAGGGGAACAGTCTTTATCAAGGTTCCAATTTGCAATCAACAATTATTTTCACCATCCTTTAAAAAAAGTCCCTTCTAGTCAAGAAATATATTCCATCATCTGTACAATAATTATGAAAGTCAGCTCCTTCTTTCTTCTTCAATGCATTTTAATTTGTCTGAGCGATAAGCACAATACTCAATCCCAACAAGAGGACAGGTTCCCTTTTTTTTGGAGCAAGTACCGAATTCAAAGCGATTCGATTTTGCACAGTTACCATTTTAACATTTGCAATAATTTCAACATTCATATCTGCTAAACAATCCACAGTTCATTCACAAGCAGTTCCAGAGCAACTGCCATTATTTATTTATTTTCCCAGCTAACTTAGTACTTCCGTGCTGATGAAAGATGGTCAAGTCAGTGTCAGAAATACCTCAACTTAGTTAAGTAAACGTACAAGAAGTTCCACTTAATAAAAATCATGCACTTGCCCAAGTAATCAGAAAACAGATAAAACAGGTAATATTTAAATTGGCTTGTGGCGTCATCGCACTCTTTTCAATAATATAATTCTTCCACTGACCGATTTAGCATTCATTTCACATGGTAATTCCTTCTGTACTCCGCATAATTCTTGTTTCTCCTTTTTTTCACAAAATATGGAAGCATTTACAGTGCATGTTACAATACCTAATTCCATTCATTGATTTCATAATGGCTGTTGGTCTCGCCACTCTTCCAGCCATTCTGCATTATGGTTATGTAAATACCATGCTGTTTTGTCCTTGCAGTTAACTTATGATTCCTAATATGTAATATTGACCAATCTGTCGATCAATTTAATAACAGAGACCCTCTTTCAATATTTTGTAAGAACCTCAACTTTATATATTATCTCGATTCAATTCGCAGTGAGTTTTCACGAACCCTCAATTAACAGATCAATTTCGGAATCATCGCTACAGTAATTGACAATATATCAATCAATCACTACAAGTTATCAATAACCTCACTGTGATATAACCAATCATTCACATGTGTCCCAAGTTACTGGTTTAAAGATACGGACTCCAATTACTCCGCAAATTTCGATCCATTCAAGAATAAGTTAGAAAAACAAATTTGGAGAAAACTCTATCACTTGGAGACCCGAATACATTTAAATTAGGATTACGAGACTTGTATGATAAAAGGTTTCTCTATTTGTAATCTCAAAACAAAAGTTGATATTAATTATAACCAAAAGAAACATGATTGTTCGAATACCATGATGAATTGTCATGGAGGAAAAGACACAATGAACACAAAAATCATGTGCTTCCAGCGTTCTCAATGAGTTCCCTTTTCCTATTTTTTTTTAATGAGCTGAGTCTGAAAGTAATTAACTCCGTTACCGCACACAACTTCCATTAGTTATGAACTGTTCCGCATGTTTATGCATGTGACAACAAACCCGGCGCATGCAGACATTATGACGAGTATCACTTGTAAAAATTACACTAATTAAACAAGTAGCATGACTATCATTGCCGTCGTAGGGTGGTTCTTTTGGAAGTCTTTCTTGGGCTCTCAGCTCTGTGAACTTCCTCATCGGAAGAGTTCCACGATGCTCGGCCATCTTGACATCGAGTTGCCGAGCTGCAGACCACACTTTGGCTGCAGAGCATCCATTTGGAAACATTTGGGAACAAAACTTGCCAATATGGTTAAGAAATACCAAATTTCTCCAAACAATTTATTTATACCAAATGCTAATATTGTTTCATCAATCTGATGAGCATCCATTTCTTTCATGGTCAATGGAGCTGAAATATCTCGGAAAAATAATGTGTAACCAACCTCTCTCATCACCATTCACAATTCCATCAACATTTTAAATCTCTGACATTGTCCATCTTATCCACTTCTCTCTCACCAAAACAGCAACATGCTGCAATATAACCAACTCAGATACACTAGCCATCTCATCACGTCCTCTGACCTTTTAAATACAAATCCATTCCTTTCTCAAAACAAATAAATACAGTTTAAACCTCTGTTTTTAAACAGGTGTACAAAAATTGTCAAATCATTTGTCAAAGTTGTCATCAGGCGAATAGCATTTAAATTGCAGCTCAAAACACTCCGTCCGTACATGTAGCTATCTCGGGAGAACCTTCCCCATCTTTTTTTCTTTGGAATTTCTTCTCTGTTTTGGGGGAAGCATGGGAGATTTGAACTGCTGTTAGCATCATGACATGATACCTGCTGTTAGCTCCCAACTGGTCCTTCTTTCTCCTGATTGGCTACTCCTGATGGCCATTGGGTTAAAACTCCACCTTTTGAGTACATTATTTATCCAATTTTGCTTCATCAGCTTTATGGTCTATCATTGTCACAATAAATAAAATTGTCCAATTAAATCATGAATTTACCCTGACAGACAGAGGCCCATATAAAGACAACAGATGTGTATTTCTGTCCGCTTCCAAGACAGAAAGCTTGACCTTGGCAGGCGGATTGGAATGTTCTTTTGATAAGGCCTGCAATGGCTGTGTTTAAGGAGCACCGGACAGCCAGTCTGTACACAAGCCATCTCAGGAGCACTAGCTTTGTCTGGATTTTAACCCAATTTTCTTCACCAGTTGATGTACTTGGTTAACAGATCAATCGTTGTAAGAGGTAGCATTATTTCATTCATATGTGCAATTAATTTTTTTTCCTGCCTGAATCGATGAAATGTGGTTACACTGGGTTGTTTGCAATTGCCTTCCCAGTAGTAGTTTTGGTAGGAATTTGTCTAACATCCATCAACCAATGTCATCCATTAACTTTAACATTCACAGACTAATGAAGACAGCACGCCTAGTTTAACGTCCATCCGAGGGATCATGCATCATCTGTGAATCTCCCTTTGTGCTAAACATCAAATCGATCACATTTCTATATTTCGATTACATTTTAAGTACAATTGTTATGATTCAAATCAAAATTTTGGAAACATTTCTCAGACGCATTTCAACACAGTTGCCCCCACCCTCCCAACTCTGCCGTGGGTAAAACACACACACACACACACACACACACACACACACACACACACACACACACACACACGCACACGAGAGACGCGAGGGTTTTTTGTTGACAATAGCACTCGCCTTTTGGGGCCATTTTTTTCTCTGGGGCATTACCCCCCCCCCCCTTGAACCCACAGATGAATTGAATTGGGGGGGGGTCCAGTACCCATAAATCTGGTGGCAATACGAACAGCTGCTTGTAAGACCTCAGCTTGCCGGGCTGAGACATTGGAGGCAAATTCCCACTTTTCATCAATTTATTTCATCAGTACTGAACAAAGCGCGATTTAATTATTTTTGTCTCATAATGCCGGTGATAGCGAGCCTCTGAAATAGACTTCACGTTCGGAATATATTCCACATTCACAATTGTTATTTCACAATTTATCCAAAATCCCTATGGCTTTTAAATAAAACTTCAACACTTGCTTCAGCATCTATCCAAGGCTGGGAACACACATTTATCCTTCCCTGCCGGCAAAGCACAGACATTCCAGTTTAGTGTTGGCCCATTCAGGGAGATTCGTGACCTTGGTTTTTATCAGCACCAAGCAAGTGGCCCCAAGCCAAAGTGGTCTCATCATGAGCCAGTAACTAAACCACAAACAGCCAGGCCACTTTAACTCTCCGCCTGAAGTTTCTTTAGCTGTTGCAATATCATTTCTAACAAGACATTAATGTATGACATCGTACAGTAATCTTCAGTTTCTTATCGAGCTCACAATCGCTTCTAATTCAGATTTTCACCAAGATTGAATTCACACACACACACACACACACACACACACACACACACACACACACACACACACACACACACACACACACACACACACACACACACACACACACACACACACACACACACACACACACACACACACACACACACACACACACACACACACACACACACACACACACACACACACACACACACACACACACACACCTCAATCTAGTCTTAAAACACTCTCAACGACATCCGCCCTGAACTCTCAATCGATCGCAGCACAATGCAAGGGCTCTGCCTTTCAATACAAGCTTACATATACCCAGTTATTTGTGTCCATGACAAAAATGTAACAGCGTGTGAAGAGTCAGTTGTCATCGTTTTTCCTCTGAAATCGGCGTGTGCATTTCGCCTCATCAAGAGTCTTCACAGTGTATGGTGACGACCAATCCTGATCTCCACTTTCCGTACTCATTCATTCCCATAAGCTTCACAGGTCACAATAGACAACAGAGCACGTTTTATTCCAGTGAAATCTATTGGACTCGCACACGCTCCATTTCAACACTCACTTCATACTACATGCAGATCAATGTAAATCAGTGCGCATCCAAATCAGACATAAATACAAACACACAAGAGTTCCAGGTTGGGACACTCAACTTACATCCTTAACACAAAACTCCACATTTCTAATCACATTGCATTCACAAATCCATCCAAAGAGGGAACTTCTCAATACAAAACTACAGGATTTACGAATCCGTAACACCTCCACACAATACAATGCAACAGTCTCACAGCAAGCAAACTTCCAGTGAGTTCAATGAACAAACAGAAATCCAAACGGGTAACTCAACAAACATTCATAACACTTATTCGTTCTCCCACTTGCCCATTCTCCTTGCCCGTTTACCTGGGTTGGCATCAGTTTAGCCTCAGTCTCAGCATGATGCTGTTCGATCAATGAACTGCAATGGGTTATATAGGGCATCAGATCCTTCACATCCTTGGATTCCCAGCCGATACACACTCGCTTGACCTCGTTCTGCAATTTTGCTGCCAACCCGGTGATAAATGCATGAGCAAACGGGACGCCTTCTTCATCTTTTAATCCAGAGTGACGCTGATACACACTCCGTGACCGTTCCAGGTAATCAAACGGATCTTTGGATGAGCGTTGTTTGCACGCTTGTATTTTCCCCCAATCTGTTTTGAGTGGTGCTATCTCTGTCACCGTGTCAATGAGCTTGTTGACATGTTCGTTGAGCTCGTCTCGGGTTCCGGGCGCTTCACTTGGCCATCCCGCGACTTGTTTCAATTGTCGGAGTCACCCCTCGGGCACAATCAATTTCCACAAAATATTCATGTCCACATTCGTCGGCTGATGGCATTCCACAATCAGACACAACTCTCGTTGAAACTTTTGTGGATCCTCTCATACCTTCGGCATCTCGTTGCCAATGGCCCTTAACTCGGAACCCCATGGCCGATATATATATATATATATATATATATATATATATATATATATATATATATATATATATATATATATATGTATATATGTATATATGTATATATGTATATATGTATATATGTATATATGTATATATATATATTGTTGTGGTTACCAAATTCGCAAACCACCATTCAGGTCCCTTAGGTGAGGTATCTCGGTAAGTGCATGTGTAGTTAGGCCCAAACCCGTTGTCTAGTGGGAATACATGTCATTTATGCGAGCTGCGACTCTTCAGGATAGCCGTTTTTCTTTTACTATCTTTATTTTGGACCAACCGCCATGGTTACCACCACAACCACAACATCAACCAACAACCACAACCACCGCTTCACCACAACCGCCACGACCTTCACGTCACACCTCGCAACCGTAGCATCGCCACCGTTCTTGCCCCGCTGTGGGTACCGGTGTTGGACTCGTGCAGGGCGCACGTTGAACAGCGTGTACAAAATCACGGATTTTGTGCTTCAAAAACGGATCAAAAACGACACACGCCCACTTTTTGCCGTCCAATCGGTGAGCGAGGGGCGATTTGGCCCCGCCTCCAGAACGATCGATATATGCAAATTTGTGGATCAAAAAGCCTTCACGCCCACTTTTTCTCGGGCCAATGGGGAGCGAGGTGAAAGGTCAAAGGGAGGGGGTCAAAGGCGAAGCTACGGGGGGATAAAAGGACGGTGTTCGTCAGTCAGAGAAGAGTGTGAGAGTGTGGAAGTCTGGAGCCCGAAGCCTGCAGTAGCTGGAGAAGCTGAAGAGAGTCGAACGAGGAGAGCCCAAAGAAGAGTCCAGGGTGGAGAGTCCAGAGGCGGAGAGGCGGCAGCGGCGAAGGCAGACGAGGGGGTGCTCGCGTCGGTGCCAGGAGCTGCACGCCCGAGGGAGGCCGGCAGCGCGTCCTGGCCGAGGTGGAGACGCACACCAGGGGTAATAAAGATCCTCTATACCCCGAGCATCAACAACCCCCTCCTGTTTCCCCCCGCGCTGAGATAGTGCGACCAAGGGGGCCCCTTTTCCCACCCCCTGCCAGGCACTGTCCGCGAGGCCCGCGGAGTTGAGGCACCATCGCCGCTCCGCGTCTCATCACCAGACGGGTAGGCCCGACCCGGTCTCGGCCTCAGGCCCGCCTCATCCTTGAGGGTATTCTTTCCTTGGTTTTGGGTATGTGTTGTCGGCGCCGTCTGTGAAGTAGAATTGTTTTAGTGTTGCCGTGTGCTCGGTAGTCGGTATTAGCTCTGCATTGTGTTTTCGCTTTTACATTTGCTTTTTGTGTAAATTACATTGTGTCTTTTCTGTGTGCTTTTGGTGGAATTGAATGTGTGCTTCCCGTGTGCCGCGAATAAATGTGCTTTGTGTTGAACTGTTTCCCGCTTCGCTTCGTCTTTTCCTCTATTGAATCCCCATCTTGCTTCACGTAAAGGGTTGGTAGTGGGCTAAAACACCCGATAATTAATCAAACCGTCGAGGCCGACGATAACACCGCTCGGTTATCCCGATAGTACGGAACGGGTCGCTTAAAGCGGCCCGTGTCCGAAGTCGACCTGCGGCGAGGTGCGATCGCCTGGTCTACCCTCCGCGTGGGTACTTAGGTAGGTCGAATTTGGCGAGCAACCCTATCCCACGCGGGGGCTGATTGGCTCGATCGCGGTGAGACCGAAAGGTCCACCCGTGACTGGTTCCCGGCGTTAGTCCGAGAGGGTCACGACTGGATTGTCCGTCTGGTGGGCGACGTGCCGCGATTCGAGTTACGTGGCCGTCAGCATGCCGGCGGGCGCGAATACCGCAACAATATATATATATATATATATATATATATATATATATATATATATATATATATATATATATATATATGGTGTGTTCAAAACTATCCAACCTTAATTTTTCAGACGTAAACAAATGAAACTCGGGAGGTGTAGTTTTGTGCACGTTTGTCGGCGATCCCAATTCGTATGCATGAATTTTTTCCCGCCTGCAGAAGCTGTCAGTCGCCGACAGACCGCCGATGAGTGAGGAAGTGGAAGTGAGCGCCGTCGGATTTTCGTTTTTGACAAAATGACGGAAAAACTTGAACAATGCTACTGCATCAAATTTTGTGTAAAGCTTGACGATTCCCAAGTGGAAACGATCCGCGAGATTGAACAGGCCTTCGGGAACGAAGCAATGGGCACCACACAGACAAAAGAGTGCTACAACCGCTTCAAAGATGGTCGCACATCAGTGGAAAGTGAAGCACGTTCTGGTAGGCCCTCGACATCCTGAAATGAGATCGTCATTCACCAAGTGAGGACCCTGCTGATGCAGGATCGTCAAATCACGATCAGAGAACTTGCAGACGAGGCGGACGTCAGCATTGGATCCGTTCATTCCATTGTGACATGATTTGGGCTTAAGGAGAATTTCAGCGAAGTTCGTGCCAAAGCTGCTAACGATCAAGCAGAAGCAACTCTGTTTGGAGATCGCACAGGACATGCTGGAGACTGTGAACAGCGATCCCAACTTCTTCAACACAGTGATCACTGGCGATGAGACCATAGTGATCTGTCATTTTGTCAAAAACGAAAATCCGACGGCGCTCACTTACACTTCCTCACTCATCGACGGTCTGTCGGCGACTGACAGCTTCTGCAGGCAGAAAAATATTCACGCATACCAATTAGGATCGCCAACATACGTGCACCAAACCTTGCCTCCCGAGCTTCATTTGTTTACGCACGAAAAATTAAGGTTGGATACTTTTTGAACACACCTCGTGTATATATTGTTGCAAATTCGCGCCCGCCGGCGTGCACACGGCCGCATTACTCGAATCGCGGCACGTCGCCCACCGGACGGACAATTCAGTCGTGACTCTCCAGGAACTATCGCCCGGAACCAGTCACGGGTGGGCCTTTCGACCTCACCACAATCGTGCCAATCGGCCACCCGGGCAGGATGGGGTTGCTCGCCAAATTTGATCGACCTAAGTACCTGCGCGAATGGTCGACCGGGTGATCGTACCTCGCCGCAGGTTGACTCCGGACACGAGCCGCTTGGGCGGCCCTTCCGTACTATCGGGATAACCGAGCGGTGTTCTCGTCAACCTGGATGGATCAGATTAATTACCGGGATCTTGCACCCGCTACAAACCCTTTACGTGAAGCAGGATGGAGAGTCAATGGAGAAAAGACGAAGCGAAACGGGCACAGTTCAACATGCAAGCACTTTATTTACACACACACAGACAAGCACGTATATACAGCCATACAGTCAAAATGCACATAAAGCAACCAAAATAATAAAAGCAACAACGACGCAGAGTTAATACCGACTATGCGCACACACGGCAACACTGATACAGTTTTACTTCACAGGCGGCGCCAACACACATTTACACAAAAGCAAAGGAAAGAAGCCACCCCCATAGACAAGGAGGCAGACAGGCCCGTAGGCCAAATGTGCACAGGACCGAGAGGAGCGGCCAGGTCTGCGAGACCGGGGGGGTCCTACACGCGTCCTCGTGACGCGTTGGCGGGCGAGCCGCAAATGTGGCCGCGCGGCTGTGCCCCGACTCCGTGCTCCTTGGCGGGTTTCGTTGGCACCACGTGTGGGGGGGGGATGGGTGGGAACGGGG
>NC_140970.1:96349192-96366692 GCF_056783735.1 Eptatretus burgeri
GTCCAAAAACAAGAAGTTTGAGAAGTTGTGGCAGGTAGTTTGTCAAGTGTTGCTAGTTTCCCATGGTCAGGCGTCTGTTGAGAGGGGTTTTTCCCTCAACAGACAAATAGAGAAGGACAACCTTGTCCCTAAATAGTTGTCCTAACTTTTGCAACTAACCCTCTGTCCAAAAGGGTTAACAACTTTTGTTAACTTTTGCAACTGTCCAAAAATAAGAAGTTTGAGAAGTTGTGGCGGGTAGTTTGTAAAATGTTGCTAGTTTCCCATGGTCAGGTGTCTGTTGAGAGGGGTTTTTCCCTCAACAGACAGATAGAGAAGGACAACCTGGGTGAAGGCATGCTTGTGGCACTGAGGCAGATTATTCATTATTTTATACTGGTGGGTGGAATGCTCAAGTTGAAATTCCAAAGGAACTGCTATCCTCAGCCTACAGTTCTCGACATAAATACCATCAATATCTTGAAGAAGAGAAAAGAAAGAAAGGGCAAGAAGCCATCCAAAGAAAACGAAAAATGGTTGAAGATGAAGTGGATGGTTTGAAAAAGAGAAAGAAGGTGTTGGAAACTGACATCGAAGTTCTGACCACATTGTCAGAAAAATATGCAGACGAGGCTGAGGCAAAAGGTGGCAAAACTAGCCACAGTCTTCTGGGAAAATCAAATGCTCTCAGGCACTCTGCCAAGCAAAAACGGGGGGAACTCAAAGTTCTAGAAAGAGAAATTGAGGAGAAGGCTAAATCATTGCCTGCTATGTCCTAATTGGATATTACAATGACATGTAGCTTACAAAATGTACTGTTCTGTAGTGTAGAAGCAGTCAGGAGCTGTTGCAACTTTGCAGGTGGCAGCACCTACAATAACATTTTAACATAACAACATATTAACATTGAGAGTGCTGCCATCTGAAAACTTGTGTCTGCTCTTGGCTGATTCTACAGTCACTGTGAAGTGAATTTGCCAATTGGCTGTGTGGCGCGTTGTGCCTTGTCAACTGAATAAGCTCCTGTTGTGTTCTGTATATTCATTATTAAAATAGATTTTTTGTAAACTTACTATCTTTGTTAATTTCTAGGTGACTCACCTCAATTTACCCCTGGAATTTCTAGGATGTGGTCCTTAAAAAGGGGTTATTTTTGCCCTGAAAAGTCCTTAAGAAGTCCTGAAAAAAGACATCTCAAAATAAGTGGGAACCCTGTCCAGACTTCTCCAGACAGTTCCCTGGACTTCTTGGTAGAGTTGCTTCTATGACGTGCACTGTTAACTGTGGGACATTACATAGAAAGGTGTGTTTCTTTCGAAACCATATCCAATCAATTGAATTGGTCAAAGGTGGACTCCAATCGAGTTGGAGACATCTCAAGGATAATCAAAGGAAATTAGATCCACCTGAGCAAAATTTGCAGTGTCATAGCAAAGGGGTTGAATATTATTGACCCAAGACATTTCAGCTTTTCATTTCTAATTAATTTGAAAAATCTGTCAAAAAAATTCCACTGTCATCATGGAGTATTACGTGGACATCAGTGACAAAAAAGTTAAATATAAACCATTTTAAATTCAGATTGCAACAACAAAATGTGAAAACGTCAAGGGGTGTAAATACTTTCTGAAGTACTGTTTTCGTGCTGTGATTAATTGTTGTACATTTGTGTCATTCCATGGTGTTCTCTCCATGGAAATACCTGTTTGCCTGCCATTGTAAATTCTTTTTTGTGACTGCCACGAAAAGCCATTGCTATGAGAAACTGTCCTGACTTATTCTGTCCGTTCTGATGGCGGCACAAGTTTGCTGAGGCATTTGGGCAGCTCAGATTCGTTATCGAAGATCGATCCCAGATGCGGTTAAGGCATGGCAAAACATACATGGGCGCGAAGATCCAGCCAGATTTGAGAGTTGCAAGCAGTGTCTGTCGTCTCTTGAAGACACGCCGTCCTGTCGGAGTTATCCAAAGGGGATGTCTCTGTTACATTATCTGAGGCATAGCCGCATAGCCGTTACTGCGCAGTTTACAAAAAGGATGGTGTGCATGTGTGTAGGTGATAAAATTATGAGGAACAGAAATGAAAAAGAGGTGTGTGTGTGTATGTGTGTGTATGTGTATGTGTATGTGTATGTGTATGTGTATGTGTATGTGTATGTGTATGTGTATGTGTATGTGTGTGTGTGTGTGTGTGTGTGTGTGTGTGTGTGTGTGTGTGTGTGTGTGTGTGTGTGTGTGTGTGTGTGTGTGTGTGTGTGTGTGTGTGTGTGTGTCCAATCTGACTGTCAAGTTCTGAATTGGTCAATTTCAGTTTATGATTTAATTGATTGATTTTTGTCACCTCGGCAAGAAGAGCTTTGGCAATGTCAATTGGAGAATATACACAAACGTCTTCGTTTATTTTGGGCAGCATCTCGTACATCTTCCTCAATGCGTTGCCGTTTCTGTTGGTCAGCTTCAGAGGGACAATCCTAAAGAGGAAGATCATAATAGAAAACTTGGCAAAACACACTTGAAAGCCTTTTTCACCTCCAAGGCTGGGGGAGCTTTCTTCACATATAACTTAATGCCCAACATTCCTTGTTGACAATGGACAAATGGAGTTTTCAAGTTATCTTATCAGGATTAAAATATAGAATTCAAAAACATTACGCTGGTTGCTGAACATTACGAACACGGGAGGCATGAAACCTGGAGTGAAGTAAGATACAAGTTATTACAATTGAATCACAAAAATGGAGATAATTCAGTTTGTTTGTCCACCTTAGAGAAAATAAACAATGTTCGTGCATTCAGAAGTGAAGGCACCACCAATGAATATAGCTGCACAGCAAACAAGTTTATGATTGGACGTATTAACGACAGAGGGAGGAGTGGGGGGGGGGGCTTGCATGATAGAAGAGAGGTCCATGCACTCACCTCTGACCTCTCTAAATGTAGTTGCTAATTCTTGCACAAAACTATCAGTCTTACTTTGGCAGCACAGGAGAATACTAATATAATAAGTGACTATCAGGGATGACTCTTCGCAGTGGCTGTACCCCCCACCCCCCCTGCCCCCAACCCACGTCCCCCAACATAAGGTGGGAGCAAAATCTTCCCTTCTGCCCGGATTGATCAGGGCTCTTTCCTTCTGCCTGGATTGGTCAGGGCAGTGTGGTCACTGTCAGAGTGCCAATCGCCAGATTGGCACATTCTTTTTGTCTCTGTCTCTTCTCTCTCTAAATCTGTCGTGGCTCTGACTTCACGAATGCTGCGGTACACCATCCTGAAATTGGGGGGTGGGGGGTCTCTCGGTCGCTCGTGGGAGTTCAGTCAGCTGGCTCTCTGCCATGGGCCTGTTTGAGAGAACTGTCTGGAGCTATACAACACCAACAACAACAATAAAGAAAGAATAAAATGGAGAGAGTGATCCACGATGAAGGATCACAAGATACTGATGCAGATCGAAGCGTCAGCACCTTGTGATCTTGCACGGTGGATAACTCAAACCATTTTACATTGACTCGTGTGGCCCGAGTTCGAATCTTGGCCCAATTATAAACTACCACCCTGGTGCTTTGCATGCAGGTTGGTACCATCCCTCAAGTAAATAGAAAATTGAGAATCCTGTCAGCAAGCATAAGTTGGTGGACGTTGAAGATCACATGGTGTCGTTTGTGAAGATGTGACAAGTTATTGCCAACACCGAACAGCTTAAAAGTTCGTGCCTGAATGCATAGGGGCACTGCATCATGTCAGCAGCACTGCCAGGCTTCAGTTATGATGCAATCAAACTTCAGCTCCCAATTAATGACTTCTCACACTCTCTACAAGGATTTTTTGGCAGTTCAACCACAAACAAATCTTCACTTTTGCTGAAACATACCGATGATATTTGTAGAACTTCTTCCTCTTCTTTTTATCCTCCAACTTATTGCAAACATGTTGCATGATGGTTTCAGTACTCCCATCATGTCCTTCAAAAATAAGCACACTCTGTGGTGTGGACTTCTTTTTGAAAATCTTAAATTGTTTGAGAAGCTCTTTCCACTGGGTTTCTGTGGAACAGTGAAACGATGGACCAGTCAATAGAAATGTTCAAAAAGGAAACACAAGCATCAAAAATCGAATTCATAAATATCAATGATTACATTTTGAAATAAAATATGTTTTGAGCATTGCACATTTGGAATATCAATAGTCATATTTTTGAAAACAAAAAATTAATTCGATTTAAAAAAGTTTCATGTCAATAATTTGGTTTACACTGTCATGTTACGTGGTGACAATTTTATCCAAAAAGTCCTCGTGACATTCATTTGAAATACTGCTTGCCAATAATATCAGTACTGTGGATATCTTATGGATTGATGAAGAGTTTAACAACAGAAGATCTCACTGAAAGGCTCGATCCACATGCAGACCTTCACCAAAATCGAATCGGCTTGTTCTTGTCACCAACCCAACTCGTTCACGAAGTTTTGTCATTACCCATCCACAAGTTTTTGAAATATCATGCGAAATATCGTTTTTGGCCCTATCTTTTGCAGTGACCTGCTTTGCAAGACCAAGCATGCACAAACCTTTCCTGGCCCAACATCAGGTGACTGACTGTCTCATAGCCAGTTCTTTCAGGTTCCACGATGTAGGCTTGAGGATGAATAGGGAGAGGTATTTTAGAGAGCGAGCTGCTCAGAAGTTTTTGTCGATACTCAACGAAAGGTTTTTTTTCTGATAACTACTCAACGGGATTATCTTTGCAAGTCCACATATCGTTGGGTTGTTTTCATAAAGCAAATAATGCGGGAACTTCATGCTATTGGTTTTAACATTCGGTTCTGATTCAACCAAACTTACGTTCCACCTTGTTCTGGTTCTTCTTAAGCCAAATAATCTCTCTATAATTCCAGCAATCTGTGTGTGTGTGTCTGTATGCGACCGCAGCCCACAGGGGGCATCACAATTCAAGAGAGGGGGAGAGAGGAGGGGGTGAGAGAGGAGGGGGCGAGAGAGGGGGCGAGAGAGGGGGGGCGAGAGAGGGGGCGAGAGAGGGGGGCGAGAGAGGGGGGCGAGAGAGGGGGGCGAGAGAGGGGGCGAGAGAGGGGGCGAGAGAGGGGGCGAGAGAGGGGGCGAGAGGGGGCGAGAGAGGGGGGCGAGAGGGGGGCGAGAGAGGGGGGCGAGAGAGGGGGGCGAGAGGGGGGCGAGAGGGGGGCGAGAGGGGGGCGAGAGAGGGGGGCGAGAGAGGGGGGGCGAGAGAGGGGGGCGAGAGAGGGGGGCGAGAGAGGGGGCGAGAGAGAGGGGCGAGAGTGGGGGCGAGAGAGAGGGGCAAGAGAGAGGGGCGAGATTAGGGGGGAGCGAGGGGGGGTGAGAGAGAGCGGGCGTCACAATTCTTCTTCGCTTGAAATGACGTCACAATTGACGCTGGGGACCTGAGTATGTTTCCCAGGTGTTTCCCAAGTTATGGCCATTTACGATACGGTTAGTCCGATATAATTGAAAAAATGCCCCAATCCAGTCGTCGTTTACGAGAGCAAAGGAACGAAGTTGCACATACTGGCACGCCTCACCCACGAGAGAGGGTACTGGCACGAGAGAAGGGGGCGAGAGAGTGGGGAAGGGGGTGAGAGGGGGGGTGAAAAAATGCCCCAATCCAGTCGTCGTTTACGTACCTACGGGCCCGCACTAGTAATAATTTTTAAAAATACCAGTTGATTGCCCCCGCCCGCTCCCTTTTTTGAAGCCGCCTCCTTTTTTTATAATTATTTATTTTGTCAAACATCATGATGAAAAAATAAAGAAATAAAAATTGCACCCACGACTGAAGGAAGCTATCCAATTAAATTGCTGCACCACTTAAAAAGAAGTCCCACAGGGGACTGATGGTTACTGATGGGGACTGACTGATGGCTTAAAAAACACCCGAAAAAAACATTTGTCCAATACAGATCTTCACCGAAATCGAATCAATTTGTCCTCATCACACATCCAACCTGTCCACCAAATTTCGTCCGAATCCGTCCAAAACTTTTTGAGTTATCCTTCTCACAGACAAACAAAGAGGGAGACAAACAGTAGTGGTTTAATATTAGACTGTATGCTATCTGTGTACATGTACGTGTGGACTCGCCTCGGAACTGGATATGCTTGGACGTAGAACATCGCTTACTTAAAGTAACACAGGGTCCGCGTCCCATGATGAATAAGCATCTGAAATATACACTGCTTGAAATACTGTACACTGCTTGCTCAATAACATTCAACTTAACATGTACTGTGCTTGTTTTCACCACACGTGTTTCGTGGAGACTCCTTTCCAACCATGTGTTTTCATTTCTGATCCCTCACCTTAATCCTCTTTCCCTTTTCACTCCAAAAAACGACAAACAAAAAACAAACCTCTTCTTCACCCCAACTAAAATGAACAAAACAGGCAGAAACAAAAACTCTTTGCTGATGACTTCACCCTCTGCCAAACCATCTGTCATTCCTCAGATGGGCAAGCAGCAGCCTCTTCACTCACTGCAGATCCGGATAAAATCACAAGCTGGTCCAAGACGTGGAACATGTCTTTCAATCCTGACAAATCTCACACTCTCACCATGTCACTCCGAAAGGGACCGTTTGGAAACCCCCCCACCCCCAGCCCCTTCTACTTTCTCAACAATCCTCTTGATAAAGTCCTTTCATTCAAGCTTTTGGTCCTCACGATCTGCCATGATTTTTCCTGGGAAAGCCACATTTCTAAGCTGTCCTCCAAAGCCGGTCGTCGACTGGGCATCCCACGTCATGCAAAGTCCTTCCTTGGCACACCTGAGCTCCTGACCACAGACAAAGCTTTCATCTGCAGCCTGATGGAGTACTGCTCTCCCTTCTGGGCTGGTGCTCCCACTTCTCACCTTTCTCGGCTTCATGCTGTGGAAACCAAGGCATTTAAGATCATTGGTGGGTTCCGTGATGAGGCTGCGTCTTTGGGTCTCTCACTCTCTCACCACTGGCAAGTCGGTGGTCTTTCTGTCTTCTTCCGACTCATCTCCAGCGTCACCTCCCTGCCCCCCCCACTCTGTCTGCGATCTGCCCCCCCCACCCATATTTCCGCAGTGCACTGAATGTCTGCCAGCAAACCCTTTCTGGTAAAACTACCAAAATCAACAATCACTGCTCACCTTCACCCTTTCATTCCTCTCTTTTCCTGCCTTTAGAACAAACTCCCACACTCTCTTCAATCCCACTGTTCCCTGCAGGTCTTCAAAACCGCTGTTCACCGCCATCTCTTATCTCCCCCCATCCAAAACCATAATCTCTTCCCACCCCCATTAATGCACTCCAAACCCACCTCCTTCAAATTCCCTGCTTTCCTTCATGAAACGACCTGTTGTGTCCATTTTGCTTACCCCATGCACCCCGCCCCATCCCTCTCCCTTCCACTGATCTCTTCATGTCTCTGTTCCCCACGAGCTTGTGCTTCCCTCTTCCACCTCTCTCATCTCCTGCTCCCCTTGCCATATGTTCTGTGTTAGCTCTTACACGAGCCTCCACACTGTTCATTTTTAAAAAAGCAACAAAACGACTTAAATTTGCAGTCCTCTGTTCATCTCTTCTTGATTCCTTCTCCTTTTCAACATTCCCACACTGAATCTTCACTGAATAAAATGTTTCTTCCTTCAAAATCTCTTAACATTAAAAAAACACTTTTAAAATATGTCTCACTCTTATTACAACTCTATCAGGAACAACCCATGCTTTCATTTTCTTCTTCATCCCAATGTTTCCTCTGCTTCTTTTCCACCAGGTTTATTTTCTGAAAGCTTTTCATTCCTAAATGCTTAGATTCATACACCACACCCCCCCACTCGAAACAACAGCTCCACATTCCTTCTGCCTTCAATGGAGAATGCTTTTACCCCCCTCCCCCCCATCCCATTTGGTCTCAGTGTGATCCAATTTGGGAATCTTCAGACAGAAATCTTTCAGAGGCTGTGGGCACACTGCCATCAATTTCTCTTCTCGTCCACTGATGGTGGCAAAACCCTCCATGTCAGTACTATCTCCCCTCCATGCTTCCCCCTCATCCAGCCCTCTCTGTTTCCCCCACCCCTCCTCTTTTGGTTTCCCCGAACCCCACCTTCTTCTGACTTCCCTCGCACTCTCCACTTGCTCCTTTTCTACATTCCTGCACCCTACCAGCAGCTCCTCCTCCCCTGACCCTGACTGTGTGGACCTCAAACATTCGAGGCCGATGCTCCAACCTGACAGCTCCATCAATCCAGTACGCTGCTGATAGGACAGTGGACATCTGTTTTAAGAACCACTCCTCCCGCAGGAAATTTGATGACAAAAGCTCGAATGGTAAACAATCGCAAAACGCCCTCTCAAGAAACACGGAAGCAATTATTAAACACCACCGTCTCACACTGTGTGCCAGATGGGCTAATAAGGATTATAATCCAAAATAAATAATTATTTGTACTTTCTGTGACCTTGCACTTTGACATTTTGACACATTTATTAATTAGTCTTCTCCATATTGTTACAATGTTTGATGAAAATCTGATGACAAAAGCTCATATGATAAGGTTCTGGAATAGACAGACACACTGACACACACACAGAAGTGATTGCAAAACCCCATCACCTGCTGTGCTGGGGATGGGCTAACAAGTGGAGAGCATAACCTGGTTACGACTGCAGTCCCTCAATATTAAATTATTAACGATAAAAACGATATTATCATCTCAAGAGGACCATGTAGCCTCGTTAGATGCGGCGAATGTTTGCAGTTTTGAGGGCTATCAATTACATCTGCTTGAGCAGACAACATGAATCCTCCAAATTATTGCACATCAAAGGCGGTGGCAGGGAAAACTAACTTTGATATAGTGATTCAGGTGTTTGTTTTTTGACAGGAATTGTAGACTATACAGTATTTTCTTGGTGTCAAGATGATGGGAATGGCATTAGAGCACTGAGCTTGTCAGGAAGAACCAGGAAGTGGAATGCCTGCATTTGCATAAAAAATAGAGCAAGGAAAACGCCATGAGTTGGCATCCTATGAAGCGGGGAACAGAGAAGGGAGGCAGATAAGAGGGGGCAACGAGGTGTGTGAAATCCTCCTTAGTTGCCCCATGCATGAGGAATGAAACCAATGTCATAACATGGTGTTGCGGGTACTGATAGAGTGCTCCTTAAAGTTACATCACTTCCCCAAAGGTCACCCGTCTGTGTTTGTCTGTATGTGGGTGTGTGTTTGTGTACGTTCGTCAACTCTCGAGTCCAAGTCCCTGTAAAAAAGGGGGGGGGGGGAAGAAAAGTAATTTGCTATCATTTGGTGATAATACTCATTGCGACATTAAAAAAAAATCCTGCCGATTTGTGAAGAACCACAGGGGAGCACCCTTTGAATGGAATGGTGATACATTGAAGGGATATTTCCACTCGTGAATCATTCGGAACTTGGAATGTACGTTTATGCCCCATTCTTGGGTACGAGAGGGGTAAATTTCAAAGCTCAGAAAATATCAAAGCAGTCAACTCACAAACCAACCAATCAGCCAAGAAGTCAAGAAAACACCAAAAAAAAAAAACAAATTAGAGATCAAATAACTATTCCACAAACCAACACCGAGCGAGAATGGTGATTCACAAGAACAAACCAGTAGTCTAAAATACTCCATCATTGTCATCACCCTGTGTTTTCTAAGCCTTGACTTGCAGCTTAACCACCCGTCTTCTGGCCTCACCTTTCTTGGCAAACCAACTTTTTTGCACCGTTTTGGGAACCGTTCCAACCACGTACTTTTCCAGTACATCGGGGTGAGAATCAGAATACAGCTTGAACAGTTCATCTGTGAAAAACCATGCGAGCAAGTGGAAAGTAAAGAATTTTAAAAAATGTGCATTACATGCAGACATGCAGGCCATTTCCTTCAGAAATTGATTCTTGTGATCCAATCCTTGGCAGGTGATGAAATAGTGTTTAAAGTGCAGCTAATATATGCCTTATCATTATTCTAACATATTCCACTTTCAGAAGTTGCACGTCAGCCAACACTACACGCCCAAAATTTGGAGTATCATTTTGGGCTAAATGAAGATTTTGGTTGCCAACTCCTGATTGATGCCAACACAACCATGCACAATGGCACTAGATTTAAGGCAGTATATCTACTGCATATGCTTACTGTCCACACCACGTGAAAATGACTTCTTAAATGTCGTCGTCTTCAACTAGTCAAGCCCATCATCTCCTCCACACATGTCCTCAGACTCACTGTCTACTCCACATCATCATCAACAGTGGGAGTTGATAGATTTTTATTCTCAAATGTATGACATGAGCGAGCAGAGTTCTGTGCACAGAATGTCTAAAGAGAAGCAGCATTTGTCATCTGCTTCCCTGACTCTGCACTTAGAGTTCTTGCATGCATAGGATGAAATTTCAAGGATGCTTTTTGTTGATTGCATCTACATGCAGTCAATTCCCAGGACATCAACTGCATCATTTATCAGCATCTATCTCTGTCCCATAGGTGGTGGAATATCTGGGTGGTGTTGGAAGCCATGCTTGTAAATGGTGGCTTGGAAATTGGCTCGCTCAACATGCTTATGCAAGGCATCTCAATTTGGTGACAATACATTCTCTGCCCTTGTCACCAAAGAGAACATTGCATATCTGGCATCAGTCATGTTTGTGTATTCCTACTGACAATAGAGTTTGCAAACAAAGACTTTCAGATCTGACACAATGTCTTCAATTACTGTGAACGATTCCCCTGGAGATTGAAATGGTGAACACAATGTTGGGTTGGCTGTAATCAGTTTGACAGCCTTTGTCTAGACTTCACTATAAAATGAACTGACAGTCACAACTAATGAAGCAGTGGAGGGCAACCAGTGGACTCCAAGATGTTGCGCAATAGCCTCGAGATGAAGAGGTCGCAGATTCTCTTCTTTCCCAGTGTGGAAGTAGAGCTTGGAGCCCCCAAGACTTGAAGTTAATGTCAGGACTCATGATAATGATACTGTTGCCACCGGATTTGGAAATATAGCTCGCATGTAACAACATCCTTGTGTCCGCCTCTCTCTGTGAACAGTGCAGCTCTTCGATGTCGCTTATAAGAACCATTCCATCTTGTGGAATGATTACATGGCAGAGTTCTGCATGAGCCACAGTTACTGTCACACCTTTCAGTCTTCCAACACAACACTTGCGCTACATCTTGAACAGGAATTTAACCAACTGCTCCTTGTTGTCACTATGTGACAGGAAAATTTTCCACTGTTTTGGAATTAGTCTGGCTTTTCAATATTGATTTTCTTCGGGCTGCTTGCTGCTCTTCAATTGCACTCTGCAGCTGGATATCTGTCTGTCGCAAAGTGTCCTGCAATTGAACCATGAGTGCAAGCAAAATTCAACAATCGATGGAGATTCTTGTCAAGTTAAGCGATGTTCTGTGGCATGTACTTTGGACTCGTTTGTTGCAACACGGCCATCCCATCCACAATCGAGACACTCCCTCTTGATGTCTCGACCTTTGGCGATGATTCGGGGCTGATTCAAGGTAATGCAGCAGCCTTGCCTTATTAGTCTTTACAAGGCAACCAGCATGTGCAGCGATACCCAGTGGAAGTGGGCCAAAACAAGATGACATTATGTTCTTCACATCAATTTTGTGACCTCTGCCTATGATGACAAATCTGGCAAGAAGTTTCCATTTACTTTTCGAACCGATTTCTTTACCCTTTGCCTTTGTCGTCACCTTGTTCCCTTCATCATTGAAAGATTTAAGCTTCATTTTCCATAATGTGTAGTTGAGGTCAGTCTCAATTCCCTGCAGTGTTGACAAATGCATCATCTCCCTTCTGGTGAGCAGTCTTCAGGTCAAGGCAAACTTAAGTTATAGGCAAAGTTATAGTCAAGGCAAACTCAAACTTGTGACCCAAAATTATACGATAAAAGCGTTTCCTGACATGCAACTTCTGAAAGTGGGACAAGTTAGAATAATGAAACGGCATATACTATACATTAATTAGCTCACTCAAAACAATATTTCATCCTCTGCCAAGAAGTGGACCACAATAATCATTTTCTGAAGGGAGAGGATGGGCAGAGTCCAGAGTTTAATCGTAAAAAAAAAAAAAGAGATCTGTGCAGAGCTTTACAAAAGGTGAATCACAGTCCTTAAAAACAAAGAGGGAGAGTTAAATTGAACAGATGTCTGTTTACAGGACTCAGCAAGTTCTGATATTTTATTCACACATGACTGGAAGCAACAAAGAGAAACGAAGTTCATTGGAGAGACAAAACATTTTCAAACTCACAAAGTTGCAACTCTTTCTGACTTGCAACTGCTTCATCCAATCTTGTGTTGGGAATTCTGCACAGAAGATGAAACAACGGGTCATGCTCCAAAAGCTACGAAGGTACCTAAAATGCCCACCAATGATAACTGACTTCAAATATTTTTAGATTCAATTTGCGATAGTCTCATTTCTATGGGTTGACAGGATGGACTCCAGGTTGTGGTAACTGAATTATTAAAATGTAATTTATAATAACGTAAAAATGCAAGATTTACTTCGTTTAGCACTTTGACAAATAATTCAATCAATGTATAAACTGAGAAAGCTAAGTAAAGAGCAGAATACACACATTTCTCTGATTTAGTCATAAACAACATTGAAAAAAACTTTATGTATCCGGTGACCATCTTAGTCAGTAGGGCAAAACATGACTCTCCTATTCTCCCCCTCCCCACACCCCTCTCGGGGCTGTAAATAAATTCTATGACAAACCAAAATCCCTTTATGTGGCATATTTGAAGTCCATAAAGGTCCATCTGATATCTTGGTAAAAAGTGTATATATATACTCAATATTCTATGTAGTTTTCAGTCTTCAGCTTGCAACTATGTAGCTGGCCGAAGTCTTCCTTCTGTGCACAAAATTGTCTTGTATTTTATTCATTAAACAGCTTGTATTTGAATTATACTTTCCTGTGACAAAGATTGCTTCCACAAGGTACACATGCTCACCTCTTGAGTTGTCTCGCCTCGTTTTGATTCCCGAACAAGCCATAAACTGTCAGTCCGGTGTTTCACGAGCAGGGTGATTTATGCCGTCCGTCGGATGTTTCATGGACAGGGTGTGCTCCGTCCCTCAGATGGACGTTAAATGGGATTCCCGTCTGCCAGCATTCGTCGGTGCATTGTAAAGATCCCACAGTGTCCTTCGTGAAGAGTAGGCAAGCTATCGCCGGCACCAGAGCCAAATTCCAAATTCCTGCCCTAACTAGTCGAACGTCAGGCTTGGCCACCCTGTACATAAGAAGTCAGGGCAAGGTTCCACCAGCTGACCACACAAGAAAGGTGGGATAATGGTGGTCGTTAAAGAAGAAGATAATCTACCTCTTACAAAAATTATTCAGTCTGTTTGTGTCACGAGAGTGAAATTTTCAAAGTATATTATTTCTCACTTATTCAATTAAAAGGTGTTAATTGGAATGTGAAAAAACCCAAAATTTTGCAGGAGAGCAACTCGTACAAATCACTTACATTGTAACTTTCATTATGAGAGACCTCATGTGAAACAATCGCCGTGACAATGAACTCCGCAATTCCACTGGCATAGCCAAGATGACGAGGAGGCTCCGGTCTGTAAACAGCAAAAGTCTATGCAGCATGTCTGTCGACTCGTCATCCATGTATTGGGCAGACTCGATTAAAAACACTGCGGGTGCTTTTGAAACCTGAAAAAGATAAACCATCGACAAGGATGACAACAAAGAAAGAACATAAATGGCTTTATGGTAAGAGGAGGGAGAGAAACATGGAAAAAGGAGACGTTGATTTGAAAAAAGATTTTGAATCAACAATCCTAAGGTAATTTTAAACAATTTGGAGACACGTCATTATTTTAAAGAGCTTCAAACACAAAATCTAATTGTTCCAATTGACAAAGCAAATAATAGTATTGCATTTGTGCATAAAACATTCTATGTTCAAACAAATTTGGAAGAATTGGGCTTTCAGACTGGACGAACAATAAAGACCGAGAAAATAAGTAATGATAATAAAATAGACTTGACACAACACAATATCATTAATTCCTCTACAATTCCATGTTAGAATAAAGGTCAGCGCACATTTGGGACCGGGGCACTCGTCCGAAGACCACGGCCCCATATAAAACTCGGAGCTCTGATTCGTACCAAGGTTGGCGAGTTACTGAGATCGTTTCCGGCTCTGAGGCCTGCCGAGGCATGGCTGCGGCTGCTGTGGTGCAACAGAGGGGCGGGATATAGCCGACAGCGAAACATTATCCGGTCCTCGGCCCCTCCCTTCGCCCGGGCTCATAAAAATGGCAGAGCGAATCAGTTCACTCTGGGACCTCTGCTCTTCACTTTGCTCACCGCTCTTCTCCGGTCATCTCCGCTCATCAGCCTCCTCACCTGCACGGGTCCACCCTGTTCACCCTGCCACTGTCGCTGTTATTGCTGCTCGATTTGTGTTCGGGGTTGTTGGTGCTGCTGCCAAAGGAACGCGCAGCAAGTCCCCATAATTAAGCGGGAAGGGGGATCAAACACTACTGCGACGAGGTGGGACCACTCTATTCAAGCAATCCGCAATAGAGACAGACATTTACATTTGCAGATATTTACACACGCATAGGATCAGGACCTTCTCAGGTTGGGTTAGGTATGGGAGCATACGCCAGAGCAGCGCATCGCTGCGTCCACTTTCCACCGGTAATCCAGGGGCCTCCGTCTGGCCATCCCTCAGGCAGATGCCAGGCCCATCCCCATCTCCTTGAGATGCCTGTCAACCTGCTGCAACCACGAGGCATGTGGTCGGCCCACTGGCCTCCTCCACTCACGAGACTCCTTCGCTGAGAGAATCTGGTGAGCAGGATCAGCGTCAGAAAAACGAGCCACATGTCCATTAAGCCGCAACTGACGCTCACGGACTATGCAGGTAACAAATCTCATCAGAGTCTCTCTCAGCAACCGCTCGTTGGACACAAAATCCGACCAGCGATAGCCAAGGATTCTCCGAAGAGACTTGGTACCAAAGGAATTAAGTCCCCGTCTCAGATCCTTTGTCAGAGTCAAAGTCTCGCATCCATAGAGCAAGACTGGAAGCACCAAGGAACCGAAGACTCGGACTTTCGTCATCCCGCGCAGGCACCGGCAGCACCACACCCCATGATCCAGTGAATCCATGACTCCCCAGGTCCGACGCAGACGTCTATTGACCTCTGACTCACAGCCAGCAGATATATGGATATCACTGCCAAGGCAAGTGAATCTCTTCACGACCTCAACATCCTCACCACAAACAGACACAGACAGGAAAGCAGCATCCAAGATGTCAGAGAAAGCCTGGATCTTAGTTTTGACCCAAGAATCCCATAATCCCAGTGGCTCCGACTCCTCATTCAGCACCTCGAGGGCCCCCAAAAGGATATCAAAAGTCTCCGCAATGATGACTGCATCATCTGCGAAATCAAGGTTCGAGATCTTGACATTCCCAAACAATGCACCGCAGCTTGATCTCTCTGACATCCTCCCGAGAATCCAATCCATACAAGTGCTGAAAAGTGTGGGGGCAAGTACACATCCCTGACGAACTCCAGTAACAACTGGAAATAAGTCAGAGATGGTACCACCACACTTCACAGCACTCTCAGTACCAGAGTAGAGTTCAGACATCAGATCGATCAGTTTTGGTGGCACCCCACGAAGACAAGAATCCTCCAGAGAGCATCCCGATTCACTGAATCGAACGTTTTACAGAGATCAAAATTTGATGCAAGCAGCCCCTGCCGAAACTCTCGTCTGCGTTCGGTGAGGACCCGAAGAGCAAGGATACAGTCAATTGTTGACCTCTTTGGTGTAAAGCCTGACTGCTCTGGACGCTGATGCTCAAGCAGATGGTGGCGAACCCTATCAAGAGTTATCCGAGCAAAGACCTTGCCCGGCACTGAGAGCAGCGTCATCCCTCGGTCGTTGTTGCAGTCTTGGCGATCACCCTTCGCTTTCCACAGAGGGACAGCAAGACCCCTCTTCCAATCAGTTAGGATGATGCCTGTGTTCCAGGCAGAGCACAGAACTGCATGCAGTGACACAAGTGCAGCACTTCCACCAGCCTTGAGAAGTTCAGCATGGATGCCACAGACCCCTGGAGCTTTACCTCATTTCAACTGGTTCACCGCAGCCCGTGTTTCCACAAGCAAAGGTGGAACACAGTTGATTGGAGGGTCAGCAACAGAGATTGTAACACCCCTGACATCCAACAAGACAGCTGGTGGATCAGCTTGATACAACCGCTCAAATAACCGGCACAGCGGGCCTTCACTTTGGACTCCTCTGTCAAGAGCCTACCACCCTCTGCTCTAACTGCAGTGCACCGTGGAATGGGCTTGGATGAACGCAATGCGCGATTTCCCCAAAAAGCAGGAGGAGGATCACCTGTCCACAGGTGATGCTATGCCCCCTCACAGATTCCTTGGACATAGGCCTCCTTGTCCATCCTTAGTGCACGTACAGTTTTACGCCTCAACTCCCTTAACGGCTCAGCTGTGCCATTCAGCCTGGCCCTGCGACTCTGGTCAATGGTATCCAGTGTCCCTTGGGAGACAACATTCTTCTTTGCCCTGCGGTGAGTTCCAAGACCACAACCGGCAACATCAAGGACGGTGGTCTTGAAGGCAGTGCACAACTATTCAGGGCCCCCCAAAGCACCCAGACCCCCTAAATGTCTACTCAGCCTGTTCGCAAACTCCTCAGCTACCCTCTCATCCTTGAGCTTGCCAACGTCCATCCGAGGCTGGGATAGTACCATTCTCCAGGATTTAACGTGCAGTTTCAGAGTTCCTTCAACAAGCCGGTGGTCAGTATTGAGGAACTGAGCACTCCGGTAGACCCTGCAGTTCTGGATCATCCTCCAGCAACCATCAACGAGGACATGGTCAATCTCCTTTGCCACACCACCAGCGTTGGAATACCAAGTCCAGCAATGAGCTTGTGGGCGCTGAAACCATGAACCGGCCACCCTAAGTCAAGGAACTTAGTGCTATTCTGGTTCATAGTTCCTGACCATGGGGACCAACACATGTCTCAGAACCATCCCTATCAGTTCCAATCGATGCATTGAAATCCCCCAAGACTAGAAGTGCATCTCGTCTGGGGCACTGATCAACCGCAGATGAGCGTGGCGTAAAATGCATCCTTCACGGTGAGATCACTCGCCTCAGTCGCAGCAGAGACAGAGACCAGGGAAATGACACCCAAGGAGTGACAAATCCTGTGTCTCATAATACACTCGTTGACCGGTGTTACTTCAATTATCATTGGGGTCAGCTTATTGGACACAGCTATAGTAACTCCTTGGGTATGGTAACCATCAGAGTGACCATACCAATAGTTGGTGTAACCACCCACCATTATCACACCACAATCTGGTCTCCGAACTTCAGAGAGTGCTGCAATACCGATGTCCAAACGCTTGAGCTCAGATGATAACAGAGACAGGTGATCATCCT
>NC_140970.1:96374192-96484192 GCF_056783735.1 Eptatretus burgeri
CGACTTTGTTCGAATCGAGTCGATATCACAGACTCGGATCCGGCGTAACCGAGCGGAAGTTACCAAAGCCGCGCTGGACCAAATTAACAACCCACGGCACAAACGGCCCTACCAATTCACAACACACACCATGCAAGGCCAATGGAGGAAAGCACGAACAACGAACTGGAACATTTAACAGGGGTTTTATTTATAACAATAATCGGGGAGGGGAGACACAGAGCAGAGTTATCACAAATAAAAGGCAGGCAATGTACAATGAGCAAAGACACTTAACAATCCTACTCAAAGACGGAGCCCACGGACACACGCACACACACACAAAAGAAATGGACCCGTGGGTCTTTCGTCGGTAGAGCCGGGTACCTCGCCACCTTGTGCGGTTTCACCAGACCCGCACTTGTGGAGCTCGGAGTCCATGGACGGGAACGGGCATCCCAGCTCGAGCGCTCCAATGCAAACCACCACGAGAATCCACCGCAAAGGACCGCAGACCGCGCCGCAATTGCCACCAAGACCGCAGACCGCAATCGCCACGATCCTGCAGAACACACTCTTGTCTGCCCAACCCCCGTCCTAAAAACCACTCTGCTCTTCTGAGGTGGGAGGGGTCTCTTATCCTCGCCACTCGCCTCCTGATTGGACGATGGGTTGTGGAATGACTCGTGGTCACCTCCCGATTAGCTGGGGAGTGAGTGTCATGCTCGCCCTTCACTCATTCGCTGGAGGAAACGTCCATGCCCTGCCTTGGGACGGAGCCTCGATCTGAGGCGATGGAGGCTCCGCCCACGCCTTCAGCCAAAAACACGTGGGCAATGGCGACCGGGAAGAATGAGGGACGGTGGCATTGTTGTAGTGGATGTAGTAATATTTGTTGTTGTTGTTGTTGTTGTTGTAAAAACCTAGCTTAAAAAAATAACTCGTAGCACACACATGTAATTCCCATTAGACAGAAGGAAGGATTCTAACTTTTAACACATACTAATTGAAATAACTGAACTAAGGGGACTCTGGCTGTCTGTGTGCACAAGGTTTCCAAATCCGTAACAGTACCACCCCTCAGATGAAAAGTAAACTGGTAGTCCTGCCTGCAAGCATTAGTTGGTGGACATTGAAGATCAAATGGGTTCGTTTGTGAAGATGACAAATTATTGCCAACACATGAACAGATTAAACGTTCCTGCCAGAACGCACAAGGGCACTGCATCAGCAGCACTGCCAGGCTTCAGGTATGATACAATCATTCCTTAGCTCCCAATTATTGACTTCTCACAATCTCTTCAAAGTCCTTTTGGCAGTTCAACCACAAACCAATGTTCACTTTTGCTGAAAATACCTGTGATTTTTGTAGAACTTCTTCTTCTCCTTTTTGTCCTTCAACTTATTGCAAATATGTTGCAGGACGGTTGAAGTACTCCCCGCATGTCCTTCAAAAATAAGCACACTCTGTTGTGTGGACTTCTTTTTGAAAATCTTAAATTGTTTGAGAATCTCTTTCCACTGGGTTTCTGTGGAACAGTGAAACGATGGACCAGTCATTAGAAATGTTCAAAAAGGAAACACAAGCATCAAAAAGCGTGTTCTGCCTCTCCAGTCTGGACCGGATAGCATGCAGCTAACCCCCATCCGCCAATGAGCGTAACGTCTAACAACCATGCTGAGGCTTAAAGTTCTTTATTCTTGACGAATGGTGTGAATTGTGGTAATCGCTGTAACAAAAACAAAAATAAACCAATGTCACCCGCAGGGTGACCCGTATCTTGCCAAAAGGTGACCACATGTGACTTCTTTAAGGTCACACTGTGGTGAACAGAGCTGCTATCCACCAGGAGCGACTCCTTGAGGAATATCTGCCTACGAGAGATTCCGATGAGAATCGTTCTACAGAGTAACCATGAAAAATATGCTTTTGCCTCATAACGTCACCAAATGACATCATAATGTCTCAAGCTTGACATATCGAGAAAGCACTCATCGAGGTGTTCAATTTGAGGTACTACACGATATGGTTCCTAAAACTTGAAAATTTGATGTTTGACCTGAGGCGCTAACCATGAAGGTCAAGGCCAATCGCCACCAAAAATTAATCAACTGAGCGCCAGACCATGAACTATATTCCCATGAAGTTTGAAGACGATCCGATCAAAATTACTCAAAAAATAAGGGTTTCGTCGACTCCCCTGATTTGCGACAAAGTGACCTTGACCTTCAAAATTTTGTGCACTGAAAGGGACCTCTATAGGCCTCTGATATGCGAAGTTACAAAAATTTCCAATGATAACTGTGCTCTGCAGAGTGATTTATTCGTGATTACAGACCCCCCCCCCAAAAAAAAACAACAAAAAAAAAAAACATATGAAGATCAAGGCCAATCGCCACGAAAAATTAATCAGCTGAGCGCCAGACCATGAACTATATTCCCATGAAGTTTGAAGACGAACCGATCAAAATTACTCAAAAAATAAGGGTTTCGTCGACTCTCCTGATTTGCGACAAAGTGACCTTGACCTTTGACCTTGACCTTCAAAATTTTGTGCACTGAAAGGGACCTCTTCGGCCTCTGATATGCGGTTACAAAAATTTCCAATAACTGTGCTCTGCAGAATTTTTTATACGTGATTACAGACAAACAAACAAACAAACAAAACAAAAAAAAAACATACAAGCTGACTAACATATCTTGCAAAAACTTCGTTTTGGCAAGATAAAAAAATGTTATAGTAAGTTGACACAGATATTACGGTGATCGTTATAGATGTACAAGATGTATATTAAAATCACTGATCAGAGTAACGGTATAATGACAAATTAGAGTCACTAGAATAGACCGCAGAGCTTTACATTTGTCTACACATCAAAGTTGCAAGTTCTTTCCTATAGGTTGTTGTTACACAATTGTCAAAGTTGGTCGGTAAAACGAGAGCATCGAACTGTTTCATGCCGACATAAAGTCACAATACAAAATTCTGGTGTTGAACGACAAACAAAACGCATCACTCACACTGTTGTTGGCCACAGTCTGGCATAAAAAGCATTTTTCATCGCAGCGGGCAAAAAACCACATGGCAAGGCGACATTTTTAACACAGCGTCTCCTGGCTCACGGTCGGCGAAGCCACAGGGAAGCAACAACAATGAATACGCATGAATAGTCAACCGGCACAGTGTGGCGGCACAAAGCGAATTCATAAATATCAATCAGCGCATACCTCCGCCACTCAATGCCTGATCCACGAGAACATATCGTCGGGCCAAATAAATTTTTCAAATATCAAGAAAAATATAGTTTTTGGCCCAATATCTCAATGGAATCACTTAAAAAATTCTCGTATACAAATCCAGATTTGGATCTTCACACACCCAACCTGTCCTTGCCACACACCCAACCTGTCCATTTTTGAATGGGTGCTTTCTTTCATTTTTGGCCCCATATCTCAATGGTGAAGAATCGTGAAAAAAATTCTAATAGTCACATCCGAATCTGTATCTTCACCAAAATCTAATCAGTTCGTCCTTGTTGCACACCGAACCTGTCCACAAAATTTCATCAGAATCCGTCTACAACTTTTTGAAATATCCTGCACACAGACAGACAGACAGACAGACAGACAGACAGACAGATAGACAGATAGACAGACCAACAAATAGACAGAGAGGGGTGAAAGCAAAACCTCCTTCACCTTTGATGGCGGAGTAATTAAACCATTTTTATTATCTTTCCAAAACGAAGTTTTTGCAAGATATGTTAGTCAGCTTGTATGTTTGTTTGTTTGTTTGTCTGTTATCATGCATAAGAAATTCTGCAGAGCACAGTTATCATTGGAAATTTCTGTAACTTCGCATATCAGAGGCATATAGAGGTCCCTTTCAGTGCACAAAATTTTGAAGGTCAAGGTCAAAGGTCAAGGTGACTGTCGCAAATCATGGGAGTCGACGAAACCCTTATTTTTTGCGTAATTTTAATCGGATCGTCTTCAAACTTCATGGGAATATAGTTCATGGTCTGGCGCTCAGCTGATTAATTTTTGGTGGCGATTGGCCTTGACCTTCATTTGTTTTTTTTTTGTTTGTATGTTTGTTTTTTTTGTCTGTAATCATGTATAAATCACTCTGCAGAGCACAGTTATCATTGGAAATTTTTGTAACTTCGCATATCAGAGGCCTATAGAGGTCCCTTTCAGCGCATAAAATTTTGAAGGTCAAGGTCACTTCGTCGCAAATCAGGGGAGTCGACGAAACCCTTATTTTTTGAGTAATTTTGATTGGATTGTCTTCAAACTTCATGGGAATATAGTTCATGGTCTGGTGCTCAGTTGAGTAATTTTTGGTGGCGATTGGCCTTGACCTTCATGGTTAGCGCCTCAGGTCAAACATATTTGACCCCAAGGTCAAATTTTCAAGTTTTAGGAACCATATCATGTTGTACCTCAAATTGAACACCTCTATGAGTGCTTTCTCGATATGTCAAGCTTGAGACATTATGACGTCATTTGGTGACGTTATGAGGCAAAAGCATATTTTTCATGGTTACTCTGTAGAACGATTCTCATCGGAATCTCTCGTAGGCAGATATTCCTCAAGGAGTCGCTCCTGGTGGATAGCAGCTCTGTTCACCTCAGTGTGACCTGAAAGAAGTAACACGTGGTCACCTTTTGGCAAGATACGGGTCACCCTGTGGGTGACATTGGTTTATTTTTTTTTGTTTGTCTGTAATCACGTATAAAAAATTCTGCAGAGCACAGTTATCATTGGAAATTTTTGTAACTTCGCATATGAGAGGCCTATAGAGGTCCCTTTCAGCACACAAAATTTTGAAGGTCAAGGTCAAAGGTCAAGGTCACTTTGTCGCAAATCAGGGGAGTCGACGAAACCCTTATTTTTTGAGTAATTTTGATCGGATCGTCTTCAAACTTCATGGGAATATAGTTCATGATCTGGCGCTCAGCTGATTAATTTTTGGTGGCGATTGGCCTTGACCTTCATATGTTTTTTTTAATTTCATTTAATTTTTTATTTTTGTCTGGAATCATGTATAAATCACTCTGCAGAGCACAGTTATCATTGGAAATTTTTGAAACTTCGCATATCAGAGGACTATAGAGGTCCCTTTCAGCACATAAAATTTTGAAGGTCAAGGTCACTGTCTCAAATCAGGGGAGTCGACGAAACCCTTATTTTTTGAGTAATTTTGATCGGATCGTCTTCAAACTTCATGGGAATATAGTTCATGGTCTGGCGCTCAGTTGATTAATTTTTGGTGGCGATTGGCCTTGACTTTCATGGTTAGCGCCTCAGGTCAAATATATTTGACCCTAAGGTCAAATTTTCAAGTTTTAGGAACCATATCGTGTAACAACTCAAATTGAACACCTCGATGAGTGCTTTCGAGATATGTCAAGTTTGAGACATTGTGACGTCATTTGGTGACGTTATGAGGCAAACATATTTTTCATGGTTACTCTGTAGAACGATTCTCATCGGAATCTCTCGTAGGCAGATATTTCTCAAGGAGTCGCTCCTGGTGGATAGCAGCTCTGTTCACCTCAGTGTGACCTTAAAGAAGTCACACGTGGTCACCTTTTGGCAAGATACGGGTCACCCTGCGGGTGACATTGGTTTTATTTTTATTTCGACTCTTTCTCTTTCTCTTTCTCTTTCTCTCTCACTCATATATATGTGTATATATATATATATATATATATATATATATATATATATAAATATATATATATAAATATATATATATATATATATATATATATATATATATATATATATATATATATATATATATATATATATATATATATATATATGTATATGGAAGAATCCTCCTTTCATGTGCATCCTGTGGCTGCGAGTTCCATCATTGCTGGGAGTGCAGTAGAACCGCTGATGCCATATCCCCAATGGGTGAGAGCTGGAATTTGTAATTTAGCAATGGTGCTGGAGATGGCTCCCCGACTCTTTCCGTAGGACACCGTGGGATCTTTCATGCCCACCAACTAACAGGTAAGATGCCCAGTTTAACGTCCATCCGAGTGACGGCACACACGTTGATGAATCACTCTGCCTGTGAAACACTGGGATGACAATTTTTTAGCTTGACAGAGATTTCAACAAGGAGAGAGATTTTAGCTGGACAGATGCCAAACAGCTTCACATCGAGTGTGCGGCCTCTCGGCCATCCTGTCAATTACTGTAAAGATTACATCCGATGATATGGTCAGGTTTTTTACCTCTGCCACTGAAGGTGAAGGAGGTTATGTTTTCACCCCTTTCTGTCTGTCTGTGCGCAGGATATCTCAAAATATTGTGGATGGATCTAGATGAAATTTGGTGGACAGGTTGGGTGTGAGACAAGGACGAACTGCTTAGATTTTGGTGACGATCCGGATCCGGATCCGACCACTAGAATTTTACAAGTGATTCTTCACCATTGAGAGAGGGCTAAACTAATATATAGCACGATATCTCAAAAAGTTGTGGACGGATTCAGAAGACATTTGGTGGACAGCTTGGCTGTGTGACCACAACAAATTGATTCGATTTTGGTGAAGATCCGGATCCGGATCTGGATACGAGAGTTATTTAATTTTTAAAGTGATTCTTCACCATTGAGAGAGGGCCAAAAACGATATACAGTATAGCACGATATTTACCTCCACCATGACACTTTGAACATCATTAGATGATCACCTTCACCAAACGATGGTGAAGGAGGTTATGTTTTCAACCCTTTCTCTCTGTTTATTTGTCTGTTTTGTCTGTCCTGTCTGTCTGTGTGCAAGATATCTCAAAAAGTTGTGGACACATTGGGTATGTGACAAGGACGAACTGATTAGATTTTGGTGAAGATCCGAATCCGGCTTCTGGAATTTAAAAAAAATGATTCTTTTCCATTGAAAGATCGGGCGAAAATGATATATAGCACGATATTTCAAAAAGATGTGGACGGATTCGGACGAAACTTGGTGGACAGGTTGGGTCTATGGCAAGGAAACATTGATTTGATTTTGGTGAAGATCCAGATCCGGATCCGGATCAGACAACTCGAATTTTAAGTGATTTTTCACCATTGAGAAATAGGGGAAAAAACGATATAGAGCACAATATGTCAAAAATGTGTTGGACCAGATATGTTCCCGTCGATCAGGCATTCGTGGGGCGGAGGTCTGTGCTCTACCGAGTGTCCTTCCAGTTGCTGCTATTGTTATTATTGTGGATTGTTTCTTTCTTCTGTCTCTCTTGCATTGAGGAGAACAGGACAGGTCAGGTATGGGAGCATGCACCAGAGCAGTGTGTTGCGGAGTCCACTTTCCGCGAGTATCCAGGGACCTCCATCTGACAATCCCCCAGGCAGATGCCTGACCCATCCCATGATATAACCCTAACCCTAACCCATCCCCATCTCTTTGAGATGCTCATCAACCTGCTGCAACGAGTCAAGTGGTCAGCCCGTTGGTCTCCTCCACTCACGAGGCACCTTTTCTGAGAGAATCTGGTGAGCAGGATCAGCATCAGGAAAACGAGCCACATGTCCATACAGTCACAGCTGACACTCACGGACCATACAGGTAACAAATCTCATGTGTCTCTCTCATATAAACTGCTCGTTGGACACGAGGTCTGATCAGCAATAGCCAAGCATTCTCGGAAGAGACCTGGAAGAAGGAGTCAAGTCTCCATCTCAGATCCCTGGTCAGAGTCCAAGTCTCACATCCGTAGAGCAAGACTGGAATCACCAAGGACCTGAAGACTCGGACTTTCATCCTCCAGCACAGGTACTGACAGCATCACCCTCCATGAACCAATGACTCCATGACTCCCCAAGCCCGATCCACACATCTCTTGACCCCGGAAACCTGAAATCCCAGCAGCTCCAACTCCTCATTCAGTGCCTCGAGGAGAACAACCGGAGAGTAACTTAGTTTACTTTTTTGTAATCCTGCAGGGATGCATTATTGTACACTGTGAATTGCATTTGCATCTACCATATAAAACACAATGTGTGTATGTATATTTGTTTGTGTGATGTCTGTCCCCCTTCAAAAGGATCATTTAAGAAGGGTGTTAAAGGCCAATCTTTTCACACGACTGTGTTCACGACGGTCTCGTTTTTCAGGATTCAAACAATTTCAAAAACATTTTCCATGAAAGAGTAATTACGTCTCTTCTTTTGGAAATGTACACGGTGACTTCCGAGCGGGCCTCAATGGCGGAATACAGAATGGTTAAAAAAACAACAATAAAAACAAGTCGCAGGGAGGTGAAATTCACTGCACGTGATGAGCAATGCACACAGAGTAAACAGAGTGTTCATTTACGTCTGCAGGATATCTAATAAATAAAGATGATATAAACACACCTGACACGAGGCGCAGGCTTCAAACTTTGGCACACTCACACAACTGCACCATAAAGTAACGTGTTCCAACTCGTCATTTTTGACGGAATTTATACCAGTGTGTAATATTCTGTTTGTATGTAGATTTTCCTTTAATTTACATGATTTTAACCGTGTACATGTGCTGTGCTTTGATACCTGCGAAATGAATAAATGAAATCCACAGGTAGAATAAATTTTCCCGTTTATGGAGGTGTAAAGCAGAAGTTTGGGAATCTTCTTATTCTTTAGTTATGTAGCACAAGGCTGTGAAGTAGCATCAATGGCTGAGGGCACTGCTGTGCCGCTGATGCAGTACCCTCTTGTACGTTAAGGAAGCAATTTGTAATTTCTTCAGAGTGCCGGCGATAGCTCGCCTTCTCTTCACGAAGTACAACGTGGGATCTTTACGATGCACCAACTTTTGGCGACAGAAGGGATGCCCAATTTAACGTTCAGAAGCACACACTGATGAATCGCCGTGCCTGTGAAACACCAGGGTGACAGTTTATAACTCGGCCGAGATTCAAACTCAGACGAGACAGTGAAGAGGTGAGTGTGCATCCCTCGAGGCCATCCTGCCAGCCCTGTTTGGGAAATAAAAACTATCAATGGGAAATAAAAACTATCAATATCAGTGAAAGGATTTTTGAGATTACTTTGCTGTGATAACTCCGGCAATAAGTTTTACTGTTAAGTAGTCACGAACAGCATCTGTCACGATTTAGAAATGTTTACAACCCTTTACATATACTACATATACTGTTGTATACTACATATACTTTACATATACTACATATACTGTTGTATAGTACATATACTTTACATATACTACATATACTTTACATATACTACATATACTGTTGTATATACTACATATACTTTACATATACTACATATACTGTTGTATACTACATATACTACATATACTTTACATATACTACATATACTGTTGGTTTGTAAACTTAATTATTGCATTGGAACATTCTCCATAAAGGTATCTTAACAAATGCAGGAAAAAGGACTTACTGGAATCCGGGAAATCCTGTTGCTTCTGACCATCCTCCGAATGATCCCTGTGTAAACATGAACACGTTTATATTGTTAATTTTGAGTCCTCTAAGACAAATATTAGTTTGTACATATTTCACACACTCAGATTCTGACACCCACCGCCACCCCCGCACACCTGTGACGCTCCAGGAAATACACACTCCCCCTCTCCCACATCCCTTATAGCATCACATATTTTGTGTACGGTTCCAAATGAAAGAGCTTGCACATGCATCACATGACACAACAGACAATATGATACAGTATAATTACCCTCGCCAAAGGAGAGGGTATTCCATTTGGGTCCGTTTGTCTGTCTCTGTTTGTCCACACGGAATGTGCTAATGTAGGCCACAACCGCCACCTTGTGCTAAGCCAGGACCGAGCCTTTCTCATTTTTCAACCAAATATGTCTATAAATTATGTACAATTACAATGTGAGTAGGTCTATAAATTACATTCGATAAAACCACACAAAACAAGTGTGGGTGAGAGAATGCAATCTTTGTTTACTCGTTTTAATTACCTCTACCACCAAAGATGGATGGAGGTTACGATTTCAGCCCTGTGTGTCTGTCTGTGAGCAGGATATCTCAAAATGTTGCAGATGGATTTGGACAAAACATGGTCAACAGGTTGGGTGTGTGACAAAAAATTGATTCAATTTTCCTGAAGATCAAGATCCTCATCAAGATCTGAGTTTATTTTTTTTTGAATAAATTTGCAAGTGATTCTTCACCATTAAGAGATGGAGCGAAAAACAAGACGTAGCATGAAATTTCAAAAAGTTGTGGACGAGGTATGACAAAACGAGGTGGATGGGTTGGTGAGGTGGCAAGAACAAGCCGATGAGATTTTGGTTCAGATCCGGATCCAGATCCGGTCTATCAGTGGGATACAAAACGTAAACTGTTCACCCTGGCGCAGGTGTGCGCACGAACCAGTGCTGTTATAATTTCACATGAAATACAATACAAGGATGGGTTTTTCTCACGACTTACTTCTCCTTCTCCTTGTCCTTCTTCATCAACCTTCTCCATGATTGCCTGATTCGAAAAAGAAGATGAAAAAGTGAGTTTCTTCTCCATTTGGTGAGAAAGATTCACCCAGAATCACCAAGAACATGACATAACAGATTGAGCTCAACAATGAAAAAAATAACAACAAAACAAGTTTTACTTACTGGAGTCGTGTAAAGAAACGAACCATTTTCATTCCCTTATTTGCTGATTTGAAATTGGAATCTTTTCAATTTCTATCACAACCTTGAAGAAAAAAAATGAGAGATCTTTCAAGAGCACAATATCATTCAAAAATGTGCTAAACTTCAAATCATACGTTTCATCGATACCTTTCCATCCAACAAGTGGAACTGTATCTCTGCCCTGCCCTCCACCTTTCCCTGCCCTCCCAAACCCGAATATAACAAGAACGGCACTCGGGGAGTGCATAGTCTCACCTCACGCATTCATTCTGAACAAAAATACCATCGTTAACTGAAAACGCCACAATTATAGCCCACTGTTGGTATGGACAACTATTGGGGATGCCTCCTTGACGTTATCGTACCCCCCAACGCAGGACGGGGGCCACATCTTCCCCACTCTTCCTTGTTGCACGAAATTGGAAGGGCAGCACGGTCTCAATCAGAGCACTGATTGCTAGGTCCCCATGGAACTCCCTCACCATCCCTCTCATCTTCCACATGAACAACACACACACAAACACTCAAACCACCACACATAATTACACTCACACACGCATCACATATCCACAACAAATATTTGTATTATTTTTTTCTTTGGGGAGTGACCTTCCTCCGGCAATCCTCCCCTTTCCCCTCGTTCTCGCGAGATACATAAAAACTAACCCAGGACCCACCACAGTAGACATTAGCCCAACATGTAAAACTCACGTCACGAGCTCCAGGGCGAGGATCAGCTCCAGGGAGAGGTTGTGTGGTAAAGGGAGAGGTTGTGTGGTGAAGGGAGAGGTTGTGTGGTAAAGGGAGAGGTTGTGTGGTGAAGGGAGAGGTTGTGTGGTAAAGGGAGAGGTTGTGTGGTAAAGGGAGAGGTTGTGTGGTAAAGGGAGAGGTTGTGTGGTAAAGGGAGAGGTTGTGTGGTGAAGGGAGAGGTTGTGTGGTGAAGGGAGAGGTTGTGTGGTGAAGGGAGAGGTTGTGTGGTAAAGGGAGAGGTTGCGTGGTGAAGGGAGAGGTTGTGTGGTGAAGGGTGAGGTTGTGTGGTGAAGGCAGAGGTTGTGTGGTGAAGGGTGAGGTTGTGTGGTAAAGGGAGAGGTTGTGTGATGAAGGGAGAGGTTGTGTGGTGTAGGGAGCGGTTGTGTGGTGAAGGGAGAGGTTGTGTGGTAAAGGGAGAGGTAGTGTGGTAAAGGGAGAGGCTGCGTGGTGAATGGAGAGGTTGTGTGGTGAAGGGAGAGGTTAAGTGGTAAAGGGAGAGGTTGTGTGGTAAAGGGAGAGGTTGCGTGTTGAAGAGAGAGGTTGTGTGGTGAAGGGAGAGGTTAAGTAGTAAAGGGAGAGGATGTGTGGTAAAGGGAGAGGTTGTGTGGTGAAGGGAGAGGTTGTGTGGTAAAGGGAGAGGTTGCGTGGTGAAGGGAGAGGTTGTGTGGTGAAGGGAGAGGTTGTGTGGTGAAGGGAGAGGTTAAGTGGTAAAGGGAGAGGTTGTGTGGTAAAGGGAGAGGTTGTGTGGTAAAGGGAGAGGTTGTGTGGTAAAGGGAGAGGTTGTGTGGTGAAGGGAGAGGTTGTGTGGTGAAGGGAGAGGTTGTGTGGTGAAGGGAGAGGTTGTGTGGTAAAGGGAGAGGTTGTGTGGTGAAGGGAGAGGTTGTGTGGTGAAGGGAGAGGTTGTGTGGTGAAGGGAGAGGTTGTGTGGTAAAGGGAGAGGTTGTGTGGTAAAGGGAGAGGTTGCGTGGTGAAGAGAGAGGTTGTGTGGTAAAGGGAGAGGTTGCGTGGTGAAGGGAGAGGTTGTGTGGTGAAGGGAGAGGTTAAGTGGTAAAGGGAGAGGTTGTGTGGTAAAAGGAGAGGTTGTGTGGTGAAGGGAGAGGTTGTGTGGTGAAGAGAGAGGTTGTGTGGTGAAGGGAGAGGTTGTGTGGTGAAGGGAGAGGTTGTGTGGTGAAGGGAGAGGTTGTGTGGTAAAGGGAGAGGTTGTGTGGTGAAGGGAGAGGTTGTGTGGTAAAGGGAGAGGTTGTGTGGTGAAGGGAAAGGTTGCGTGGTGAAGGGAGAGGTTGTGTGGTGAAGGGAGAGGTTGTGTGGTGAAGGGAGAGGTTGTGTGGTGAAGGGAGAGGTTGTGTGGTGAACGCACAGGTTGCGTGGTGAAGGCAGAGGCCGCGTGGTGAAGGGAGAGGTTGTGTGGTAAACGGAGAGGTTGTGTGGTGAAGGGAGAGGTTGTGTGGTGAAGGGAGAGGTTGCGTGGTGAAGGGAGAGGTTGTGTGGTGAAGGGAGAGGTTGTGTGGTAAAGGGAGAGGTTGTGTGGTGAAGGGAGAGGTTGTGTGGTGAAGGGAGAGGTTGTGTGGTGTGACCCTTAAAAAAAGTGCTTGTCCATGAATCGATTATTTCCCATAATGGAGGTGGATCCGTCACGTCCTGGGAGAATTCCGTTGTACTTTCTCAAACCCGAATCACGGAGATAACGAACAACACACACGAGTCCCGACACACAGACGATGCCGTCACAACGAAGATTTTTGTACGTGTGGGATTTACCTCGTCACGACGAGTAAGATGGACACGATCAGACGACCAAACGTTCAGCGAGTCGATTTCTTCCGACAAGAACACAACACCATTGTCACCATGGCAACGTAGAACGTTTCGTTTCATCAGATTCTTCCGTTTCCCTTGGAAACCTCAACCTTCGAAGGGTGACGTCACATTGGCCTGAAAATCGCGCGAGTTGATTCTCCAAATAAATTGAAAGGGACAAAATATATACAGTGCGATGTTTCAAAAAGTTGTGGACAGATTGTTGCGAATGTGTTTTCCCCCTTGAGATTTATAATTACCGAGTTCACAAATTACTGTTCCAAATTGAAACCACAATTCAAACATGAAATACCACACTGTGGTTTCAACCTGTGGTAAAATCCGGTGATGGGAGTGGGTATGTTTTCACTTCATGCACGTGACCCGGGTTCATTCGATCAGGGTGGGGATATTAAATTGTGGAGGTCGTGGCGAACACGACGCCGGAAGTGGATCAAAATGGCGGGCTTTATCAGTTTGGGAAAATTCTTTCAGAAACTTTCCTCCAGAGTCACTAGTGAGAATGTTCCAAAATTGGGGTTACAACATTAAACCAAGACCCAGATAAGCTCGAGATCCAGTGGTCCATTTTTATATTTTATGGAGCTATTGAGACAGCTGTTCGTCGTCTATACACCTCCCAATAAATGGATGCGTCTGAAGAACGTGAAGATCTCCCGTCGTGCGGGAACTCTCTGTGTGTTTGTCTCGTACGTTTCATTGGCGCCAAATTGTTCGTTCTTTTACATCGTGAACTTCGTGATATTTACTTGTCCAACAATGGTCGTGGTGTCGGTGGGTTATCTTTTACATTCCACACGTCAAGGTGATAAAAATCCGCCAGGCTTTTCGTTCATTTGTGAAGTGATTGTTCATCATTGAGAGATCGGACCAAATACGATTTCGTGCTGAACAGTGGGATGTTTCAAAGATGTGATGGGGCTGAGGATATGTTCCTGTGTATCAGGTATTACGTGGTGGTGTTGGTGTGTGTGGTGTTGGGGAGGGTGGAAGAGGTGTGCACGCACGTTGGGTTAAGAGTGGAGAGGGGGTGGGGGTGATGAGTGAGGTGAGGGGTGTGGTGAGGGAGGGGGTGGGGTGGATACTCCTGTGGTGATGTGGAGGGGTGGTGAGTGGGGCGAGGGAGGTAGTAGGGTGGACCCTTGTTTGGTGTGTGTGGTTCGGAAGTCAGGTCAGGTATGGCAGCATATGCCAGAACAGCGCGTCGCTGCATCCACTTTCCACCGATACTCCAGGGTCCTCCATCTGGCCATCCCCCAAGCAGATGCCTGGCCCATCCCCATCTTGAGATGCCGGTAAACCTGCTGAAACCACGAGGAACGTGGTTGGCCCATTGGCCTCCTCCACTCACGAGACTCCCTCGCAGAGAGAATCTGGTGAGCAGGATCAGCGTCAGGAAAACGAGCCACATGTCCATACAGACACAACTGACGCTCACGGACTATGCAGGTAACAAATCTCATTTGAGTCTGTCTCAGCAACGGCTCGTTGGACACAAAATCCGACCAGCGATAGCCAAGGATTCTCTGAAGAGACCTGGTACCAAAGGAATTAAGTCTCCGTCTCAGATGCCTCATCGGATTCTAAGTCTCACATCCATAGAGCAAGACTGGAAGCGCCAAGGATTTGAAGACTCAGACTTAAGTCCTCCCACACATGTACTGGCATCGCCACACCCCATAATCCAGTGAATCCATGACTCCCCAGGCCCAACCCAGATGTCGATTGACCTCTGGCTCACAGCCAGCAGAGACATGAATATCACTGCCAAGTTAAGTGAATCTCTCCATGACCTTAACGTCCTCACCACAAACAGGTACAGACAAGATAGCAGCATACAAGATGTCATTTAAAGCCTGGATCTTTGTTTTGACCCAGGAAACCCATAATCCCAGCAGCTCCGACTCCTCATTCATCACTCCGAGGGCCCCCAAAAGGATATCTCAAGTCTCCACAAAGATGACTGCATCATCTGCGAAATCAAGGTCAAATATCTTGACATTCCCAAATGATGCACCACAGCTTGATCTCTCCGACATCCTCCCAATAAACCAATCAATACAAGCGCTGAAAAGTGTCAGGGCCAGTGCACACCCTTGATGAACTCCAGTAACAACTGGAAATAAGTCAGAGATGGTATCAACACATCTCACAGCACTCTTAGTTCCAGAGTATATTTCAGACATCAGATCGATCAGTTTTGTTGGCACCTCACAAAGACCAAGAATCCTCCAGAGGGCATCCCGATTCACTGAATCAAACGCTTTACAGATCTCAACATAGGCTGCAAGCAGCCCCTGCCGAAACTCTCGTCTGCATTCGGTGAGGACCCGAAGAGCAAGGATACAGTCAATTGTTGACCTCTTTGGTGTAAAGCCTGACTGCTCTGGACGCTGATGCTCAAGCAGATGGTGGCGAACCCTATCAAGAGTTATCCGAGCAAAGACCTTGCCCGGCACTGAGAGCAACATCATCCCTCGGTCGTTGTTGCAGTCCTGGCGATTTCCCTTCCCTTTCCAGAGAAGGACAAAAGGCCTCTCTTCCAATCAGTTGGAATGATGCCTGTGTTCCAGGCAGAGCACAGAACTGCATGCAAGGCATGAGTACAGCATTTACACCAGCCTTGAGAAGTTCAGCATGGATGCCACAGACCCCAGGAGCTTTACCCCATTTCAATCGGGTCACCACAGCCTGTGTTTCCACAAACGATTGTAGATCACAGTTGATTGGAGGGTCAGCAATTGGGTAGTGACACCATGGACATCCAACATGACAGCTGGTGGATCAGCCTGGTACAGACTATCACAGTAACCGGTCCAGCGGGCCTTCACTTCGGACTCCTATGTCAAGAGGCCACCACACTCTGCTCGAACTGCAGTATTTCGAGGGATGGGCTTGGTGCAACGCAATGCACTTATTCCCCTGTAAGCAGGACGAGAATCACTTGACCACAGGTGATGCTCTACCCCCTCACACATTCTTTGCACATAGGCCTCCTTGTCCACCTTGAGCTCATGTCCAGTTTTATGCCTCAGCTCCCTGAACAGCTCAACTCTGCCATTCAGACTGACCCTGCGACTCTGGTCAATGGTATCCAGTGTCCCTTGAGAGACAGATTTCTTCTTCCCTTGACGATGAGTTCCAAGACATCCACCAACAACATCAAGGATGGTGGTCTGAAAGACACTCCACAACTCTTCAGGATTCCCCAAAGCACCCCGACCCCCCAAATCTTGACTCAGCCTGTTCGCAAACTCCTCAGCTACCCTCTCATCTTTGAGATCGTCAACATCCAGCCTTGGCTGGGATGGTGCCATTCTCCCGGATTTAAGCTGCAACTTCAGAGCACATTGTCTCTATCCCTTGCCCCACCACCAATGTTGGAATTCCAAGTCCAGCCATGAGCTTGCGGGCGCTGAAACCATGAACCAGCCACCCTAAGTCCATGACTTCTTGCAAAGTCAAAGGAGTTAGTGCTGTTCTGGTTCACAGTTCCAGATCGATGGGGGCCAACAACATGTCTCATAACCATCCCCATCAGTTCCAGTCCATGCATTGAAATCCCCCAAGACTAGAAGAGCATCTTATCTGGTGCACCGATCAACCACAGACTCGAGCATGGCATTGAATGCATCCTTCACGGTGAGATCACTCGCCTCAGTCAGAGTGTATACAGAGACTAGGGAAACGACACCAAGGAGTGATGAATTCCTTGTCTCATAATATGCTCGTTGACCGTTGTTACCTCAATTATCATTGGTGTCAGCTTATTGGAGATAGCTACAGATACTCCTTCGGCATGGTAACCATCAGAACAACAATAGTAGGTGTAACCACCCGCTATGATCTCGCCACTATCCGGTCTCTGAACCTCAGAGAGTGCTGCAATACCGATGTCCAAACGCTTGAGCTCAGATGATAACAGAGACAGGTGATCATCCTCTCTTTGGGAGAGGATATTCCAGGCACCACCCAAAGGGACAGCCTCAGGTTATTAGGTTATACCTCAAAGGGACCCAAGGAGACCGCTTAGTGCTGTTGGACGACACCTCAGCACCACCCCGACACACATGACTGCAATCTGACCCAGGAAGGTTACCCCGTGGTTTCCCTCCTCTCATCATAGATTAGGGGTCCTGAAGGCTTTGCCCCAATCCCGTCATCTTGTGCGCTGCCCTGCAGAGAGCAGCTGCACAGAAGTACTCCCTCGGAGTGTGTTTTCAGATTTCTTTGTGGTCGGTTTTTCGGAATGAAGGGTTTTACGATGGCCGGAGTGCAAATCCTGCCACCAACAGCCTAAATCTGCCACCAACCTTCAGCCAGATCCCTTACCCATTCTATCACTAAAAAAATATAATTATAAATGAACAGGGCAGAACAAACATGATAAATATATCTGGAAAAATTACAGGCCCAGACCAGGAATCAAACCCTTGTCCTTGAGCAAACCATACCAGCCCTCTGCCATCTTATCTATCTGGGTAACCCACCTGCCGAGCAACGCAATTCTTCCACATACAGAAATGCTCCTCTCTTTTCCCTGCTGCTTCCATGGCATGTGCTGCCAACCATAGGAGCAGCTCGGGCCTGCTCACGAGAGCATCTTTTGTGCTCACGAGAGTGCCCGGGGGAAAGGGAGTGGCAATTCTATGTGTGGAAGAATTGCGTTGCTCACCAGTTGGGTAGCTCAGATGGCAGAGCACTGGTATGGTTTGCCAAAGCACCTGGATTAATTTCCTGGTCTGGCCTGTAATTTTTCCACATATATTTATCAACGAATATCATATAAATTTTATAATTTCAGTTGTAGCAGAAATATAATCAATCGCTTCATCTTGTGTTCCAATATACAAACAAACACTATCAAACATTTTCCCCGTTTAGGAAATAATTTACGAGTGTGGCATTTGTGTTATTCCCAGCCTTCGTGAATGTAAATTTACACAACAAGAAACTATCGACAAGATTCAAATAAGTTTGGAATACAAACGGAACAAAAAGCTTTGAAATAAATAATCTAATCTTCTTATAGCATTTACCTTTAAATCGTCCTTTTTATTAAAGTTTGAGATGATAATGGTGTCATCGAAATCATATATACTATAAATTGCTTCCAAACTTGTATTTATTTGGTTAAAAAAAAAGACGTTAAAACTTTTGAAACCCTCATCCGAGTATTTGAATTATTTTCTGTCGTTCTTGGGGAGACAATTGAGTTTTACCTTTCTTCATTTCTTTTATTGTTTGTAATTCATGGGATTCCTTTTCGGTGTCTTTTATACTCTTCATAGCACCTGCTACATTTCCCATGGCTGAAGCAGTTGAACCTATTCGGTCTTTATGTTTAAGAATAGTTGAACCTATACCCATAAGAGTATCAATTATCCCATCTCCTTTACTTCTAAATTGATGTCAAACACCCCTTTGCCTTTTTGGTTTATAGTAGCCTCTACCAAAATAAATTCCCTCAACTTTTTATATGGTGAAAGGAACATCTCATACCCATCTTTTGTAATTATTTTATATTTTCCCAATTGGTGTTTCCTCACAATAACCATCATATTTATTTCTTAGAAAACTTTACATAGGTGAATTCTGATGGATATAATTTCTCCATTGAAGGAAATCATACGATTATTTTGGTCGGTTATCCTAAAATTTACTCTGTATATGGTTTTTCCTGACACAGGAAAGTAAACCAAATTTTTCGGTTCCATATTGAATTTATAACAAATTGGGGTTGAGTATGCGCTGAATGAAAATATTGTATTTATTCTTATTCCATCATTATAAGCACCATCAATCAAATCACAGTGAATTAATACTGAATTTATACCTGAGGATATTTGAATGACTATCACTGTAAAAAGAGTATTAGATTCAATCATTTTTGAAGAGAAACCCAATATCTCTCAATGAATTATCAATTGTGAAATCTACTTTGTAATTATTTTTAAGTATAAATTTTTTTTTGTATGTGATGTCAAGGCTCGTATGAGAGCTAACATACAGAACGTACAACAAGGGGAGTAGGAGACAAGAGGGATGGGAGAGGGAAGGACAAAAAACAGTGTGGAACAGAGACATGAGGAGATCTGTGGAAGGGAGAGGGATGGTTTATTTTGAAATATTTTTTTTGAATATCGAAAACAACATTTTTTGGTTCATCACCTTGTTCTCTCAAAAAGCGAGTAATTTCAGAAGATATTTGGGAAATCTCTTATGCTCCGGGTGAAACTGTTGGAGTTTTGTATCCGCTTCCCAGATTATAACTGAATTTATCATTTTTCTCTGCGATAGTAAATAGGGTATTATAAGTTTCCATCGACAATTAAGATGCTCGTATTCTTTTGTTGGGTCAAGTTGTCGTGGGTATGGGAATGAAGATGTGTGATCACTCCTCACTCGTAGTGAAATTAAAACCAAGGATTGTGCTTCTCATTTATAAGTTTTTAAAAGTCTGAATAAAATTACTATAAATCTCTTTTTTTTTTTTTATTCTCTGAAAAACCATATTTGTTAAATGATCTTGAAAAGAAGATAACACAAATAACACTGAACAACAAATTTCAAAAATTTTTTTTTACTGGAGATGTGTAAAGTGATTAAGACTAATTTGGGTACGCTGATTTCAAAAATCATAACCGTTTTGCTGTATCACGTCAGGATTTTCAGGAACAGAAATATTCCCATTGCCTAGAAGTCAGGATTTCAATGAAATTTGCATATGTCTTTAACATGTCTATTTCGTACAATTGTTGTTAACTTGTGTTATATTTCTTTCTTTCAGATAAAGATGAGTAGGCGTTCCTGTACCAATCATCCTGACAACTTCTGTTATGTCTGTGGTCGGTATACCAAAAAAGATCAACAGCGAAGTATATCTACAGCAGTGAAAATGAAGGCCGCCTACTTTCACTACTTCGGGTGTAAGGTGGGGGACCAAGAACAGAGCTGGGCACCACACATCTGCTGCACAAGCTGTCACACAACCTTGACTCGGTGGTTGGTGGGCAAGCGCGCGAGCATGCCATTTGCGGTGCCCATGATATGGCGTGAACCGCAGAATCATCATGATGATTGTTATTTCTGCTGCACAAGCATCGCCGGCTTCAACAAGAAGAATAAAGGTCACATCAAGTACGCTGACTGCGTCTCTGCTCGTAAACCTGTGCCTCATGATGACGAGAACCCCGTTCCAACACCTCCAGCTGATCAGAACATAGCTGTAAGCAGTGGTGAAGAGGATGGTGATGATGAACCTTTTGAACCCGACACTCAAGAATCACACCTTCTGAACCAGGGAGACTTAAATGATCTTGTAAGAGATCTCTCGCTGTCAAAGGCGAAGGCAGAGCTGCTTGGATCAAGGCTGCAGCAGTGGAATCTACTTGAACCTAACACCAAGATATCCTTGTTCAGATCACGTCACAGAGACATGGCTGAGTTCTTTGAGATGGAAGACACGATGACATTCTGCAGTGACATCAATGGTCTGTTGAAAGAACTTGGGTGTGATCACGATCCTGCAGACTGGCGCCTCTTCATCGACTCGGGGAAGAACAGCTTGAAGGCTGTTTTGCTCCACAATGGCAACGAGAAACCATCAGTCCCACTGGCTCACGCGTTCGGCATGACAGAGACCTATGAGACTATGCGGCAGCTGCTTGATTCCATCAAGTACAATGACTTCAACTGGCACATCTGCGGAGACTTGAAAGTGGTGGCGCTGTTGTTAGGGCTGCAGTCAGGCTACACGAAATACATGTGCTTCCTTTGTCTCTGGGATAGCAGAGACGACAAGAATCACTGGACGAAGAAAGATTGGGAAGAGCGAAAAGAGCATGTACCTGGTCGACACAACGTGAAGCATGTCGCCCTTGTCGACCCAGCCAAGGTTTTCCTTCCACCACTCCACATAAAGCTCGGCTTGATGAAAAGTTTTGTACGGGCAATGGATCTGAATGGGCGTGGGTTTTTATACCTCAAGGAAAAGTTTGGCAACACCTTGTCGGAGGCCAAGATCAAGGCTGGTGTCTTTGTTGGACCGCAAATCCGACAGATTATGAAGGACGAAACTTTTCCGACAACTCTAAACCCCAAAGAGCTGGCAGCGTGGAGGAGCTTCAAAGCTGTGACGGACAACTTCTTGGGGAACGAGCGTGCGGACAACTATGAAGAAATAGTGCAGCAGCTGCTGGAGTCCTTCAGGAAACTTGGCTCCAGGATGTCCCTGAAAATCCATTTCCTACACCAGAACCTGAACTTCTTCCCTGACAACTTGGGAGCAGTCTCGGACGAGCACGGCGAGCGATTCCACCAAGAGATTTCACTCATGGAGACGCGTTACCAAGGGCGGCACAACCCGAACATGATGGGCGATTTCTGCTGGTTCCTGCATCGTGAAACTGACACAGAGCAGCACAAACGCAAAGCCAAATGCCTAAAGTATTTTTAATTACATTCTAGTGGAGTTTTTCTGTAATTTCTATAATTTTGAAGCATTCATGATGAAATAAATGAATAAATGAATTTTTGTAAATTTCATTGAAATCCTGACTTCTAGGCAATGGGAATATTTCTGTTACTGAAAATCCTGACGTGATACAGCAAAACGGTTATGATTTTTGAAATCAGCGTACCCAAATTAGTCTAAATCACTTTACACATCTACAGTAAAAAATTTTTGTTGTTCAGTGTAATTCTTCTTCCAACATTTAGTGGTAATAATTCTACCAGTATCGTATTTATAAATAGTCTAATCATTATTTTTAAGGCGAATAGTTATGTATATTTTGTATTCAATGTCAAGGCTCTTATGAGAGCAAACACACAGAATGCACAAGGGAAGCAGGAGACAAAAGGGGTGGGAGAGGGAAAGAAAAAAAAAGAGTGTGGAACAGAGACATCAGGGGGCTCCGCCTCAGACTCTGCAATCTCCAATTGGAGAGCTGAACACTGAACAGGCTCCTCCCACCTCGACCAATGGGAGGTGATGACATCAGTCGAGAACATCCAATCAGAATTTACTTTATAAATAAAAATACTTCTTTGTCATCTTTCACCAATAAAAAAAATAATTCTCATGAGCATCGACAATGCATGATTTTTTTTCATTTTCATCATGAGAGAGAATTAAACTCATTTCATGTCAGTTAAAATATCTTTATAATGACATTCATTAATTATTTTCATATTCATTGACTGGTCTAAAATGGCTGATGGTTCATGAAAACATTTGTTTGTTTCCAGCCGTCCTACTACCGAACAGCAATAACAATCTGTTCACAAATTGTGATGGGTCATTTGGAAGAAAACGAACATCTGAACCAAGCCTACTTAAAGCCTGTATAATATGCTTGTCCTTTTCATTCTTCTTCTTTCTCCCAGCAACATAAGCACCATAATCAAGTGAGTTTCGTCAATCAATATCTTCTCTATCATCCTTATTTTCCATATTCAATGGTTCATTGAAATAATCTGAAATGCTATTCTTGGCTAAAATGTAATATCCATCTTTTGTTAGAAGAAACATTAATCTCAGAGTTAGTTTAACAGGGGGTTGAGCAGAACCCAAGAACCTTAATTCATCATTAACTATCAATCCCTTTTCTTGAACAAGATGAAATATTGCTGGTTGTTCTGTTGGAATGAGACCCACAATGGTTTTTAAAGCCATTGTGAATATTCATTGTTTTCAAGAGCCCTCAATATAATCAGAGGGTTGATTTGTCTCTTCTACTTGTTGAAATAATCCTTCATCATCATATTCTAACTCTCCTATATCTTTAAGGTCTTGCTCCGTCATTTGACTGAAATCATCTAACATTGAAGTTTTTTTCAGAGTGTATTCTAGTGTGGGAATTGTAGAAACGTCGATAATTTTTTGTTGGGAAGATTTTAAAAGTGGTTAAAAAAAAATTCTCTCATGTTCTTTCAAACCCTTCTTTACCCATTAGTTTCTGTCTCTGTTTCTTCTTTATGTCTTCCTGTTGCTTTACAGCTTTTGAAACTAACTCTTGATGTTCCTTAAACCTCCTTGCTCTTTCTTGCGCATTCATTTTCTGTATTTCTGTTTTTGAAAAATATAATTTAGTATTTCATCTCGTTTCACAATGATATATTTATACCTTTCAGTCGTGTGTTTCATATACTCCTCAAATTCCTCTTTACTACATAATGTGGAACAATTGTCTCTGCAAAAAATATTTTTATCTATTGAATTTAATTTGAATAAAATAAAAGTATTGGCAGTGTTTCTTATTGATCGATGAGAGAGTTGAACATATGATTGACAAAGATTAATACAATAAGAATAAGAATGTCTCGCTCTTGTGAAATAATTGTCCATAACCATTTGGTTTCTCTCAGAAACACAATAATCAAAGACGACAAGGTTCTTTTTTGATTTATCCAAATCTTGGGGTGAAAGTATATCATCCAAATTATAACACTGAATACAAGTTACAGGTTTTGATTTCTTTTTACATTTCTGTGTATCACAAAATAGTTACATTATATTGTTGCGGCCCAGGGTCAGGGCAAGAAGACCACGAGAGTGGGGGGGGGGGGTGAGATATCTCTGGTTCCCACCAGACTCTCCGGAATCGCAGGCCGTCGCACACTGAAAACTCTGTGACGTGGTATGTCGCTAACCGACCGTGAACGCCAATAACTCAATCACGTGACCTTGGGTCCTCCGTCGAAGGTTTATCCGGTTCCCTAATTAATCACATAACCCAATTACCGGGGAACACACCCTCAGTACACCTTGTCCAAACCGGATCACCTTACCAGGTCAGATGCAGCCGAGCGACACTGCTAAGGAAGTACCGGCTAGAAGAACGGATCGTTGGAAAATAAAGTCCCAGTTAGGCTAGGATACGGACCATGCTGGATCAATGAAAAAAAACACAAAAACGAGCTGGGAACATTTCTACACAAGCATTTATTACAGGCAGGTGTGGGGGAAAATTTTATATTAATGTATTTTAAAATTCTAACAAATGGAGTTTCAGAAATGTAACTTTTATGCTGCAAGTTGAATTGGCTGTCATTTCTGGCCAAAAGACTTTTGCCCGAAATGATAAGAAATGTGTTGTTCTGGAGCAGAGTGACCGAGCTGATAAATGAGCTTTTGCTTTGAAATGTACGAAGTGGCTTTTCGTCTAAAGGACACGTCTACAGTCTGGGTGAATATCCCCCAACCACTCTCTCCTGAAAGTATAAAATGCTTTGAAAGGTAAATTGTTTCAGTGCAAGCACGTGAGGAAGTATAGTATCTCAGTGGCTTGTACTCCTTGGAACTGACCAAGTACCAAGTTAGAATAAAACTCTCTGATGTAATGTAGAAGTGAATTGAATCGGGTTGGTCTAACTGTTAACTAAAGTAAGAATAAATGAAATAGAACCAAATAATATTGCAATCAATGGGGATTCTTAAGTTCATTTCACAAGGGTGAGAAGTGTATGGTGTATGATTAGAAAAATAAATTGTTTCACAAGGAAGGTCTTGTGTGGACATCAGTTTTATCAGTGTCGATAGGGTTTTTGTAGGATTTTATAATCAAATCGGACAAACGTTAAACTCTGTCTGAAGTCAAATAGGATTCCACAATTGGCCAGTTAGAATCCTTCAGGAGGACAACGATCACAACAAGGTGGGTTTAAAAAATCCACGTCACAGGCGAGGAAGAATATATGGCACAATGAATGGATTTATTGTTGTATTTAAGCAGGGATAGTAAGGAATTTGTGGGGTGCGACAACAAGGCAAACAACTTACTAAAGCAGACACAGAGCAGACTTATCCCGATATATTTCTTCGACACTCTTAATTTAAGCAAGGACAGGTTCCATGACATTCACGTATGCACACACACACACACACACACACACACACACACACACACACACACACACACACACACACACACACACACACACACACACACACACACACACACACACACACACACACACACGCACACGCACACACAAAACCCGATGAAGAGGACATAATCATGAGAAAAGAGGAGATGAGGGTTGATGGTCTGGCAATATCTTGCACGGTCAGTCGACTACACTATCAAGTACACTTTAGGGGATGCTCCGTTGAGTGATCCCTCCTTGAGAGTTGGCGCTTTGTCTCCTTCTTGGTTACGGTGCCGGGTGCAGCGTGTGCACCGGTCCAGAGAATAGGCGGAGCAAATAGGCATGAAAGGGCTGTAAGCGGATCCAGCAGACGAGAAGGCGGGAGGTGGAGTCAGCGGCGAGAATCATCAGGCAGAGTCAGGTGGGTGGGTGGAGCCAGTGGCGAGAATCAGCAGGCGGAGTCAGCATGTGAGGCAGGCGGCGCATCAGGCAAATGTAGAGATCACAGCTTTTGAAGCAATGCCAGCTCGCCACGAATGGCTTCGCGATCCGTCTTTTATAAGGTCCATGGTGTAGGGTGGGGACGATGACTCAAAGCGATGCGTCGTCACCCGAATCGGGCACCCCTATTGGACCCCGGCCCCACGCGGCCCAGCCCCCATGGCCGGAAGCGGCCTCATTTTACAGCCAGCAAGACATGGCTGAGCTGTGGAATTGTCCTGCTCTGCACCCCACGATATGAATCGACTTGCACTGAACTCCCGGGCCATGCTCCGGCGACTGGCCGAGGGACACGTCGACCCGCATGCCCGCCCGGACACCCCTGGCGCTCCATGGCGGGTGCTGATCAATGCGCTTGTTCTGTCCATTCGCCCGAGCGATCCGGGTCATATAGCATGCCTCTGCTTGGTGGCGGCTGCATCGAGGAGGAGGTGCAAGAAGATCTCTGCCGTTTGTGGGAGACATTGGTGGCCGCGGTGGTGAGCGCAGATCAATGGTTAGACGCCGTTGTAAATCAACGTGCAGACCCAAAGATGTGCGCCCTGCGCATCCCGTGCAGTGCGATGGTAATTATCAAGGTGCTGTACACATGTCTGTTATCGTGCATGTGGAAAGCACACATTGGTGATCTTCACAGGCGGCCGCCTGTGAAGATCACCAATGTGTGCTTTCCACATGCACGATAACAGAGTGTGGTGAGTGTGGTGGTGCCAGCCCCGATCTGTGTCATGGGTTGAAGAAAAGGATTGGATATAAATCAGGGTTGAAAAGAAGACAGATATAAATAGTAGATGCAGATTTGGGTTGAAAAGGGTGTGCCGCACGCGTCCTGGACAGTGTTGGGATTTAATGTACGAGTCTACTATTCCCTTTGACTATTCTTGCAGTGGAGGGTTTTTCATCATTTTGTTGATGCTTTTCTTGGCCTCTGCGAAGACATTCATACGTACCGATGCGGCATCCTTGCTGATGGTGGAAAGGAAGAAAAAGATATAATTAGACCTAGCTATGAGACCCACACAACACACTTCGTCCTGTTGATCCATTAGATATTGAGGGGAAGGTCTAACTGTACGAATACGAATGAAATAACTGTTTGGGGATCACTGGATGTTGGGTGCCATTGCTTTAGAGGCATGCGGTTTCCAGAACCAAAACAATATCTTCAATATTGTAATAATTTCGTTCGTTTGGAAGTTTAAATAAACCAATGGTGTCTCTTCTTTGTGAAGACCCACATTAAAACCTTGTGAGAGTAGTTGACACTTGGGTTGAAAACTTGACTTTGTGAAAATTATTAAATTATCATAATGTAAAAAGTTGTGAGGAAGGAGTATCTTTAATAGCAAACAGGTTTTCCCACAACCTCTTGAACCAACTACGAGACATCTTTACGAATTTGCAAGATTTTTATGGTTGTTAAATTACTATTTTTTCCCCCAAATGGGTAAAAAAAAACATCATTCATTTATATATTTAGAAAATAAATTGTATCAATTTTTATTGGCTTTGTTAGAAACTGTTTTATCCTGAGTTCAGGTTTAATTTAAAGATAATCCATTATTTTATTTATACAATATCCTGTTTCCCTGAAAATGACAATTGCGAATAATCAATAACCTCAATCCATGAAACATTACCCAAATTTGTTCAGTCTCTTCTCTTGTAAGAAAAGGTGTATTATCACCCTCATACTTGACATTCATTTCTCATATTAATCTTGTGAAGTAATTCATTTTTGGTGTAATTTTGAAATAGTTAAGTTCCTTTTTATATTTTTTATTATCATTAATTAGAAGATAATTACAGAATATACATTGTTTATAGGCTTTTGTCTTTGTGTTTAGTCCTATTCTATTACACGCAGGACAATTCTCTAATTTATCGTAGGTAGTATCAGGGAATTCAAGAGGTTCAATATCTGGTATATTGTTTGAATTTAGCATATTTGTGTCGTATGTTTTCACTTATAGTCCAGTTGCCAGGTTGAGTACCTTGTTGTTGCAAGAAGTGTATTGTTTTTTGATGGTTTCGTACTCGCATGGGTCTATAGAAAAAAATTTAGCTTGGTTGCCGGAGTGGCCACCTTGGGGAACTCCGATAATTTGTATAAATCCAAGATGGCTACTGCGGACGGAGATGGAAAATAACTTTTCAACCAATCAACCTACAATCACTTGTGATACATTTTTTTCCGTATAATTTTGAGGTGAGGAATCGATTTCTGAGGTCAGTTGTGTGGTTCGGGGGTCAAATTCAATGTCATTTTTGGACTATTGAGGGATTTAAAACGTTTTGACCCCTGCATCAACTGCAGATCACTCCTACTCGATTGGGGTTGAGTCCTCAATTGTTGATGGGTTGATGTTGATGTATCACAGTTGATGAACAATCCCATTGATTCTAATCTCACCTCTTCTTCTTTTCAGAGAAACGTATGATGGCTGACTCAAGGTGTCTTCTCCCAGTGTGTCACGGAGAAGAAACGAAATTCACTGAGATCGGGATCAAGAAGCTCATCTCGTGCACCAAATCCCGTGGAGATGGGGACCTGCAGGCTAAGCAACAGAACATTATTGATGTTGGTGGAGATGCGGCAAGCATCGCCTGCCACAAAAGTTGCTACTGTACTTATACATCAAAAGAGAAAATTGAGAGAGTGAGAAAGTCACAGAAAAGAAAGGCTGAAGATGAGGGTGTAAGGACAACTTCAAGGCCTCATACAAAGGTGTGTTTGAATACAAACGTGAATGTATGTTCTGTAGTGAGGAATGTTTAAAATTGATGATAGACACCCAGAAAGATGGGACCGCATTCGTGAGTATATGACCAAAGAACATTTTGACACAGAACGTAACCCACTCCCAACTATGAAAGATATGCTCCTTGATGTTGCTGAGCAGCGTAATGATGATGTCGCGAGAAGGGTCAAGTTGCACCTTGCTTTTGTTTCTGATCTACCTTCTGCTGAGTGCAAGTACCACATCCGCTGCTGTAACAGTTTCACGAAAGTCCCCACATATGCCGATTTGCCAACTGGTAGTGCAGATGAAAATGCTCTGAAGGAAGTCATTGAGTACATGAACCGAGACAGGTCCAGAATATGGAATAGTGTTGAACTGCATTCCCTGTACTCGGATTGAGGTGGCAAGCTCGCTCGACGTGACATGTTAAGCAAGTTGACTGACTGCATGAGTAAGGATGTTATCGTTGTTCGGGTAGATGGCTGTGCTGCCATTATTGGTTTCCGTGAGTCCGTTGCTAAAAGTCTCAAGATAGTTAAGGTAGATGATACGGATGAGAGGAACATTGCTTCCGTGGTGAGGCAGATCAAGCATGAGGCACGGTCGGTCAAGTACAGCAGTGCCAATTATGATCTATCAGAGTTTACATAGGCCAGCACAATCAAGGCCACCAGCCCAAGTTTGTTGAAGTTGGTTTCGGACCTGGTCTCCGGTGATAAAGTGACCAAGAAATATCTGTTCAGAGTCACGTTACAGGAACCAGAAATCAGACAACATTAGGACTGGCCGTCAAACTGTTGCACTGGCACGGCAGTTCCGAACTTCTCAAACCCCTTCATGAACATGGCTTCACGACCTCGTACGATGAGGCCCTGAGATTCCGAAAATTGGCCGCTCATCTACTAGGTGACGATGCACAGGTTCTCCACCAGTTCATGGGGTTGTGTAGAACCGTTGGCGCCATCTTCGCGTGGTTTGACAACTTCGATGTCCAGGTATTCACACCCAATGGTCGACGCACTACCCATGTCCTCTCACATGAATTCCAGCAACCTCATCTCGCAGGTATGCTGGAGTATGGCCGCGCTAAGCCAGGGATGCAGACCATACTTGCAAAATCTGCTGACCAGCAGGCTCCACCTGAACTTGACATCACGAAGTATGGGTGGGAAATAAAAGATGGCACCCTAGTACCAGCAACCTCCAATCAGCCCCCAGGACCCCAAGATCTCATGGATGTAGTGCGGTGCGGCTGTAAGGCGGCGGTGAAGGCGTGCGGCACTGAACGTTGCAGCTGTCACCATGGAAAGATATCATGCACTGTGTATTGCGCTTGTGTTTGTCGTGACGCCTGCTTCAACCCGTTCAAGACGGGAGACGAAGACCAAGATGAAATGGAAGAGGAAGGAGAAGCAGATGTGGAAGATGACCAGGAAACTGAACATCTTGATCTTGCATTCGGCTCTGATGATGAATGGGAGTGATCGACGTTACTGAATAAACGCTTGACCACCATCGCTCTGAAAATGTCATTATTATTATTTTATTTCATTTTTGGCCGAAAAAGACCTTGAACTTTACTTTTGACCCTGAATTGACCCCAAATCACAAATTTGACCTCAGAAATCGATTCCTCAGGTCAAAATTATACAGAAAAGAGGTATTACACATGATTGTAAGTTAATTGGTTGAAAAGTTATATTCCACCCCCCCCCCCCCCCCGTCCGTGTTGGCCATCTTGGATTTATGCAAATTAGCGGAGTTCCGCAAGGTTTCCGCTTCGGCAACCAACCCAAATTTTCTCTATAGACGCATGTGAGTACGAAACCATCAAAAAACAATACACTTCTCATTACAACAAGGTTGAGTACAGAACATATAGGGTGGCAAATGGACTATTAAAATAAAATTCATCTTCACTATAATCGGTACTTCCATAATCATTGGTATAAACATCTTCATCATTAATAAAACTACTTTCATAACTAATTTGACCAAAAACTCAGTGTCATAAGTGTCTTCTGTTCCATCAGAGATACTATCATCACTGTCATAATCTTCAAAATCTTCGGCTGTATGATGACTCATTTATTAAGGTAAAAATCTTGAAGGACTCCAATCAAAGATATCATTTCTTGAAACACCATCTGCAGGGTGACCATAAAGTCTGGAAACATGGGCAAAAATACATTACAAATGGTTTATTGACATTACATTACAATACATGATATGTTCAATGACATTACATGACATGTTCATTGTGTTGTCCCTCATGAGAAATGCACAGTTCAATGCACTGTGCAAAATTGCAATGAACGTGGTGCATTAATGCAGCATTTCCATCAATCCCTGCACATGCATCACAGATGAAGGAGAATAATTAAATGATGTTTTCTGAAGTGATGTGATCTATTCTCTTCTGAAGTGATGGAATGAAATCCATCATTTTTTTTATATCTTAATCCATTAAGTTTTAATATCTTAATCCATTTTTTTCAAATTATTTAGTAATAATTTATTGCTTAAAATAAAAATTAACCTTGAAGTAATGGTTTAAATTTCATTAACAAAGGAAAAGAAAAGAAAAATAAGGTCTTTCACCCTAAACAGCCTCCTTCCAAGAGACTAACTAAAAAGATGTGGTTTTAAATACATAAATGACCACAACATTTTCATCAAGAAAATTTTATTTGAAGTAAAGATATATATTTATTTATTTAAAAGCGAAATGTTTGTTTGTTTGTGACCTGACTCCTCTGACCTCAGGTTAATCGCTACAAAACTTTGTAGGATCACATTATTTACCATGGTGCACCTAAATCGGGGTTTTAAAGTCTTTTTCTTGCAATTCAAAAATTATAAACACCTGAGTTGCCACCTACTGCCATCTCAGCAGATAAAATGCTTCAAAAAAGCCCATTTTCTTTCGGATATATTTGGTAAGGTGGTAACCTCCGATCGTCAAATATAGTATCAAATGTGAAAAATAACTGTCAATTAAGACCTTTCCTTGATTGGTAAAATCGGCAAAGGAGGAGTCACGTGTCCTCTGAAATGCGTGAATCATTCAAAAACCGAACATCATCCAAATAAAATCCACATCGATTTAAAGGTAATTTTACTGCTCATCGAAAGACGTCACTCTCAAGGGTGAAAAGTTTGAAGAAAAAATCTTGCCATCTTCGCTAACTTTTCCAAATATACATGCCTCGTATCGTTTAAAAGAACCAAGTTAACATCGTGATTTGATTTTGGATCGTAGATGTTTGATTAATTTGATCATAGATGTATCACCTCAAATAAGCAATATTTTGGAGTGTGTATTGTTGATAGAAACAGGAATTCAGTGATAAAATATTGCAGTGGGTAGAGCCGGTAACCTGAAAACCATTATTTTTTTTGATTTTCAAATGGTTTCTGCTCACGATCACAGAAATATTCAATCTCACGTGAGATATATTTCATTGATTACAATATTATCGATATCTCCGACCTCTGAACGATGCTTGATCTGAGAGGCCATTTAAAAATGACACGTAATGCATGGGGGTTGGGGGTTGGAGTTTGGTGGCGGTGGGTGTGTGACCAAACGTTATTGAGTGTTACACTTACAGGGGATTGGGAGTGCTTCCATAGCTGTAATGTAACAACCTTTTAATTACATATTAAAACGAGCTGCAAAAGGACTTTTTGGATGTTTCTGTGGGAGCTTTCCCAAAACCTTGAATGAGGTTCCGATTGAGAATTTCCATATCAGCCATGGCTTTGCCGAGAGATCTCACGAGAAGCTGGTCAATGAAAGAAAAAAAAAAGTGACGCCACCTCCCTGTAAAGAGGAAGAAGAGGCTGCAACAGGAAAATGGCTTGTCCACCTCGAAATGTAAAACCGAAATGTTTTTTTATTTGTGACCTCACTGCTTTGAGCTCCCAAAGTTAATTAACGACGAAACTTTCTACGATTAGATTTTTTAACCACAACGCACCGAAATAGGTGGTATAAGCAGTCATAAGGAGGTCATTTGTCCCATTATTGCCGTGTTGAACTCCAGCGTTAATTTCTTTACTACAGCTTCACTCCTTTACACCCTGTATGGCCTGTGGATCCCATTCGACCCTTGACATCCCTTAGACCCTTTAATACCCATTTAGACCCTTTTGAGGCATATAGACCATCTTCAACACTTTTCAGACCCTTTGGATACCTCAGACCGCTTTTGCTCTTTCACCCTAGATCCCTTTAGACATTTAGACCATTTGAGACCCTTAGACCCTTCTACACCCTTTAGAAAATCAAAAAAGATTCCCCCGAAAATCATTTTTTGATGACGTTTTTCGTGCACCATTCACGTTGCTTCACAAGTTGCGTGATGACGAATCAAAACTGATTTCCCAAAGTGAAACTGATGTAGGAAAGTGAAACTGATGTAGGAAAGTGAAACTGAAATGACTGATCTATGGATCATCGAATAGGAAACCAGAATGAAATGTGAGAAATACTCAATGGAAATTGCCCAAAGCAAAGCTATGGGAAGTATAGAGAGAGGCGGAAAGTTGGGGACTGAAGAAGCGATGTGAAGAGGGATAGGTGCCTGTTGGTAGTCGGTTGGTATGGAAAGAACTTTGGTGATCTTTCATGAGGTGGTTGGTACAAAATGTGCCTAGATTAGTTTCCTTGCCAAGCTTTCATAATATCACCCTCACTCTCAAGTAATACTGTTACGAATTTGGAAGCCTTGTGCACACAGACAGACAGCAGTCCCCAAGTTTAGTTATCTCGATAAGTATGTGTTTCTAGTTAGGGTCCCCTATCTGTGTCTAACGGGAATTACATGTGTGCGCTACGAATTATTGTATAGTCAGGTTTATTTGATCTTTCAACAACAACTACAGCAACGACAACAGCGCGCCGTCCTGCACTCGACCCGGTCACCATGACGGACGTGTTGTTGGCTGAGGATGTGGGCAGAGCCTTCGTCACCTCGGGTCGAAGCTCCACTCCGAGGAGGAGCAGAGAGCGTTTCCTGCAGCCAATGAGCGGAGGGCGAGCACCGCACGCGTGCCCCAGCCAATCGGGAGGCCTCCACGAGTCGCCTGACAACCCACCGTCCAATCAGGAGGTGAGTGGCGGGGAGAAGAAGCTCCTCCCACCAAAAAGAGGAGGAGTGTGGTGATCGTGGCTAGAGCATTCTGCAGATGGTGTGGTCGTGGCTGGAGCGATCCGAGACAGTGGTGATCGTGGTTGAGCGGCCTCGTTCATGGGCCGTGTACTTGGAGGCATGGGTTCGGGTCCACCGTGGTGGTCTCTGAGTCGGTGTGGCCGCACAAAGCGGACAGGTACCCCGTCCCGGCTTGACCGAGATAGACCCACGAGGTACATTTTGTGTGTGTTTGTGTGTGTGTGTGTGTGTGTGTGTGTGTGTGTGTGTGTGTGTCGGCGTCCTGCAAGTAGAATTGTTTCAGTGCCTTGTACATAACTGCGTTCCTTTTATTCAGTTAACTCTGCCTTCTTGCGTGCGTCCATGCCCCATTATAAATAAATATCCCTTTTGTTAAATGTTCCAGTTCGTTTCTGTGTTTCATTGGCTTAGCACGGTGTGTGTTGAGAAATAGCGAGGCAGTAAATTGTTCATTTGGACCGACAGGCCTTTAATCGAGGACCCGACCTCCGCTCGGGTTACACACGGTTCGGGCACGGTAACGGCACGTTCCGCTCGAGGTCCGTCCAGGGTGTGAATTTCCCGGTAGCTTTGCCACGTGGGTAATTAGGTATATTGAAGTTTGGCAATTGACCCTACCCCACACGGTCGAATTATTGGCGATTCATAGTCCAGTAAGGGACCCTTGCCTTTCGGATTTATCCGAGAGTCACGATCTCAATTCCGGTGTGTTCGGTGGAGCCGACTCTCCTGCTCCCTCTCGCGGTCGTGCTCGCCACCGATACCCGGCCCCACAACAATACTTCGGAGGTACAACAAGTATGGATTGGAAATCCTCGTTGGTAGAATGGAACGAGGTTGCTAAGGTTACTAGCTCCACCTACTGTGATATCTGCACACTGAATATTTACAATTAATTCCCTTTTCTACCAATACACATAAATTTGAGGTGAGACGTCGACGAGCTCGTCAGTGACGGGTACCCTGCTAGTCCTATATAAATATGATGAATACAACATACTACGATGTTTGTAATCGTGAATATAAATATAAATATAAATATTTTAACAAACTCATTGAAACCCACAAACACACATTCAATCTATTCCAACAAATATCTCCACTTGAATGAGAAACAAAACATTGTGATGTCTGCTCTCAGGATGTCTTAAGAGTGAGTTATAAGAAACACCTTCAATCACACAAACAAGAAGAATGAAGAGGGGATACTTGGATACTTTTTTGAAAATATTGATGAAGCATTTAAAAGACATATAAAAATAAGATTGTTTCACTTTAAAAAAACCAACACCAACATCAATCATTGAGGCAATTGATATGGTTAAACCAAGTATTGAAATTCTATTTAAAAACACATTGAGCAAATCAATACTTTAAAGTTTTATACGGGAATAAAATTGAAAATGACAAGAGAAGGTGATGAAGAAACTCCCTTTACGAGAACAAACCCTCACATTATCACATCATTCCAAGATTTCTTAGATTGTGATGTATATGATTAACTTCTGAGATATGAACTAAATGTTGATGACAATGTGGCAGGTAGTGGATTCATTATTGAAAATAAATAATCTTTTTGGATATACACATCTTAAAATCAGACCCTCTTCATGCTTCTTCCAAAAGAGATAAAACTCAAAAAGTCAGTTGTTCATATTCAAAATAATGATAATAAATGCTTTCTATGGTCTGTTCTTACTCAGCTACATCCTCCACAATGGAAACCAGAAAGAGCATCTCATTTCGAGAAATATGAGAATACATTCAATGTTAAAGCTTTAAAGTTTCCAATGTCAAGAGATATTCCTAAATTTGAGAAAATGTTATCTGTTAATGTATATGGATTAATGGATACAAACAAAGTTCAGATATTAAAAATTTCAAACAACTATAAAAATGATGAAACACACATTGACCTTCTCGACTTTGCTTCAAAGGAAAAATCACATTATGCTTCCATCAAAATTTTATCAAGATGAACCAAATCACAAATACAAAATAGAAAATATAAAACATATCCTTGGAAGAGATGTCTCAACTCCTTTCATACAAAATAATTATTGGATTAACATTTGGAATATTGTAGCAATCATAAATCAACCGTAATTTATATGCCAAAAGTAGGATCAAATGTATCATACAAAGATTTCAACAAATCTATAAAGCATCCGTTTGTGATATATGCTGATTTTGAAAGTATCCTTGAAACGATAGATGCTGCTTCTCCAAATCCAGATCAATCGTACACATCCAGAAAAAGACTGCATTCAATTATCTAAGGTAGTGGAAAAAAACCTATAAACCAATGTCCTTAACAAAATAAGAGAAAAGTAAATTTAGGAAAAACAATATATGTCACATTTGTGAGGAGAAAATTAGTGAAGGTCCAAAGGTAAGAGACCATCATAATCTCACTGGTAAATACAGAGGTCCAGCTCATCAGAGTTGTCATCTCAATTTTAAACTTTCCTCTTTCATTCCAGTCTTTCTTCACAACAACAATCACTATGATGCACATCTTTTCATAAATGAATTGAGCAAAACCAGTGGAGACATTTCAGCTCTTCCTAACACAAACCAGAAATACATCTCATTCACAAAAAACATTGACACATCTCCCATAACTCTTATCAGATTTATTGACACATTAAAGTTTATGTCAAGTCCATTATCTAACTTGGTATCAAATATGAAAAACTTTTCAAATCTCCAATCACATTTCTCAAATCAAGAAGAAATTGAACTCCTTTCACAAAAGTTAATCTACTTTATATGGACACAGACAGTTTTATTTTGAAAATCAATGTGGAAGATATTTATGATATGTCTCAGAATGTTGAGATTTATAATACAAGCAATTATAAATCAAATAACAAACTATTCTCTGAAAAGAATAAAACAAGTTATTGGAAAGTTGAAAGATGAATTGGGTGGAAAGATAATGAGTGAATTTGTGAGATTAAGAACAAAAGCTTATGCTTATAAATATATTGATAACGAGAAGGGCACTCGGTAGAGTGCAGACCTCGGCCACGTAATGCCTGATCTAATAGAACACATCAGGCCCAATAAATATATCGTTTTTAGCCCAATCTCTCAAAGGTAAAGAATCACTTTGAAAATTGTAGTAGTGGGATCTGCATCTTCAGCAAAATCTAATCAGTTCATCTTTGTCACACACCCAAGCTGTCCACAAAATTTCATCCAGATCCATCTACAACTTTTTGAGATATCCTGTGCTTAAACAAACAGACAGAGAGGGGTGAAAATATAACCTCCTTCCACCTTCAGTGGCAGAGGTAATAATGTTGAAAAAAGTGATAAAATGTTAAAGGGGTAAAGAGAAATGTGATCAAAGAAACAAATTTTGAAGATTATTACAACTGTTTAGCCTTTAAGAAAGAGTAGTATAGAAAAATGAATACAATAAAAAGTTATAAACATCAATTTTATACAGAGGAGGGAAATAAGAAGGCATTGGGGGCTTTTGATGATGAGGTTTATTTTAGAAAATGGAATTGACAGCCTCCCTTATGGATTCATATATGCTAAGGTAAGTTTCAGAGTTAAGATATACCGAAGTGTTAAAATATACACAAGTGTTAAGATCAGCATAAGAGTTAAGATATACATAAGATAAAGTATAAATAAAAGTGATAAAATACATATAAGAAAAATTGGGTTGAGGGGTTTTAACTGGCTACTGCCACCTTTTTATGCTGGTATATACAGTAAATGATAGAACCAAGCAATAACCAAACCAAAGAGTGGAGAAAATCACAGCCTTGATATTTAAAAGGATAAAATAATGAATGTGAGAAATAGCAACCAATCTTATTGAAGAAATGACTAAAACTAAAGTAAACAAAAGAGATAAATGAATAAATTTAATTACAAATGAATTAAAGGGCATTAAAGAAATAAATATTTTTGAATGGACAGAAAACTTTGATGGATGTCAAGAAATCAATGGAAAAACAAGCAGTCATAGACTGGTACTTAAGAAATCGTCAACTTGACCTCTCACCTTGTCTAATAAAAGCTGTCTCTAGAGAAGGTAGCGACGCAAACCAGAAGTTTCTACACCAAACCATCAAAAATCGAATGTTTGACCTCACTGTGACCTTGACCTTTGACCGATTTTGACCAAAATCTAATCAGCACTTGCCATCACCCTCCTGAATCACGTGGTTTAATTTGACATTAGTAGCTTCTTCCGTTCTCGAGTTATCGTGCATACAAACAAACAAGCACACACAAACAAACACACAAACAGATGACGGAAGTCATCAATATACTTACGAAATCTAAAGATTTCGTAAGTAATAATCTACTACAATCTCAAAATGATATGTAGCTCAAGTGGTGCTCAGACAAGACCATGAAGAGAGGTTTGTCCATTTATCTCTGCTCAACAATGATACTTAAACCAAGAACCAAGTTCCAACTTATTCTTTGTTAATATAATAGATGGTGAGTGTTATAAGATACTCAAGTTACTCCCTAAAATAGAACAAACAAATATTCATTGGTTCACTGGATGAGTTCAAAGATGTTAGTATACCAATTTCATAGGGTATTAATGAAAGGGAGGCTCGGGGGAAATAGGAGACTTTCTTTAATAATCAACCCAATAGTAGTTGGTCTATTGAGGATTTAATATTTGTGTTTCAGCGAAGTTGGAAGAGGGAGAAATAGGAGGAATTTTGGAGGGATTTGGGGTGTCGGTCAAAACGTTTTTTCCCTTTCCTCCATTCACTTCAATATACATTTTGGAGTGTCTTAGAAGCCCCATTATCATATTACTAACACATTAGCTTATTCTGACCCCATTTTTTGTTCTATATCTCTATGCCAATGCAGAAACGTGTATTTTTCATCAAATATTGTGCATTTTAGCTCATTCTAAGCAAAACAATACATTTTACACAAGAAACCTTCCATCCATCCATTGGGACCATGCTCAATATAAAGCGTCAGTGCTGCTGAAGCAGTCTCCTGGTCTATTGGCAACAATCCTGGATGGGTCGCCACTCCAACACAGGATACTCAAATGGCTCAATCATCCCAGCAAGCTGGTACTCATTTTGCTGACCTCAGAAGGATGACAGGCTGAGTCAAACCCACCTGGTATTAATTCAATGGCGGTGGGATTTTGAACTCAGGACCCTAGGATCCCAAGCCTGCCACCCTCACCATTAAGCCAACACCAGGCATTAATTGGGATTTCATTGACCAATAAATGGGGCATTTAATAAAGTTCTGTAATGTGACATTTTGTGGATTAGTAAGGCCTAGGTCACATTTGCCATGGTGGCCGTGGGGTCGCCAAAATCTACGGCCACTAGCAATTATACGGCGGCCGCAGTGTTTCCATGGTCACACAATGTAGCAGTCACATATGTTTTTATTTTTCGGGGAGCTGCACGGTGTATTTATAAATTGTGGAGACCGAAAACGTGGGGGTGCTGTAGGGTCTTTGATTTGATGTCGCACGGTGACCTTCAGGCGTTCCTGCGGCGGCCATAGAATTTTCAAGGCAGACGCAAGGTGACCGCAACGCGACCGCAGGGGGGCCCTTAGGCGAACGTGCGGCCAGACGGATGGTAACGAATGGATTAATTCTTTCTTTTTTTTTTTTACCATTTTTTTTTCGGCTTGTCGAATTGCTACGGCGAACGTAGAAATGAAAAAAATTATAACTCCGCGTTATAATTCCACCGCGACCTTACGGCCTGCAAAATATAACCATATGGCGTAGGGCCACCCTGAGGCCACCTCAGAAACTCCGCAGCCGCCGCACGTTTCTGTCAATTCAGAAGGCGTATGGCCGCCGTATCCTCGCCGTAGAGCAAATGTGACTTGGGCCTCGGTCTTAAATTCTGGAGACCGAAAACGTGGGGTTGCCGTACGGTCTTTGATTTGATGTCGCACGGTGACCTTAAGGGGGCCCGTCGGCGGCCATATAATTTTCAAGGCAGACGCAAGGTAGCCTCAAGGTGCCCGCAAGGTGCCCTAAGGCGAACCTGCAGCCAGACGGACGGTAACGAGTGAGTTCATTTTTTTTTTTTTTTTACCAGTTTTTTGTTTTTTTCAGCTTGTTGAATTGCTACGGCGAACATAGAAATGAAAAAAGTTATAACTCCGCGTTATAATTCCACGGTGACCCCTACGGCCTGTAAAATATAGCCAAATGGCGTAGGGCCACCCTGGGCCACCGCAGAAACTCTGCAGCCGCCGCACGTTTCTGTCAATTCAGACGGCGTACGGCCGCCGTATCCTCGCCGTAGAGCAAATGTGACTTAGGCCTAAGCAATATGTCTTCTGTGGTGTTTGGTATATGAGTAAAATATAACCACAGATTTTTGTATGACATGCCTTTAATATGAAATAAAATTCCACATGCAGTTAAACAAAGTATTAGGCAGTTTCAATACAAAATGTCTGTTACCGATTAAAATATTGGCCCAGTACTAATATATATATATATATATATATATATATATATATATATATATATGCAGTATATAATATAATTTAAAAATATTCAACAGGCAGTATTGCATCTTCAGCAAATTAAAAACGACATCGGCACACAAAGCAATGTGGAGTACAAGTCATTACAATGTACAAATATACATCAAAGTGAAGCATCACATACTCGTAAGCCTGTTATGAGCAATTTTCCTTGATGACAAGGTTTACAATGTGGTGAATGACAAACAAGGGAGATGCACTGCATCAGAACCTTTCTCAAACCCAAAAACCCACATGATGACTGATGTTTGAAAGGCTTTCAGATGGAATCAGTGTAATTTTTGCATTATGATTTTCTCACTTTAAAATATTTGCACAGTGAAAAAATTCCGTTGTGTCTCATTCATTGGTTATAAAAAAGATTTATTTCCATGCAAATAACCATGGAAGGATGTTGTCATCACTTAACCAAAGGAAACAGAAAGCTGAACAAACTGATCAGATGGAAAGCAAAATGCCTTGATATATTCTGATCACAATAAAAAAATATATATTTATATATTTTTTTCAGCTGGACACAGCAAGAAAAGACAACCAGTGGACAGCAGCAATTACAAACTGGAAACCCAAAGAAGACCCTGAAGGAATAAAAAGTACTGCATATCAAAGATCAGATGGGGAGGAGAAATTGAAAAATTTACTGAATTACAATGGTCTGGAATTGCATAGAATACAACAGAGACGACCTTGATGAGGGAAGTCTTCATCCTGTTGTGAGCTAAATAGGCTGGTCAAGTTAAGGGAAAATGGTTTATGTTTCACAATGGCAGTTGTGGAGTGAAATAATTTAATCCAACTCATAACACTCCTAATCCCAGCAAAAGATGATACCCAGATCCATCTGCCCATTGAACCTGTTGTGCAACCTTGAAATTCAAACATGAATATCTATTAATTTTCTCAAACTCATTACTAATAAGAGTAACATGTTGGTCTTTATTTGGCCCCTCATCTGTTCTCAAAATTAAAAAAAGTGTTTTAAAAAGATTTGAGACAACCTTTGAAGCCAAAAATAAATTGATTCTTGCCAATATTTGTGAGCAAATCACGCCTTGTACGCCTGCAATAAAGGTGGGTCAAACAACAGGAATGTCCAAGTAGTTCCTTGTACATAAGAGTATAAATAAGACATTTAGTGATCGAGCATTCCTTCAGATATTAACTGTGGAACTCCACCTTTTAAAATCAGACATCCTCATCAATTATTGATTTAAAATTTCACCAATTTGTAATAACTACCGTTTCTCAACATTTACTGTTCTTACCTCTCTTTCTGCATGTAAAGCAGTTTGATATTTTACTTATAAATATATAAGAAATTGATTGATTTTAAGACACAATATTTGTACACCAAAAAAATTCTGGTGCTCCATGAAGTGCAGTGCCTCGACATGTCGCCAAGTATTTTCACAGATGTCTACTGAGGTCCAGGGGAAGATTACATATCTGCTCGCCATTCCAGCTCGATGTTGGTCTGAAGCTCTTCTGAGGATGGGGAAAAATGAGGCAAGAAACAAAATGGTGCAAAATGAGAACGATACAATCGAGGAATAAAAATATGTTAAAAATTGCACTTACAGTACTGTTGCTATGGTTGGGTTCTGAGCATCTCATCTTGGGCTTACTTGATGGTTTTAATTATTGATTACTTATTGGTCTGCAACATGAGTTTAAAGTGATTCTACTATTAATTTGCAATTGGTTACTGGCTTTGACACCAATAAAATTTAATAAGGGACCCTTTTGGCATCAAAAAGCTACAAATCAAACAAAAGTTTAAATGGAGCGCCTCACCACCATTAAAGCATTTACATTTTTTTTTTTTGTATACCTTGTCGAGGCTTGTGTGAGAACTAACACACAATGCACAGCAAGGGGGGGGGGCATGAGACAAGAGAGGAGGGAGTGGGAAGGACAAAACAGTGGGGAACAGAGACATTAGGCGATCTGTGGAAGGGAGAGGGATGGGACGGGGAACATGGGGAATACAAGATGGACATTACAGGGACTTTCAGGAAGGAAAGCAGGGAATTTGAAGGAGGTGGGCTTGGGTGGATTATCGGGGGTAGAAAAGATCGAAGATTTGGATGGGGGGTGATAAGAGGTGGTGGTGAACAGCTGTTTTGAAGGCCTGGAAGGAAGAATGGGATTGAATAGACTAATAGAGTGAGGGAGTTTATTCCAAAGCGGGGAAAAAAGAGGAATGAAAGAGTGAAGGTGAGCAGTGATTCGTGATTTTGGTAGTTTTACCAGAAGGGGGTTTTGGCGGACCTTGAGCGCCCTGTGGAAATGTGGTGGGGACAAATCGCAGAGAGAGCAGGGGGGGCGAGACTGGAGAGGAGACGGGAGAAGACAGAAAGACCACCGACCAGCCTGCGGTGATTGAGTGAGAGGCCCAAAGACTTAGCCTCATTGCGGGAGAGGCCAATGATCCAAAATGCCTTGGTTTCCACAGCGTGAAGCCAAGAAAGGTGGGAGGAAGGAGCACCAGCCCAGAGGGGAGGTGTGGAAACTGCATCAGATGTGGAAATAAATGTGAATTGTTGCTCCCAGCTTGCCAGCTCGATAACAGCAAATGCCATTTGCTTTTTGTCACCTCCATCTATACTCCGTTGAGAATCCCATGTGGGTACAGGCAACTTGCTACTTTTACAAACAATCTGATCATGCCTTGGAATTTCTCCTGAGACAAGCTAACTCTCTGATTTTGAACCTGCAATCTCTGAGGTACCAGTTCTATATGACTCGCAACATTTCTTTATAACTATAACTATAATAATAAATTCTATTTTACATGTCCATCCGATTACCGTCCAAACAGACTCTTTCCATCCCATTGACTATCTGCGATAGATCCGTTCCACCTCCGTCACCGCTCTTGAAGCTGTCCATGTCTCCTGTGGCTCCTCCATTGCTGATGCAGTACTTGATAAACCTAGAATCACACACGTGCGTGGATTGTACACACTCAGGTTATTTGGAATCATTATGGAAAAGTCAATATCGAAGGTTTGTGGAATATCTACTCATGAATTTCAATGTCTGATAGGACAGCGGTGGACAATATACGAGAGAGGAATCAAAAAATATGGCGATAGAGTTGGAAGAGATCCCTATTGAAGAAGCACACCATTTAAAAAAAAAGTGTTAGGTTCCAGATAGGCATTTCTTGCAGCATGTAACAAAAAAGCCATGACTCAAAAAAGTCCACCTTGAGTACTGTTTGAGGTATGCATAAAAACCACTCGAGAGATTCTGAAGCCATGTGGAAAAAAGTTTTGTGGTCTGACGAAACAAAGATGGAACTTTTTGGCCTAAATGCAAAACGTTAAGTTTTCTGCAAACCCAACACAGCACATGACCCAAAGAACATCATACCCACTGTGGAGCATGCTGGTGGCAGCATCATGTTATGAGGATGTTTCTCATCAACAGGGACTAGGGCACTTGTCAGAATAGAAGGGAAAATGGATGGAGCAAAATACAGAAAAATCCAAGAGGAAAACCTGCTGCCCTCGTTAAGAAAGCTGAAATTGGGACGGAAGTTCACCTTTCAGCATGACAACAACCCGAAGCACACAGCTAAAGCTACACTGGAGTGGCTAAGGAACAAAAATAAAAATGTTCTTGAGTGGCCCAGTCAGAGCCCCAACATAAATCAAATCAAAAATCTGTGGCATGACTTGAAAATTGCTGTCCATCAACGCTCCCCACGCAACTTGACTGAGTTGAACAGTTTTGTACAGAAGAATGGGCAAATATTTCCCAATCAAGGTGTGCATAGTTCATAGAGACCTATCCCAACAGACTCACAGCTGTAATTTCTGTCAAAGGTGCTTCCACCAGGTATTAATTTAGGAGGGGTGGACACTTATCCAATGAAGATATTCCAGTTTTGTATTTTTAATAAATTTTCTGGAATTTGTAGAATTTTTCACTTGGAAGTTGTGGGTTACGGTGTGTAAATAAAGGTGGAAAAAGTCTGATTTAATAAAATTTAATTCCAGGCTATAAGGCAACATAAAGTGAAAATTTTGAAAGGGGGTGTAGATTTTTTTATTGACACTCTAAAGCTGGGAATAATCTCACACTCTCTGCTTGGAAAGCCAGTCAGAGTTGCGGCAAATTAAACGTTCATAAGGCTTGCAAAAGGTGAGTGTTCCTCCTTGGAGGAGCAAAATTATTTTAAAAATGGCTCAACCGAAACCAGAACTTTCAGTCCCACCCCTCCCCCCACCCTTTTCCCCTTTCCTTCCCTTTACATCAGGCACAAGCTCTTCAATCCTGTCAATTCAATCAATCAATGGTATTCAATCCCCTGCTCTTTTCTGAAAGGTTGGTATTGGCACTCATCTTGTTCCTGCTTTATATTAATGACCCCTTGGCTTTTTGGAAAACTCCATTGTCAATTGCAGATCAATCTACTCTTTTCAATAAAGTTTCTAACACCAATGACAAGCAGGTTGCAGCTGCATTCTTATCTTGTGATTTGGAGAAAATATGAAGCTAATCAATTCCCTAATAATGTGTCATTCTTCCAAGTCACACATATGAACTCTCTATCTTCACATCAACACCAAATGGTGAACCTTCCAGTTTAATTATGCAACTAGAACGGGCACTCATAGAGCGCATACCTTCGCCGCCACTACTTTTTTTGTTCTTGGTATGAGTGTGGGGAACTGGTTTCATATGAATGGTCTTATGACACAAACCACATATCTATAATGTCATGACCCCCCCCCCCGACTTTCGGGGGCTACGGACTAAACAACAAGAGAAGGTAATCTCGTTTGATGCTGGTTTCATGCAAATCGAATAAGAATTGACTGAGTTATGCCGAAAACCGCATATTTTTCAAGGGCGTGACCCCCCCCCCGACATTTTACCCCAACCGGTGACATGTGTTATGACGTCATTGTGTCACAAGATTGGGCATTAAATTCTGAACATTTTGGTGCTGGGTTCATGTAAAGCGGACAAGAATTGACCGCGTTATGACAAAACCGCATATTTTTCAAGGTCGTGACCCCCCTGACCTTTGAACCCTAACCGGTAACAAGAGTATGGGCGTCATTGTGTCATATTGCATATCACAAGATGAGGCGTTGAATTCTGAACATTTTGGCGTTAGTTGCATGCAAATTGAATAAAAATTGACCGTGTTATGATAAAAAGACGATTTTGACCTTTTCGTGACCTTGACCTTGACCTTTGACCCGAACGATCCCAAAATCTAATCGAATGCTTCCTGGCGAATAACCAATCATCCCACCAAATTTCATGCAATTCGGTTTAATACTTTTGAGTTATACGAATCACAAGATTACAAATAAATAAATAAATAAATAAATACACGCCGACCAAAACATAACCTTTCGCAGAATGCGAAGGTAATCATCCTCTGGTAGTGGTGCAGTCTTTTGAGCTTCTTGCACTCACAATCTGCTGCGACATTTCCTGGGCTGATCACATGTCTGAGCTGGCCTCCAGAACCACATATCTGAGCAGGCCTCCAGGGTAAGGAGGTCCCTTCCAGTCCACCACAGAATTGTCATTCCTTGGCTGCATTTAACTCATTGTACAAAGCCAACAACATCCATAGTATCATGGAGTGTGAACATCCTCTGTGGTCTTGTGCTACGAGATCTCACATTGCACTCGTGCAAGCGGTGGAGTCTAAAGCCCTGAGGATAACCAGTGTTACTCAAAAGGAGATGGAAGTGCAAGACCTGATAAACTCCAAGCACAGACAGGTTGGTGGTCTAGTTGGGTTTTTTATTGCTTCATATATATATATATATATATATATATATATATATAAAAATAAAAATATATATAAATATATATATACACATACTGTATATATTATCACCCCAATACACCTCTGCTCTCAGCCATTTGTATGCCAAGAGCTCGACCAGGCTGCACTCGCTCAGTTAACAACCCATATCTTTGTTTCCCTCCCCAAATCCAGACTACTTGCTCACCTCCACCTCCCCCCCACCCCACCCCTCCCCTTTCTCTCAACCATGGAATCACCTTCCTGAGTGTCCAATCATGTTCTTCTTTCAATTCCTTCAAATTGGTGAGCAATCACCATCTTGTATTGTGCTCCCATTCCTATTCCAGATGGTTTTATATTCTTACTTTCCTGTCCACCTGCATTTTCCACCTTTACCCTGTTTGTCAGATTTTACCATCTACTTGCATGATCCTTGCTGACTTTCTTAGTTCCCGTAGTCCTGTCTGTATGTCCCTACTTATGCTGTCCGTGTGCTCATTCTTCCCCATTTCTAACTCTTGTACATCAACTACCTCCGCTCCATTGATGCATCAACATCACCAACTCTGTCATTCATCTCTTACATGAGCCTTAAAATGTTTAAAAATAAAAAACGAATTCACCATCTATATTGTAAGAGATGTTTTTCTGTCTGTCTGTCTGTCTGTCTGTCACCATTTTTATCAGAGATGGCTGAACGGATCTTCGTCGAACTTTCAGAGGTTCATCAGTGAGGGTCATCGAGTGTTTATGGCAAAAACATTTTTTAAACAAAGCTGGCCTTTTTGTTGTTGTTGTTGTTGTTGTTGTTAAGAATCACTCTCTATGCCAAAGCCTTTGTAGCTGTGTGAAAGGTAATAATATTGATTGAAATAAAATAATATTGACATAAAAACAGTGTAATTGTGTTTTGAGCGAAAAACTGGAGGTGGGCTCACGTGCGCCAGTTTTCATCTTTGCCCAGGGTGATTGGATTTCCAATGACGATCAGCAGTGCCTTAGCACGTGTCAGAGCCACGTTGAACCTCTGTTCACAATGTACACACACACAGTACTACTTTAGCAGAGATATCTAATCCTGACTGAGGATTCTCTTAACAACCCTGAAAACTTGGGAGATTTTTTTTACATATCATCAATCAATGAAATAGCTTATGGTTCCTCAAATTTATATGCACACTCACCGGGTGGTTGATTATAATACAGGTTTATGAGAACAGATGTAGAGAAAAAAAACAAAACTCCACAAATCTATCGAGGAAACGGAGAACGATTTGAAATTTTCACCAAACCAAATGATATCGATACTCCGAGTTCGTATCGAGTTCTACTATTGGGCTGTGAAGCATGGAAAGTCACCAAAGTCCTTGCACAGAAACTAGAATCCTTCACTTATATCTGTCAGAAAAAGATTTTGCAAATATTCTGGCCAGACAGAGTGACCAAAGAGGACGTGGAAAGAAAGATTGGAAATGGAAACGTCGTGGAGGAAATTTAAATGAGGAGGTGGAGATGGATTTGGCATGTACTGTGTATTTAAAACATCACAAAAAGAGCAATACAATGGAAGCCTGAACATCGAAGGAGAGCTGGACGATCTAAGGTGACCTCGTGGCGTACAGGGGAAAAGGAACTGAGGGAAGTAGAAACCACGTGGACGGCGATCAGTCAGTGGGCCCAAGACAGACAAAAGTCGAGTGGTGAAAGTTCTTCAAGAGGTTCCATATGTCACCGGGCATGACAGGATTGTAAGCGAGTATAGGGTTAGGGTGGTGCATTCCAAACTCATTAAAGAACTTCCAAAGGAAATTCCATGAGGATATAACCAACACTGAGGAGGCATAACATTTATTTTTGAACACCCCCACCCCATCACTCTCGATTGGGTCTTTCCATTCCATAACTCTACTCCTATCTCCCCATCTTGTTTCCGCTCTCTCCACAACCGTCCCATACTCTGTTACACTCCCTTCTCTCTCCTCTTTTCATTTTCTCAGAATAAATTTTATTAATCCAACAACAAAGCCCTCCCCCCTCCCCTCCAAAAAAGTTAAGAATTGTTTTTGGGACTTCACACACCCTTGCGTCAGAGAACATGTGTGTGGTTGAGTGACAAAGATGAACGTAATGAGAGGTGAGTAACAAAGAAACACAAGGTGAATTATTCAGGTGAGACCTGCCTTCGGGTTCTGAATGAATCCAAGACAAAAACGCTTATCAAAATCCAGGAACTCTGTCGCACTTCGCACCGTCGAGATGATTATCACTCGTCTTTCCTGCCCTTGGAACTCCTCCACAGAACCCACCTGCAAAAACAAACACAAAATCCACCAAACTGGAGTTGTAATTTCAGCAATGGCGAATAATAAATCACCTTTTGTGAATTGCTTTGTGACTGGCCTGAATCCGACGAAAATTAAAGAAGTGTATGTTTGTTTGGCCTCTGCACTCCAAAACGGAGGTATAATTTTTCCACATTTCCATATTTTCCAGACTCTGAGTCCTGGCCATTTCTTTGACTTCTATGCACTCACAAACCAGTGCACAAAATGAGTTGAAAATTGGTAGTTTCACTCAGGGCGCGTAAAGTATGGAAAAATTGAAGTTGGTTAACCGCCTTGGGAAGCAAGAAGAAGCTGACGTTTTGGGCATCAACCCTTCATCAGAGCATTCCTTCAAGCATGCGTTAATTTGCTCCGATTATTGCTTCATTAGCAATTAACAATCAGCTTGTTATCGCTTGCCAAGCCAGTCGTTCCTTATCAACCATTTTCATTGGTGTACTTGCTTGAGTGCTTAAGCCACTTGCTGAACGCCCTACAGTCGATAGCGGAACAGTTCGTGTCCCGATCGGGATGTAGATCGGGAGTTGCTACAAGTTAGAAGTACGTAGACAGCACATGGACATGGTACATATGGTTAGATTTTGATCTGAAAGGGACTCTCCACAGGTGTGTGTGCATGCCTGCATGCTTGGTTACGGGCATCGTAGTGGCAAAGTTTCATCCCGTATCTGATGATGATGGGTGGTGGTCACGTTTTCCTTGATCCTCGTGACTGTTTTTAAGGCAATTTGTGATTTTATATGAATCGGGTGTGCTTTATAAAGGTTATATGGTTTCTCTTTGTGAGTTTCACAAAGAGCCAGTCACAGGATTTCTGAGCCTTTTGCTAGATTAACTTGTTTTCTAAATGACAGAGCCAAAATTTTTTTCCACCCGTCGCATGACGATTGGCAGCTGTTTATAGAGATTAATGTTAATGCACATCTTGAAACATCTATAATACAACGTTGTTTTTTGAATGTATTAAAATCCACACAAAACAAGGGTGAAAGCCACTCCAGCTTTTTAGGTTGTATACAGTATATACTGTTGTCGGTAATCACACCCACTCCAATGAGCCAATTACCAAAAAATTGCCGATGTTGGCCAAGCACAAATACATGTGTGTGTGTGTGTGTATATATATATATATATATATATATATATATATATATATATATATATATATATATATGTATATATATATATATATATATATATATATATATATATGTATATATATATATATATATATATATATATATATATATATATATATATATATCTTCTTCTTCTTCTTTCGGCTGCTCCCGTTAGGGGTCGCCACAGCGGATCATCCGTATGATCCGCATAGTGATTTGGCACATGTTTTACGCCGGATGCCCTTCCTGACGCAACCCTGGTCGCCTTTTACGACAAAGGGATATGGTACACCTATTTTAACCGGGGTATACACCGGCCCAGTACACTGGTACTCATTTCGCCGACCTCAGAAGGATGACAGGCTGAGTCAACCCCCTGGTGTATTAATTCAGTGGCCCAACGGGGCTTGAACTCAGGACCTTTTGGATCCCAAGCCGCTGCCCGAACCACTGCGCCAACACCAGGCTTTATAGATATATATATATATATATATATATATATATATATATATATATATATATATATATATATATATATATATATATATATATATATATATATATTGTTATGGCCACGGGTACCGAGTGTATGATGAGAGGGTTAATCCTCGTTTCTCCTGAGAACCGGACCTGGGGCAACCGCTCAAAATTAACTTTGTGGTGTGGTGGGTTGCTTTACAACCATGAATGCCAATCAGTTAACCACGATATCTAGTGTCCACCATCTAATTTGCCGTTTAACTTGAGGTCACGTGGCTTCCTGAATGGGGGACGCGCCCTCGGCGATGCACCAATCTTATCTTGATTAGATCTTAAGTAGGGTGGCCGAGCGTTTACTGCTGGTGCATGCCAACTCTGATAGGTTAATTAGACCCAGTCTATTGAGGTTCAGACAATGCTGAATCAATGGAAGGAAAGGAAAAACACGGAGAGGTTGAAATGTGAATTTATTAATAAGAAAAATAAATAAGCTGAAGAACTTTGGGATGAATTAAAATCAATCAGATGGATGAATTAAAATCGATCAAAATAAGCTCAAACAAATAAAGAATTCAGCAGGCATTGATAGAAAAATAAACAAAGAGCAGATGCTTATCACGACGCCATATTAACAATTAAACACGAGACAAGGGTATCCAGCAGATCATTCTAGGAGAAAATAAATCCGGTCTTGGCTTACCAACACAGAAGTTGTTGTGCGTCCAATAAGATGTCCCAAAATGTGTGAGCGTGCCTTGGTCTGCTGCCAGCACCCTGCCTCACTGTGCACCCACTCGCAAACAGGCTCGAACACCAATCGACATCACGTCGTCACCCCCAGGAACCAGGAACGCCAAGAATCAGGTCCGAGCAAAACCAGCAGGAATGATCCAACCGTCACCCACCGTCAGGAATTGTCACCAACTCACCAACTGTCACTGACTAACCAACTGTCAGGAATTGTCACCAACTGACAGGAAAGCGATCCTCCCGTCCATTTTATAGACGACCAGTGTGGGTGGAGCCTCAAGCAGACTTCAGCCAAATCCACCTTGCCTGTTGGCACATCGCTGCATGTGACCAACTGTCAGTCTCGCGATCATTCCTTCCTCGTTCAGCCCGACACGAACAAGAGCTAACCAGCATCCATAGAGCTGCCAAACGGGGTGTCAAACATCAAAGGAAAAAGGTGGACTTCAACGGTGAAAGAGAGGTAGGTGTCGAATGTCAATGAAAGAGATGTGGGTGAGGTAAATGGTCCACAGCCATATTTGACTTTCAGAATAACTGCTCAGAAAAAGCCTGCGGTGTTTAATCAAATGTCCTGTAAGTCAAAAGTGTAAATAAATCATCCATCTCCAAGCCAATGTGTCTGGATGGAAAGGGGGTAGAATGAGCCTCCGTTGGGCTAACGGCTATCTCTCGTGTGCATGAACGTGTTGTAAAGAGGAAAAAGCCATCCCATAAGAAAGGAAATCTGTTCTATACCCTTCTCCAACACATCAAAAAGTTAGAATCCCACCAGACAAGGGGATGGGTCAATCCTGGACATGCATTTATGGAAATAACTGTCTGAGGACCTGAATGTTGTTTGCATTCGTGATTAGTCAGATCTGATTCTGAAATCCATAACTATATATATATATATATATATATATATATATATATATATATATATATATATATATATATATATATATATATATATATATATATATATATATATATATATATATATATATATATATATATATATATATATAGTGTGTGTGCGTGTGTGGTTGTTGTTCATAAAGCAGAACATATTCTCTCTGCCAACTCCCCGACCCCCGACCCCCGACCCCCGACCCCCGCCTCTCTCTGTCTCTCTATCTCCCTCTGTCCCATCCTCACTCTACTCCCTTCTAATACAGTGCCCCCCTCTCTCTTTTCCCCTCTCCTTCCCCTCACCCCTCTCTCTTTGTCTCCAGATGTATCCAGACTGTGGTTATGTCCAGACAGTGGTTATGTTCAGATGGATCCAAGTGTGCATGAACGTGTCGTATGCCAACAACACATTACAGAACGCCAACAACACAAGGTGCTACAGAACAATGTTGAACTTTTGGGTCAGCTGTATCTGTATGTCTGATTGCAGAAGAGAGATGGTGATTTGAATGATTTCTTCTCCCATGAAATACAGTCCTTCCCACCTGTTTTCCTTTTCAGACTTTGACAACCTCCATTTGTCAGCTGTGACGTCAGAATTGCTGTGATGGCTGGAACACCTGTTCAATCCGATCAACCTTTGTTGGATGGCTGTAAAGTCTTGGATGGCACTGTTGTAGTTCACTGCCTTCCCACCACAGGTATCAGTACCTTCCATAAGTGTGCAAACAAGGCATTCATTCCATACTTGAAAAGGCAGTTGCAGGATGCTAATAGACTGGATATTGTGTGGGACATATACATTCAAGATAACCTGAAGGAGTGCACATGGGATAAAAGAGATAATGGAGTGCAAAGGAAAGTTTCAAGCCAGGCAAAGCTACCAGGCAACTGGATAGACATCCTGTGGGACTAGGCAAACAAGAAGGAGCTATTTGCCGTTCTGACCTGCGCGGTTGCAGGATTCAGTTTTCTACCAAACAAAACTGTGTGCATCACATTGGGGGACCGTGTAAAGTTCACAGGTACCAGCAGTCCCATGCTGAAGTGGAATCATGAGGAAGCTGGCACAAGGATTCCTCGGGCTTCCCTAAGCAAACAAAAGTGATATTTTCTGACAAATGTCAGCAATCATGGATTTTCCTGATTTACCAGAAAACCGAGCAAACTTCAAGAGGGCTCCCCCACTCCAGAATTTATTTGTATGCTTTTATCCACTTGGTAACGATTTTTTCATAAAGCCACCCGACGATCATGGGAATCGTATATTTTGAGTGTCGGAGGAATTTCGAGACTGCTATTAAACACAAGAAACTGAACCAAAAATTTAAATCAAAATGTAAATATTGATTTAAATTAACAAGGGAATGCCACGATGAATGATGATCAAGTACAAAACTGAGAAACCGTACATATCTGTGAAAATTTACCTTCAGCTCCCGAATGTTGTTCAAAGACTTCAAATGTGGATCGAATTCCAGAGCTTTCCTGATCTTCATCACCTGAAAAAGTCAGAAACAAAGACCCAGCAACATAAACAAATCAAAAGCACAATCTGAGCATGTGGTGTAGACATTTGAGCACTTGGCTCATGATGCTGGGATCTCCCAGGTTCAAATCTCACATACCTTATCGATTTGTCCATTCATTCATTGCGGTCCCAATAAAAATAAAAGTTGGTCACCTCTTTTGGACCCGACAGCGCATCTCGCCACCATCGCTTGTAGTTACCGGCCAGAAAGATAGTAATCAGTCGTCGGAAAGCATGTCGGGCTTTCATGTGCCATGAAACATCCAATTCCTCACCTGGCCTCACCTTACAAAATGTAAGATATTTTACAACCTTACTCTGTGTTATGAGTCGTTTATGACGATCGACGGGTGAATGCAGAAATACAGACAGTTGGGCTCGAAGCTTTGTCTGGCTCATTCCATGGTGGCAGCGGTTATTCACATTGACCCCTGATGGAATGTTTTAAACCACCACCGCCGCCACGAGCTCTGGGTGCTTCGAACCTCAGCGATGCTTTGTGCCGATGGAGAAGACCGTTTGAACTGTTCTTAGAGGCGTCAGGACAGAGTTCGGAGTCGATATCGGAAAGCATGAGAGTTGCCATCTTGGTGCATTGCGACGGCGAGGCTGCGGTTGATGTGTACAACACATTCACATTGAGCGAAGCCACAGACAGCAAGAAACTCGAATCGGTGTGCGAGAAGTTCGAGGAATATTGTAATTCACGTACGAATGTAGTCTATGAAAGGTACAGTTTTTGGGAAACCCGACAGCAAGAGAAACCCTTTGACCAGTGCGTCACCCAGTTGAGGACGAAGGCCAAATCGTGCAGTTTTGCCGAAACAGAGAACAAGATTCGAAACAATATAATTTTTGCCATGTTGGAGTTTCGCCGAAAGGAGTGTTTACTCCGCAAAAAAGCATCTTGACTTCACCAAAGCAGAGGACATATGCGGAGCAGCCGAGACCAGTCGAAGACCATGACAAAGACACCACTCAAAGTAAATGAGATGCGCCGATTTCGACAGCAAGGCATAGTGCTGAGCCATGCCCATATTCCCTATAGTGAACACCACTACTCTTTGGCCCCAGAAGGGCCACAGACCATCGGTACATGTTCTCGATGTGGATACCAAAAGAAACGGGTGCACGAATGCCCGGCTAAAGAGAGGAACGACAACAATCGTGGCCGTGTGAGCCATTTCAAGGGAATGTGCCATGCTCAACCTTGAAGACAAGTACACGCCACTGACACTCACAGTGATTCCAAATATGATGCATGTCTTGATCAGTTGTTTATTGATGGCGTTGATACTGCCACCAGCAATAATTGCTTCCCGGATCTATCTATTGAAGAGCTGAAGGTGAAGGTCAAGCCGCATCTTAAATGTCCAGTGTGTGCAAAGTTCAAGCCAGCCATCTGTAAAGAACCGCTAATGCCACAGGAAGTTTCACAAGGACCTTGGCAGAAAGTCAGAGCTGACCTCTTCCATCTTGCAAACATTTCTCAAGAGTAGTTGTCTATTTTCAAAATACCCAGAGGTGCTTCAGGTGCCTGAACTTTCTGCAAAGCACATCATTGATGCACTCAAACCAATGTTCGCCAGACACGGCATTCCTCAGGTGCTGATAGCTGACAACATGCCATTCACAAGTGCAGAATTAACTAGATTCGCTCAAGAATGGGGATTTCATATCACGACATCAAGTCCCACATCTGCCCAATGGAACGGACAGGCTGAACACACAATATGGACTATCAAACAAGGGCTCAGGAAGAATCTGGTGAGGACTGAGATTTGACCCTGCTGATGGACAGGAACACATCCATAGCAGGACGACCCTACTCCCCAGCTCAGGTTTTGATGAATTGAAGGCTCTGAGACAAGCTACCGACGACAGAGCGACTCTTGCAACCACATATCCTGGCAGATGCATGTCAGCGATTGGTACAGCGTCAGCAGATGGTGAAGAAGTTTTATGACTGGAACTCCATTAAGCTCCCACCACTTACTCCAGGTGAAAGCCTCTGCATCAAGTAGGAAAAGGTCGGGGAGCCAGCAGTTGTCACCGCGATGCACCATTCACCCTGTCCATATTATGTGATGACGCAAGACTGCCAGGTTTACTGCCGTAAACTTCACTCACAAGATCCAGCTGAACAAACATCCTCAGCTTTGCAGCCTCAAGCAGTCTCTACACAAGTACTCACACCACCTATTCGTCGCTCTTCTCATGCTGAGACTACCTACATATCAATGATTATGTTGCGTAAACTTTGAGTTGCGAGTTAATTACTACTCGACAGGGATTCATTTGTTGCGATTGTTTTTCTTTGTGTTCTACATTCTAGTGGGGGGGGGGGGGGGAGGGAGGTACTCGTAATGGTACTTAGTTTGGCCACTAATGTGAGTTTTTGAACATTGAGGAAGGTGTTACGGAGTTATTGTTCATGGATACGGCGATCGACGGGTGACGTAACTATATACAGCGGGGAATGGTTGCACATTGCGAGAAACTGTTTGGGTGCATCCAACATGCAGACATAATAAATATATGCTTTATATATTTGATAAAAGTTGCTTGTGAAAGAGCTTCATATTCAAGAGCACGAGGTCACAATGATATACAAGCTAAAAGACAAACTGAAAACGTTGCATATTCAATAATTAACTTCATCAAACAATGACCAAAAGAACGGCAAGTCATATGACCCAACAATGCAATCTTACCACAATGAAGTAAACGCGGATGTCACTCACTGAAACTCCTAAATTGACCTTTAACGGTTCTTCGGCCCACATAAAGGTTTCAAACCTGGTTCGACCTCTGGTTCCAATCCCAATACTGCCCTGAAATGGCCACCCAAGCACAGCTTTAGCCTTACTCCGGTGCAGATACTCCGGTCCGAGCTGCGATAAACCGAGAAGGGTACTTCTGCCGGAGGGAGGTGGTGCCCACTAGCACAATTAAACGTGAAATATTTATCATTGAAAATAATTACTATGATTACTTAATAATCAACAAATTGTTAATTACTAAAATTACTTTGTAATTAGCAATACTTAAGCACATCATACATCAGAGACAGAGACATAAGAATCACTCGTAATTGCTTCCTTTCTAATGTGTAAAGTCCAGTCTCCTTCAACTGTTTTAAAAGCCCATCGTGTTTGCATTCTGCAAACAGCTACAATGACGAAACAACAACAAACAAAAAAAACAACAAACACCCCCTTTCAACATTTTCACTTTTTTTGCCTCAATGTCTGGAATTAAATTACATTAAATCAGACTTTTCCCACCTTTAATTTACACATCGTAACCTACGACTTCCAAGTGAAAAAACAAATTCTACAAATTTCAAAAAATTAATTAAAAATACAAAACTACAATGTCTTGGTTGGATGAGTGTCCACCCCCACCCCCCCCCCCACACCTGAGTTAATACCTGGTGGAAGCACCTTTGACAGCAATTACAGCTGCGAATCTGTTGGGATAGGTCTCTACCAACTGTGCACACCTTGATTGGGCAATATTTGTCCATTCGTCTGGTCAAAAGTGTTCAAGCTCAGTCAAGTTGTGTGGGGAGCGTTGACGGGCAGCAATCTTCAAGTCATGGGACAGATTTTTCGATTGGATTTAGGTCGGGGCTCTAAGTGGGTCACTGAAGGATAATTATCTTTTTGTAACTTAGCCCCTCCAGTGTATCTTTGGCTGTGTGCTTTGGGTCGTTGTCATGGTGAAAGGTGAACTTCCGTCCCAATTTCAGCTTTCTTGCAGAGGGCAGCAGGTTTTCCTCTCGGATTTTTCTGTATTTTGCAACTTCCATTTCCCTTCCACACTGACAAGTGTCTCAGTCGTTGCTGATGAGAAACATCCCCATAACATGATGCTGCCACCACCATGGTTCACAGTCGGGATGGTGTTCTTTGGGTGATGTTCTGTGTTGGGTTTGCACCAAACAACGCTTTGCATTTAGGTCAAAAAGTTCCATCTTGGTTTGGTCAGACCTCAAAACTTTTTGCCACATGGCTTCAGAATCTATGGAGTGTTTTTTTTGCATACCTCAAACGGGACTGAAGGTGGGCTTTTTTGAGTTATGGCTTCTGTCTTGCCACCCTACCATACAGGCAAAACTTGTGGAGTGATTGGAATATTGTTGTCACATGTACACCGTGACCAGTCTCTGCGATAAACGCATGTAACTCTTTCAAAGCTGCCATTGACCTATTGGTGGGCTCTCTGATCAGTCTCCTCCTTACTTGGTCATCCATTTTGGGGGGATGGTCTGTTGTAGGCAGGGTCTTGGTGGTACTATATGCCTTCCACTTCTTAATGATTGTCTTGACTGTGCTCCAAGGGATATTCAAGTCGGTCGGCTCACTTCGAATCTGATGGACACATGTTACACTATGGGGAGACCATTTTCAATTCAAAAGTAAACTGTCAGTACTTAACAGAGGGGGGTGGGGGTTGAAGGTGAGGGGATGGGTGGAGGATGAAGGTAATGGGAGGGATAGGGGCAGGGGAGAGAGAGGGATAGGGGCAGGATAGAGAGAGGGATAGGGGCTGGATAGAGAGAGGGATAGGGGCTGGATAGAGAGAGGGATAGGGGCTGGATAGAGAGAGGGATAGGGGCTGGATAGAGAGAGGGATAGGGGCTGGATAGAGAGAGGGATAGGGGCTGGATAGAGAGAGGGATAGGGGCTGGATAGAGAGAGGGATAGGGGCTGGATAGAGAGAGGGATAGGGGCTGGATAGAGAGAGGGATAGGGGCGGGATAGAGAGAGGGATGGGGGCTGGATAGAGAGGGGGATGGGGGCTGGAGAGAGAGAGGGAAAGGGGCGGGATAGAGAGAGGGATAGGGGCTGGATAGAGAGAGGGATAGGGGCTGGATAGAGAGAGGGATAGGGGCTGGATAGAGAGAGAGATAGGGGCTGGAGAGAGAGAGAGATAGGGGCTGGAGAGAGAGAGAGAGAGAGAGAGAGAGAGAGAGAGAGAGAGAGAGAGAGAGATAAGCGAGAGAGAGAGAGATAAGCGAGAGAGAGAGATAAGCGAGAGAGAGAGAGATAAGCGAGAGAGAGAGAGATAAGCGAGAGAGAGAGATAAGCGAGAGAGAGAGATAAGCGAGAGAGAGAGATAAGCGAGAGAGAGAGATAAGCGAGAGAGAGAGATAAGCGAGAGAGAGAGATAAGCGAGAGAGAGAGATAAGCGAGAGAGAGATAAGCGAGAGAGAGAGATAAGCGAGAGAGAGATAAGCGAGAGAGAGATAAGCGAGAGAGAGATAAGCGAGAGAGAGATAAGCGAGAGAGAGAGATAAGCGAGAGAGAGATAAGCGAGAGAGAGAGAGAGAGAGAGAGAGAGAGAGAGAGAGAGAGAGAGAGAGAGAGAGAGAGAGAGAGAGAGAGATAGAGAGAGAGAGAGAGAGAGAGAGAGATTGGGGTGGGAGAGAGAGCTGTGAGAGAGTGGGAAATAGTGAGGAGGAGGAGAGGAGCAGAGGGATTCCGGCAGATGTGACATCCAGTTTTAACGTCCATCTGAGAGATGGCACACACATTGATTAATCACCCTGCCTGTGAAACAATGAGATGACAGTTTATAGCTGATACGAGTGATATGATGACACGTGTGAGGAAAAAAAAATCTATCGGTACGAAATCATTGCGACCTGTTCCAAGTCAAGGCACTTTTGAGCAAGCCCAAAAAAAAATGGTGAATTAAGACCGCAGTGAGGGACAGCGAAGTGATCAAGGATGAGCCTCGATAAAAGATAATTAAATAAGGCCGTTAATTACCTTCAAAAGTCGTGTTTAAATTAACCCCAAACACCCAATTTTCGCTCATGCACTCCGTTGGAGTTCCCTTAGTTACTTAGTATGCCTGTAAAGTTTGGGGCCGCTTGGTTTCATGGTTTTTTGAGTAATGGGGGAGATGGATGGACTGACTATAAATGAATTGTTCACAATTACTGTTGGATCATCTGCAGGAACAATGTGAGGAGACATCCATTTTGAAAGGCAAATGTATCCTGGTGTTTTGGCCAAGTCGATTTGGACACAATTGAAGAAGAAATTGATGGATTAGAATTGAGCCGATCTGAAGTCGAGTGAAGAGTGAGAGTGGTGAAGGTCGAGCCATTTTTCAGTTTGGCTGTAAATAAGGAAAACAGAGAGGAGACTTTTTGTTTACGGACCCATTGAAACCGAGAGTAAACAAGAAAGGCACTCGGTAAAGCGCATACCTCTGCCACACAATGCCTGATCCACGAGAACATATTGGGCCCATGGCATTTTTGAAATATCGTGCTATACAGTACGAAATCGTTTTTGGCCCTATCTCTCAATGTTGAAGAATCACTTGAAAAATCAAATATTTCTCATATCCAGATCTGGATCCGGATCTTCACCAAAATCGAATCAATTCCTCCTTGCCAAACACCCAACCTGTCCACCAAGTTTCACCCGAATCCGTCAACAACTTTTTGAGATACAGTCAAAGCTCGTTACTATGCCACCTCGCTTCTATGCCACTCTCGCTATTATACCACTTTTGCTCGGTCCCGACAAAATTCAACACAAAATAAATTTCCTATGCCACCCCCTACTCTCGCTACCATGCCACTACTGTGTGACTGTTAAAAGGCACGAGTCGTGAAAAAGTCTGTATTGCGCAGTGCTCGATTATCACACTCATGTCCAAAGGCGAAGCGACGAACTACAGTCCAGCTGCGCACAACATAACTCAATACGTACGCGCATAGTCAGACTGTGTCAAAACACGCGATTATTCTCTCCGATGCCAGCCACAACAAGCCAATCACAACACGCACACCGAGACACAAAAAAGCGCGAGCACACACACAGACACGCAGGCACACGTACAACAGTGACATCATTTTTTTTCAAATTCAGCCCATAATGTCAGCTCAGAAACGCAAGCGAACCGACTTTACGCTGAAGGAGAAGAAGGAGATCATCGATGCCGCGAAGAAGGAGCCGAATCAGTCCAAGTTGGCCAGGGAGATTAGCAAGAAATGGGGCGTCAAAGTTAAGAGAACCACCGTGAAGGGCATTCTCAGCAAGAAGGATGCAATCGAGGCTGCAATCAAAGCTGGATTTCCATCGAAGTGCATGAAGTTGACGCAGGCTCACGACCCGAAGCTTGATGAGGGAGTGCTCATGTGGCTGAAGCAATCAAGAGGACAGAATGTGCCTGTCAGCGGCGATCTGATCAAGGAGAAGGCGATGAAACTGGCTGAGCTGATGCACATCCCAGACTTCATGGCGAGCGACGGTTGGTTGGGCAATTTCAAGAAGCGCCACGGCATCACGTTCAAGACAGTACAGGGCGAACCTGGAGCGGTGGATTCGCAATCCCTTCTTGAGTGGCAACAACAGGTTCTCCGGCCCTTACTCGGGCAGTTCTCCGCAGACGACGTCTTCAACCTGGACGAAACTGGACTCTTCTGGCAGCTGCTTCCGAACAAGACCATGGCTTTCAGGGGAGAGCGGTGTACTGGAGGAAAGAAAAGCAAGCAAAGGATCACTCTTCTGGTTGGGGCAAACATGAGCGGCAGCGAGAAGTTCCCTCTTCTGGTGATTGGCAATTCCAAGAAACCCCGTGCCTTCAAGAACAAAGAGATCCCGGTCAAGTACAAGGCGAACTCGAAGGCGTGGATGACGGCGGAGCTTTTCGAGGAGATGTTGCGTGCGTGGGACGGACGACTCGGCCAGCAGGGACGCAGAGTGCTGGTCTGTCTCGATAACTTCTCTGGCCACCCTCCCGAGCTCGAGCTGAACAACATCCAACTGGTCTTCTTCCCACCCAACACGACAGCCAATTCGCAACCAATGGATCAGGGAATCATAGAGAATCTCAAGCACCACTACAAGAAGCTCCTGCTATGCCGCCGGCTTGAGGCCATAGACGAGGGAAAGGAGTTCAAGTTCACGTTGCTCGACGCTCTACACATCGCCCGGCGTGCTTGGGAGCAGGTCGTCAAGTCGACGATCAGGAACTGTTTCGCGAAGGCCAAGTTCATCGAAGAGGAGATCCAAACTGAGCCACAGGATGCGGAGCTGCCCGACATCTGGGAAGCTCTGCCTGCCGAGGAAAAGATGCACGAGAACGAGGAGATCGAGCTGTCTGACTTTCTCGAAGCCGACGAGCGCCTCGCGACTGGCGGGTATTTCACGCTGGAGGAGATTGCGGGGGAGATTCTGTGCAGTGAGGAGCCGGTGGAAAGCGAGGATGACGAGGTAACTGTCGAGAAGGAAATCGTTCCGTTCGAGGAAGCCCAGCGCGCTTGTAGCACCGTGCGGAAGTTCACGCAGCAGAGAAGCGGGAAGCCCGGTGTGATGCAAGCGTGCGATCGGCTAGACAACGAGATGCACGAGATCCGCCGAAAGAAGATGCGCCAGCCGACGATTCTTGAAAGCTTTGTGTGTCGTGAATTTCTCGCCATGCCATATGTTAGTGTGTGAACTCTGTTAGTGTGTGTATGTTCTCCGTTCGCTTAGCTTATACAACAGTCGTGCCTTTTACTTGCTGGAATAAATTTTGTCGAAAGATTAACTACAGATGGGTAACTTGAGAAAATAAGGCCGTTTTTACAAAATCTCGCTACTATGCCACTTTTGCTCGGTCCCGACGGGTGGCACAGTAACGAGCTTTGACTGTATCATGCAATTTATCATTTTTGGCACTATCTCTCAATGGTGAATAATCACTTAAAATATTCTAGTAGTAAGATGCGGATCCAGATCCAGATCTTCACCAAAACCGAATCAGTTCATCCTTGTCACACACTGAACCTATCCACAAAATTTCATCTGGATCCGTCCCCAACTTTTTGAGATATCCTTCACACAAAACAAACAAACAAACATAAACAAAGAGAGAGAAAGGGGTGAGAATATCACCTCCTTCACCTTCGGTGGTGGAGGTAATAAGATGTGTGCCTTCTTACTCACCTGCCTACGATACGGGGTGATTACGCCAACTTCCTTTGGGGAGATTTTCGCACCACCACCTTTTTTGGCCTTCTGGCAAAGCAGCTTTTTCAGGTATTCAACAACTTTTTCTGTTTCTGAAACGTTGAAGAACGATGGGTTGCACTCTTCCCGTTCATCCTTGCCAAGAATGCCATGGAAAATGATGGGAAATTCCTGTGGCAAAAGAGATTTGTAAAACATGAGGAACTGAACCTGAGGCACCTCAGATCAGTCACAAGACTATATTAACTCAGTGTGATTGAATTGAAGAAAAAAATAATTGGAGAGATCAAAGATGTTTTGTTGACAACACAAATTTTCACTCGTATGATCGACCAATCCACTGCCTTTTGAAACTCTGATCATATTCAGGTTTTTTTGAGAAGTATTACTCGGCGTGTAAAACAAATAGTTGTTAATGTAAATGGAAGTTTAAACTCGGTACTCTCAATATTATTGGATCAACTAGTGTGGGATAGTAATGAAGAACTGGTCTTGCTGATGTAGGCTAGTGTCGATCTGTGTCCACAGACAAGTAGAACAATGGATGAAATCAACAGGATATTGATAGAGGTATGCGAAGCACCCCAGGAAGCAATGAGAAGCTGACATTTCAGGCCTTAACTCTTCCTCAGAGCAAAGGAAGCAGATTGAATGTACGAGGTGTGTTCAAAAAGTATCCAACCTTAATTTTTCGTGCGTAAACAAATGAAGCTAGGGAGGCGTGGATTGGTGCACGTGTGTTGGCGATCCTAATCCGTATGCGTGAATGTTTTCCCACCTGCAGAAGCTGTCAGTCGCCGACAGACCGTCGATGAGTGAGGAAGTGTAAGTGATCGCCGTCGCATTTTCGTTTTTGACAAATTGATGGAAAAACTTGAACAACACGACTGCATCAAATTTTGTGTAAAGCTTGGCGATTCCCAAGTGGAAACGATCCGCAAGATTCAACAGGCCTTCGGGAACGAAGCAATGGGCACCACACAGATAAAGGAGTGGTACAACCGCTTCAAAGATGGTCGCACATCAGTGGAAAGTGAAGCACGTTCTGGTTGGCCCTCGACATCCTGAAATGAGATCGTCATTGACCAAGTGAGGACCCTGCTGATGCAGGATCGTCGAATCACGATCAGAGAACTTGCAGACGAGGCGGGCGTCAGCATTGGATCCGTTCATTCCATTGTGACTGAGGATTTGGGCTTAAGGAGAATCTCAGCGAAGTTCGTGCCAAAGCTGCTAACGATCGAGCAGAAGCAACTCCGTTTGGAGATCACACAGGACATGCTGGAGACTGTGAACAGCGATCCCAACTTATTCAACAAAGTGATCACTGGCGATGAGACCATAGTGATCCGTCATTTTGTCAAAAACGAAAATCCGACGGCGCTCACTTACACTTCCTCACTCATCGACGGTCTGTCGGCGACTGACAGCTTCTGCAGGCGGGAAAACATTCACGCATACCGATTAGGATCGCCTACATACGTGCACCAAACCACGCCTCCCGAGCTTCATTTGTTTACGCACGAAAAATTAAGGTTGGATACTTTTTGAACACACCTCGTATGTGTGTATTGGGATTCGCTAGATATCCGTTATTGTCGGGTTTTCAGTGTGTGTGTGTGTGTGTGTGTGTGTGTGTGTGTGTGTGTGTGTGTGTGTGTGTGTGTGTGTGTGTGTGTGTGTGTGTGTGTCTGCAACGCGAGGCTCCACAGCACAAACCAGCAAACCGATTTCGATGAAACTTGGCGATCAGGTGCCATATGAGCTGGGAGTGTGCGCGTTTGAGTTTCTTTGCTAAGCAACCACCCGTTGCTATGCAGCGGCCGAAAAACCGCGTTTTAAGAACCCAAATGGTAACTGACATAACGTGGCTTCTATATTAGGTAGAGCGACCGGACCAACTCCTGCCTATTCCTTGCATCCCCATCTAGTTATCGCCACAGCATAACGTTCCTCTATCTCTCATAGTTTCCGAATGGCAGCCCTCCGAATACAGAAAGGTGGTGAACCAGGGAATATGTTAAGTGACCTTGACCTCGGAAACCGTCGACGCGGAACGTTCAAATTCGGTGTATGGAAAGAGTTTAATAACTGCTACAAAATTGAACCGCAGCATTTTTCCAGATTCCATCACCAAGGGTGTCGCGGCAGAAATACGCAAAATTCGAAAAAATACTTTTTCTTGACCGACGTTCACTATTTTCAATACTTGTCCTAAAGTTTTGAATGTGGAGAAACGAGACTTTGGAATTAAACACTTCGAGATATTTAGAAAATTTTACTTGAGCCGATTTTTGATTTAGGTTTTATTTTTCAAATGGTAGTCCTGTGAGGAGTGCCAGTTGGCAAAATACGCAATAGGAAAAATCTTGCCAGGCAGAGGAACAATTGTATGTGAACCAATACGTCTTGGCAATGAATCTTCGTTAGTGGATTGGTCAGAATGAAAAGCATTGTATCCAGCGCTTCGATCCTATCGGATCCCTCGTCGCCTACCGGCTTATATATTATTTATATTTATATATATATATATATATATATATATATATATATATATTATATATACGAGCCTGGTGTTGGCTTAGTGGTTAGGGTGGCGGCTTGGGATCCCAGGGTCCTGAGTTCAAGCCCGTTTGCTGCTGAATTAACACCAGGGGGTTGACTCAGCCTGTCATCCTTCTGAGGTCGGCGAAGTGAGTACCAGTGTACTGGTCCCGGTGTATGCCCGGTTAGAATAGGTATACCATATCCCTGTGTGTCGTAAGAGGCGACCAGGGTTGGCGTCAGGAAGGGCATCCGGCCATAAAACATTGCCTCAAGAAAAAGCCAAACCCCTGCACAGCAGGGAAAAATGGCTGTAAAAACGGTCATTTATATATTATATATACATATATATATATACATACATATATATATATATATATATATATATATATATACATATACATACATATATACATATATGTATATACATACATATATACATATAGATATATACATACATATATACATATATATATATATATATATATACATATACATATACATATATATATATATATATATATATATATATATATATATATATATATATATATATATATATATATATACATATACATATATATATATATATATATATATATATATATATATATATATATATATATATATATATATATACATATATATATATATATATATATATATATATATATATATATATATATATATATATATATATATATATATATATATATATATATATATATATATATATATATATATATATATATATATATATATATATATATATATATATATATATATATATATATATATATATATGTGTTGCACTAAGTGGTTTGCCATTTCCTTCCCAGAATTCTCCATGCTCTATCCTTTTAAATGCTGAACACAAAGTAAGGAAGCAGCACGTACCATTTTTGAAGTCTTTGGTGTGACTAGGCCAGGCTTCTAACCTCTGACCTCCTAGAATCACAGTGGACACTCTAACCGTTACACCACCGAGTCTAGTGGGATAGGCACAGCTCCACTTAATTTTGCAAGACAAGTGCACACACCTTCTTCCGTGCTGCTTTTGGAAGATGCTCCCAATTGCAGAAGGAATTGCGAAGAATCTCGTCAGCACACACTTTAAGTTCGTTGTCATAGAACATCATGTTTGGAACCTTTAGAATATGAGGGTGAGATCTGGGGATAAACAAATAGCAAACCACATGAACCTGTTAGTACAACTTTTACCTTGATGAGCAATTTTAGTCATTTATTCAATGTAAATATACAAATTAAAGGTTTTTAAGCCCTTAACTCTTATGACAAATTAGGCCGTCACTATTTTGATGAGCTTTGACAAATATACGATTAAAAGCATGGTTGGGCGGATGGGGGGGGGGGGTTGAGGGTGGGCAGGGGTTACGGGTCTTCGGGAAGTTGGAAAATAAAGGTCCAGGTGGAGTTAGCAACAATTTATTTATTGATTTGAGTTTAGTGATTTTATTCTGTTTACATTAGAGTGAATTTGGGAATATCAGAGTGAATAAAAATCGGGATTGGAGAGTAAAAACTCTGGGAGGTATGCGAGGTAGGTGTTTCGAATCCCGGTCAAGCCGTACCAAAGACTTTAAAAATGGTACGTGCTGCTTCCTTGCTTGATCCTCAGCATTAATAAAGGAAAAAGCACGGATAACTAACTTATGCAGGCTTTGATGGACCGAATGGCCTCCTCTTGCGTTGAAGTTCCTTGAAAGGGAACTCATAATATTAACGACAGAGTTCATAAAACATGCTATCCCACGCAGTGTTCAAGTATATTTTTCAATTTAAATAAAATAATGATTTTAAAGATCATTGGGGGAAAAAAATTCCGGAAGTTGCGCGCTATTGGCGCAGTCTTATAAACCACCCAATTGAACACACCCAAGTGCGACGAAACAGAAGGGTTTTGAAAGTGCAATGAAGGTGATTTGTGTTCTTCAGTGCTCAAGTATACAATTCAAATCTTTTGTTTTTTTTGTGTGCGTATTCAAGGCTCATGGAAGAGCAAGAACACAGAACAGATCAGAATGTAACATAACATAAATGGAACAGCAGAGGAGGAGAGAAAAACACCACCAGCAGAGCTGAGGGAGAAAATAGATGGAGACGGGAAAACAAGGGATGCGGGTAACGATGAGGGGTATGGGGAGAAGGCAAGGGAAGGACAATATGGATTCAGAAGCAAAATTTTGGGAGGGGTGGGGAGTGGTTTAACAGGTGTATAAAACAATGCTTTTGGGTGGGGGATGATTTGAGATGGTGGTGAACAGCTGTCTTGAAGACTTGGAGGGAAGAATGAGATTGAAGAGAATGAGGTGGAAGTTAGTTCCACAGGTAGGAAAAAAAAAGAGGAACAAATGAGTGGAGGTGATCAGTGTTTCTGGATTTAGGCAGTTTCACGAGAAGGGGGTTGCTGGTGGACCATGTGCATCATGCAGATACCTGGGGAGAGGGGACGGACAAAGCACGGAGAAGGCAGAGGGTGGAGGACCAGAAAGGAGGTGGAAGAAGACAGAAGGACCACGTAAGTAATAGACCCATAGACCCAACTCCATCGTGAGAGATTCCAATGATCTTGAAGGCCTTGGTTTCCATGGTGTCAAGCTGAGCAAGGTGTGAGGCAGGGGAGCCAGGCCAAATGGGAGAGCAGTACTCCATCAAGCTGTGGATGAAAGCCTTGTAGATGGATGAGAGTTCATGTTTGGCAAGGAAGGACCTTGCACGATCCGGAGGATGCCCAGAAGGAGGATCCGGAAGATGCCTCGTCGGCGTCTAGCTTTGGAGACCAACTTTGAAATGTGGCTTGCCCAAGCGAGATCAGAGTTGAGACTGAGACCCAAGAGCGTGAGTGACTGAACTTCTTTGAGAGCATTGTTGAGAAAGTAGATGGGAGGGTTTGCAGTATGTAGTTAAGAGGATCCGTTTTCGCACCATGTTTGTGTATTGCAGTGATATTGGCTAACTTCCAGGCAAACGGAAACTGCCCGAGATAGAATTATCAAGTGAACAGAGCAGAAAGAGGATGAACAGCAACAGCAGAGAAGGTTTTTTTTCGGACACATGCACTGATGCTGTCTGGGCCTGTTGCAGATTTGGAGTCGAGGTGTGTCAGAAACCTCTCCACCTTATCAAGTGGAAAATAGACAGTATCCAAGAGAAGTTGGGTATGAGGGGGTATAGTAGAAGAAGTGAGGGGTAGGGTACACAAGCTTTGGAAGCAAACAGAATTGAGGCATTCAGCCTTTTTATGAGCAGAGTCAGCTGTGGTGCTATTTTAAGTGAGGGAAGGCATGGAGGAATAACATACACCAGAGACAGACTTGACAAGGCACCGCCTTTGAAGAAGGAGGCAGGTTTGAGAGTTCAGCCTTGAGGTTAACCAGATGTTGTTTTCTGGCTTTCTTGAAAGTGGGCACACACTTGTTCCAAGCTTTTAGGAATGAACTGAGAAGGTGCTGTTGGTAGGAGCGGGAAAGTGGGGAGGGCATTGGGAAAGCGGGAAGGGGGCGGGGTGCTGGGGAAATAGGATGGGGTCGGGACATAGGGAAAGAAGAGAGCGCCTGTACGAAGAGGGAGAAGAGAGGGCCAGGAAGCAAGGGAAGAATAGAGAGGCCAGGATGCAGGGGGAGAAAAGAAGGGTGGGTACACAGTGGGAGAAGAGAGGGGCATGGATGCAAGGGGAGAAGAGAGGTGTCGGGAAGCAGGGTGAGAAGAGAAGGGCCGGGAAGCAGGGTGAGAAGAGAGAGGGCAAGAAGGGGGGGAAGAGAGGTGTCGGGAAGCAGGGTGAGAAGAGATGGGTCAGGAAGCAGGGTGAGAAGAGAGAGGGCAAGAAGGGGGGAGAAGAGAAGGACTTGGACACAGGGGAAGAAAGGCGCCGGGACACATGGGGAGAAATAGTGCCTGGGATGCAGGGAGAGAAGAGAAGGGGTGGGGAGCAGGAGAAGAAGAGAGGGGCCAGAAGGCAGGGGGAGAATATAGGGGCATGGATGCAGAGGGGAAAAAGAGGAGGCAGGACGCAGGGGAAGCAAGTAGGTTGCGGGAAGTGAAGGAAGCATGGAGGCGCCGGGGTAATTGGTGGACGTCGAGCAGGGGTGGGGGAGCTTGAAGTCTGTTTCGGGGAACCCAGGTGTGAAGATGACATGAGGGAGTTTGTCACCGTAGTCCCACACAGAACAAAACGGGTTGGATTTTATAGCACTCAGTATTTTAGGGGAAGGAGCTTAAGGCAACTTGTTGTTGAGGGTGTCTTTCCTTTCTTTGCAATTGCTGAAGCTGCAACTCTTATCACTTTTTATATTTCATGACCATGTTTGTTGATGCCTATTTTTTCAGCAGGTTTAGATCTATTGTTCTGCTCAATTAAAAAAATAGCTTTTCATTGCTGCAATGTAAAAATATTGATTTTTGCACAGGTCTCATTCTTTGTATACAAGATTGGGGCTCATGGAAGAGTGAGGTGAGCGGGGATAAAAAGCCAATGTACTGACTGGAATAGTGGAGTAATGGGACTACAGTTGGACACAAATAAGGGAATGAACTGAGAGAGAGAGGGAGAGAGACAGACAGACAGACAGACAGAGAATACACAGTAACCTGCAAGTAAAAGTTGGGTTAGTTCGTGTTAACGGGGTGCAAAATATTGTGGGTAATGATGAGGGATGACACGAGGTGGCTGTGCACCACCTCCTTGAAACCTTGGAGGGAAGAATGTCATTGAACAATCTCTTGGAGGTAGTTCCACAAAAAAAAAGAAAAGAGCTTAGGTGTGCACAAAGCCTGGACTTTGTGGATTGAACCGGGGGAAGGAATTCCTGGAAAAACGTGTACACTGGAATACCTGGAGATGGTCACAGGACTACGAGAGCAGAGGACACTCGACTGCAAGAGAGTCAGTAAAAAAAAAACAGAGGCCATCGACATGCTAGTAATGTGAGAACATCAGGCCTTGTGCTTTGGCTTCAACGTAGAACATACTAATAATGTTGAGACCTTTAGACTACACAGATTCCAAGAGAGCCAGATGTAATTCTGTGGGCCCAACCCAGAGGAGAGCCAGGTAGACTGTGAGTCGTTTGCAATTTATCAAGGAATGACTTGGAAAGACGATGGATTCCTCGTCTGCGGCTGGATTTGGAAGCCAGCTTTGCTATCAAGTCAACCGAGGAGAGGTCTTTAACCCACCGGTTAAAGGGTATTTCACAAAAGTGCAAGCATATGTGTTTTGGACCTACAAGTCCTGGAGGATGCAGAGTCCACAAAAGGTGAAATTTTCAACTCTCTCAAAACATAGGAGCAACAGTTCTGTCCTGAGATTGTGATGAAGGCTGTGGGTTGTGCCGATACAAAAGGCAATATCAGGCCAAATAAAGAAGATAACACATTATGATAAAAAATAAATAAAGATAATAATCACAAAAGTACTATATATTTGAAAATGAGTGAAAACAATATTTGACTACATGAAAGTTGGCAAACAGCCCTGGAGCTTTGTGGAGAAAGTCTGTTAATTTTATAATATGGGAATCAACATCAAATCTTAAATGAACTAAATTAAAGCCTTAACTTAAACAAATGGCTTACTATATTCTCTTGAGGGACAAATAGTATTATGGCAGTGCATTTCTCTCCCACACACCTCTCACCCCCTCTAATTCCCGGATTTGGGATGGGGCCTCTGCCCTAATAAGTGTCAAATCAAAATATGGCCGAAGGGAGAAAAAAAAAAAGCTACCAGATTTGGGCAAAGTCATTATTTGAAGAAAATACCAGAGAAATAAAATCAAGCTGCACTGAAGGTAAATATTTTGATTGCACAGGTAAAAGTTATTAATAGTATTTCGCTAAGAAACGTTAATGCTTCATGGTTTTCATGCCTTCCTCCGACTCAAAACGTGCGGTCATCAGCCAGGAGACAAAAGCCTGGTGTTGGCTTAGCAGTTAGGGTGGCTGGCTTGGGATCTACGGGTCCTGAGTTTGAGCCCCTGTTGGATTAAATTCGTTGAATTAACACCAAGTGAGGTTGACTCAGCCTGTCATCCTTCCGAGGTCGGCAAAATGAGCACCAGTGTACTCGTAATAAGGACATTGCAATAGGTGTGCCCTCAACCAATGATGCAACCAGCAGCCGCAGGCTGCACACGAAGAAGAAGAGAAGAAGCCGGTGGACACGGACGATGCAATACATGTAATGCATTGGGTTGAGGGAACTTTGATTAATGAGAATGAACCACCTGCCTGTAGTTGTTCAGCAGTTTTGTAACAAAGTTGACGTCGTAAACTGGTTCTTTCTCCCTCCGCCGGTACAGAGGGTTGGACGTCATGAGTCTCTCCAGCAGAGACATTTCTGCACCCAAAAGAAAAGGAATAATTCACAATGATTACAGAGTCGTCAAATTGGTAAAAACACCAAATACCACAAGCTTAAAGGGAAACGTTTGGGCCCAATTTCGACCGTAAAGTGACTACCATGAAGATGTACAATCAACGCTGATTGCCCCAGGAAGGTATATTTATTTAATCAGAGGGCATTTCAGGGCGTGACACCGCCTATGGAGGCTTAAATGGACTTCAATTGTTGGAGAGATTTGATTTGATTTTTTGTACAGACTATAATGCATGGAGATGCTTGTAATCTATCTACTACAATGAATAGAAGTTGTGTTGCTGTGGCTATGTCAGCAATATTCACTCGTCGATTGGTCATGGCACTCGCCAATTGGGTGTGCCCATTTTTCCTTCACTTGTTGATTGGTCGCAGCACTGGCAAATTGGGGGTGACCGTTTTTCCCAGCATCATTATTCGTGTCTATTGTCATCATATCTATCCGTGTTAGCAGACAATGGTCCATCTAGGTGGTGCTAGTCCCACAATTTCCTCACCTCGTTTTTCCTCATCTCTCACAGCAATGATTACAATATTGGTGATTATGGTGCAGTATCTTTATCCCATGCTTTCCTCACCTCGTGTTTCCTAATATCTCACAGCGGTGATTATTAGTCCCCTCCCAGTTTCACCAGAGGGAACAATAGGTTCACTTTCTGAATGTCTGTCCCACTTGTGGTTTTCCAGACTTTTTTCCCCATACCCTTGAACATATCGAACTGAAACTTTATTATGATAAGTTGCAGAACAAGTTTGAGTTTCAGCGCATTTTGTCATTTTTTCACAGACTTATGCCTTTGTTGGACTTTGAAAATATCACATCAGAAGGGCATATTTATTGCAAAGCATTTCTTGCTCTTGTTATATTGGTGATTACGGTGCGGCATCTCAGTACAGGCCTTCCTCAACCCGTGGACTTATCCTGGTGATTACTATGTTGATCACGATACTATCCTTGACAGTTTTACATTTCTTTGGCTCTCCAGACATGAAACAGCCATCAGTGTTCAGTGGGCTGACATGGGTACTCACACCTGGAGGGTGGGAGTGCTGCAAGTCAGATTAAATTATGGGTGTGGACATTATGATGCATTAGATTATTGCATTATAAACACAAGATAATTGTAATTTCTCCTTAAATGACACAACACAGAGCGAGGGAGACCACCTGTTTTACTCTTTCGTTGTGAGTAAACATATGGTTTATGTTGGTGACACACACACACACACACACACACACACACACACACACACACACACACACACACACACACACACACACACACACACACACACACACACACTAAAGAAAGGATGCTGGTTACAAGCGAGGGTGTCAGAAAACTTCTTACCAAGGCCATGTTTCTTGGCTAATGAAGACCTCAATATGGGTCCAAGTTGTTTTGGGTCTCCAGCCAACACCAGCTGTCCTCCTGTAGGATTGTCTCTGGACATAGGCTTCAGAAGACCTGCGCAAGTCAAATGACAATTGAAAGACAGGAGAGTCATGGTATAGTTGGCACTTTATAACCACTGGGTAGGTCAAAGCAAGTAATGCAGCATTTCAGTGGACCTTTTATTTTTCATCGAAGGTTCTTGAAGGAGGTTGTAGTTATACTGCAATAGGCCAAGAACATTAAGTGGCAATAATACACAGGGTTTGATCTAGGCATCCTAGCTTTATGAGTTGTGTGCTTATATGGGAATGCCAAAAAAGCCAAATCTTCCCTTGTTTTATTCTAAACTACCAAAGAATAAGGAAGGGAGGGGAGCGAGGAGGGGTGTGGGAGTGAGGAGGGGTGTGGGAGCGAGGAGAGGTGTGGGAGCGAGGAGGGGTGTGGGAGTGAGGAAGGGTGTGGGAGCGAGGAAGGCTGTGAGTGAGGAGGGGTGTGGGGGCGAGGAGGGGTGGGGGAGCGAGAAAGGAGGGTGAAGTGAGGAGGGGTGTGGGAGTGAGGAAGGGTGTGGGAGCGAGGAGGGGTGTGAGTGAGGAGGGGTGTGAGTGAGGAGGGGTGTGAGTGAGGAGGGGTGTGAGAGTGAGGAGGGGTGGGGGAGCGAGAAAGGAGGGTGAAGTGAGGAAGGAGGGTGGAGCGAGGAAGGCTGGGGGAGTGAGGAAGGAGGGGGAGCAAGGAGGGGTGCAGAAAGGGAAGGCAGCGTGAGGCGTGGGCAAGGGAAAGCAGCGTGAGGGGAGGGTCTGTCCGGACATAACCACCATCCGGATACGTCCAAAGAGAAACTACTGTCCGGACGACAGGTATACTAAAGGGGGAGGGAGAAAAAGAGGGGAGGGGAGAGAGTGGTGGAGGAGTGAGGAGGAAGGGAGACCGAGGAGGGGTGGGGAAAGGAAGGCAGTGTGAAGGGAGGGGAAAGAAGTGTAATGGGAGGGGAGAGAAAGGTAGCGTGAGGGGAGGGCAAGGAAGGCAACATGAGGGGAGGTTCTGTCCGGACAGAACCACCATCGGGGCACATACAGAGTTAACCACCATCTGGGAATAACCACTGTCCAGATATGTTCAGGGGTAGAGAGAAAGAGGTGTAGGAAGATGCTGCACTGTATTAGGAGGGGGTGGAGTGAGGATGGGACAAAGAGAAAGAGGTGTGGGGGTAGGGTAGTTCGCAGAGAATATGTTACACTTTATGAACAACACACAGACACACACACACACACACACACACACACACACACACACACACACACACACACACACACACACACACACACACACACACACACACACACACACACACACACACTTATTAGTATGGATTACATACAATTAAGAACTGTTCCACTCACCTGCTACAGGGATGAGGCATTCTGGTTCAATGGCATGCGCTGCCTCATCCACAAACACGTGTGAGAAATGGCCGGGTGGGAAATCTGCCGAAACAAGTCTGCCAGACAAGAATTGCTACAATGAATTAAAAGCTTAACTTTCGCAACACAACATGTCAACATACCTTCAGAGGAAGTTTAGACACAACCTTAGGCAGGGAAACCTTTGTGTTAAACAAATATAAGTGGGCAACCTTAAGCAGGAAAGCCAAGCAGTGACATTTCATCAGAAACAAGCCTGGATAGTAAAACAGTCATCCTGGTTCGGCATCTTTAAAGAGTCATTATATAGCACAACCGCAAAGCACACAGTCATCGATATTTAAAAGTGGCCATAACACAATACAATTCTGCATTTTTCCATCAGGATTTGAACAATAATTCCATGCGTGAAACTGCAAAATCTATGAAAAAAGTAAAGTACCGAAGAAAATGACTCCGGGGGCATACCCCCCTGGAAATTTTTTAAAATTGATGTCAGAATGCGCATTTCGGGGGTGATCCTGTCCAAATAATAACTAAAAACAAACAATGCAAATGAAAGTGATAAAAGTGATATGTGAGGAAGAAGTTTTTTTTTTATTTCACCTGAACAGCCACTGATAGGAAGATTATTTTCAGTTAGTTCAGCATTTTGTTGTCATAAAATAAATGAATACTGAATACACATACCTTTCCAGGACTTTTAATAGAAGTAGTTTAAAGGGTTGGGGAGGGTGGTGGTGGGGGGGGGGACTGTGGGTGTCACACGTCATGTGCTGGAGCAGTTTACCGGAATCACCCTCAAACCAGAGCATTCACCAACCCCTTTAAACTCACGTGTTTTGTAATGGAGTGATTTTCAAGAATCCTCCTCCTCCAGTGTAAACCAGAGCATTCACGACTCCCTTATGTTATCTGCGCATTTCTTTACTTGACGGATACCGGACTTGTTAACGTCATAATGTCTGCTCAAAACACCTCGCCTGGCACCCCCTGTTGTGTGTTCATGGCCATTTTGATGAGATTGTATTTTCTGCATGAAGTGGGTTTTCATTACATCGATCCTAAGTGTAATTTATTTATTTAGTTCTCTGCCCGTTTTCATGTCCGTCTCTCTTTTGTCCCGGGATTCTCAGTTTTCGCCGTCCTGCACCTTCTTATAATAAACTCTTATTTTGTAACAACGCGTTTGGTGTGGTGACTGGCCATTGCAGATTTAGCATGTGAGAAATCATTTTGGCACGGCTTCAATGGCCAATCCACAGGGGAGGTTAAAATTGGTAATGTTCTCAAAAAAGACATCAACAAAATTAACAATTCGAACCACCCCCTACAGCAGGGGTCAGTGAACACACACTATGCCACATGCACAAGGGAGAGATGCAAGTCAAAATAAACAAATGAGTCGACTCTATCAGTGTCAATTTTTTTCGATATCGATATACCAGTTGGGTAATACCAGTATATACCTGGATATCGAATTTAAAAATAATTTTAAAAATAATTAATTCATCGTTTCTTTTTCACGCATGTTCAAAAATACGCAATGGTTCGATGATCCAATGGTCCATTACGTATTCATATATGACGTACACATCATTGACATGATCATTTTTCAAAAGCTTTGCAAGCTTTTCAAGAAGTCATGGACTTGGGGTGGCTGGTTCATAGTTTCAGCACGCACAGGCTCATCACTGGACTTGGGATTCCAACACTGGTGGTATGGCAAAGAAGCTCGTTGATGGTCGCTGGAGGATGATCCAGAACTGCAGGGTCTGCCCGAGTGCTCAGTTTCTCAATAATGACCACAGGCTTGTGGTAGCTACTCTGAAGTTGCAGTTTAAATCCTGGAGAATGGTACCATCCCAGCCTAGGCTGGATGTTGGCAAGCTCAAGGATGAGGGGGTCGCTGAGGAGTTTGCGAACAGGTTGAGTGGAAATTTGGGGGATCTGGGTGCTTTGGGGGATCCTGAAGAGTTGTGGAGCGCCTTCAAGACCACTGTCCTTGATGTTGCCGGTAGATGTCTTGGAACTCACCGAAGGGCGAAGAAGAATTTTTCCTCTCAAGGGACACTGGATACCATTGATCGGAGTTGCAGGACTAGGCTGAATGGCAGAGCTAAGCTATTCCGGGAGCTGAGGCGTAAAACTGTACGTGCACTCTGACCTTGATTTGTGAAGATCTCTGACCTTGATTTTGCAGATGATGCAGTCATCTTTGCGGAGACTCTGAATATCCTTTTGGGGGCCCTTGAGGTGCTGAATGAGGAGTCAGAGCCACTGGGATTATAGGTTTCCTGGGTCAAAACTATGATCCAGGCTTTCAATGACATCCTGGATGCTGCTGTCTTGTCCGTACCCATTTGTGGTGAGGTTGTTGAGGTCACGGAGAGATTCACTTACCTTGGCAGTGATATTCATATCTCTGCTGACTGTGAGCCAGAGGTCAATAGATGTCTGGGTCGGGCCTGGGGAGTCATGGATTCACTGGATCATGGGGTTTCGTGCTGTCGGTACCTGTGCGGGAGGACGAAAGTCCGAGTCTTCAGGTTATTGTTGCTTCCAGTCTTGCTCTATGGATGCGAGACTTGGACTCTGACCAGGAATCTGAGATGGTGACTTAATTCCTTTGGTACCAGGTCTCTTTGGAGAATCCTTGGCTTTCGCTAGTCGGTCTTTGTGTCAAACGAGCAGTTGCTGAGAGAGACTTAAATTAGATTTGCTACCTGCATAATCCGTGAGCGTCAGCTGCGGCTGTACGAACATGTGGCTCGTTTTCCTGACGCTGATCCTCATCACCAGATTCTCTCAGCGATGGAGCCTTGTGAGTGGAGGAGGCCAGTGGGCCGAAATGACGTGCCTCGTGGTTGCAGCAGGTTGATCGGCATCTCAAGGAGATGGGGATGGGCCAGGCATCTGCCTGGGGGATGGCAATATGGAGACCCCTGGAGCACTGGCAGAAAGTGGACGCAGCGACACGCTGCTCCGACGCATGCCCTCATACCTACAAAGAGAGCTATAGGTATGAGTGCAGTTTCCCATCCAATTCATTGTGTGGAGGGTAATTTGAGTTTGGAAGGGTAATTCACAGCAGGAAATATCGTTTATGTTGTTTTACATGCAGCCTGTGCCTATTGGTTGCATCAATTTTCTGGAAGCACGGTTGTGCCACTGATGCAATGCCCCTGCCGCCAGTAAGCTTGTACTCGTTTTGCTGACCTCGGAAGGATGACAGGTTGAGTTAACCCACCTGGTGTTATTTCAATGGCACGGCAGGGGCTCAAACGCAATTAAGATCTTAAGCCAGCCACCTTAACCGTTAAGCCAACACTCGGCTTGTATCATTGATGAGAAGTGCAGATGGGGAGCCAGTTTACAGTAGTTCAGTACATACTTGTGCTGCCTCACAGTTATGCCGAAGAGGAAAGTATCTTCGCAAGTTTGCAGGAACAGAATCGATTGCTAAGGGACATTGTCAAATTAGGTCATGTGCTCTCCTCACATGCAAAACCAACTCCTCCTGTAAAACCCTGGGTCATAAGTTTGATCCTCTGAGAGATGTCGTCAGAAAGGCTAAGAAAGCCTGTGGTGAATATAACGTACCGAGAACAGTCACATGAAGTGACTCGTCCGTCAGGTCGTGGTCATGTCAGTTTGATTGAGCTCTCCTCATTTGGTGCTTCACGATCGTTGGGATGAGTCCACACTTACACTGACTGTAACGGTAAGTAAACATTTGAGTTGAGTTCTGAACAGCTACAAGACCAACTCGTCAATAATTGACTATCTCGGTATTCTGGTGTATTTTGTGCTACTGACACAACCTCTCGAATAACGTTTTTATCACGTTTGGTAAAAATTTAAAAAATGAAATAAAAACCTGCTTTCAATTCCCACCAACACGTTTTTCCATCACCTCCAACTTGCCATCCAAGTAAGATCATACTGTTATCGCTTCCATAACGCAGTATCACTATTGCAGATCACTGAATTGGTACAGGATTTCTCATGCACACCCGATTCAGATAAATAACTGGAAGGGCACTCGGTGGAGCGCATACCTCCACCACGTAATGCCTGATCCATGAGAACATATCGGGCCCAATACATTTTTCAACTTGAGGGGGAGCACTCGGTAGAGTGCAAAACCTCCGCCAGCAATACTGCTGGGTCACTCAAGTTAACCTTATATCTTATTCATTAAATATGACGTCAACAGTGCTGACAGAGTTATAGTTCTTTACTCCAACTTTTTTTTTTGGGGGGGGTGGGGGGGTATGGAAATCACTTAAAACAAGTAGAAATGCAAAAAAAAAAAATTCAAATATTTTTTCAAAATGGCCGCCATAGCGGCCATATTGGATTTTGGACCGAGTCCAAAATCTAATGGCATGGTCCTTGGACCATACATAATCCCTCCACCAAGTTTCGTCGAAATCCGTTGAGGAGTTTTTCCACAATACTGTTCACAAACAAACAAACAAACAAACAAACAAAGAGAAAGGGGTGAAAACAGTAACCTCCGATCTTCGATGGCGGAGGTTAAATATCATGCTGTACAGTACTGTATCATTTTTGGCACTCTCAATGGTGAAGAATCACTTTAAAAATTAAATATTTCTCGTGTCCAGATCCGAATCCGGATCTTCACCAAAATGAATCAATTCTCCCTTGTCAAACACCCAATGTGTCCACCAAGTTTCGTCCGAATCCGTCCACAAGTTTTTGAGATATCGTGCTATATATCGTTTTTATCCCGATCTCTCAATGGTGAAGAATCACTTACAAAGTTCTAGTAGACGGATCCGGATCCAGATCTTTACCAAAATCTAATCAATTCTTCCTTGTCACACACGCAACCCGTCCATAAAATTTCATCTGGATCCGTCAACAACTTTTTGAGATATCCTGGACACAAGCAGACAGACAAACAGACAGAAAGGGGTGAAAACATAACCTCCTTCACCTTCGGTGCAGGAGGTAATAATAGCCATTGTTTATCTCATGTTTTCAATTGGCAATTACTTTAAAAACTGCCACGAGGGCAAAAGAAAAACGCGATTGCTTGTACGGTGCTCGGATACTGAGGGTTACAACTTGAAACCTGCTGTACGTACTTACTGGTACGTCTTGACGTCACACGTTCCGCTGTTCCAGGTGAAGTTGAGTCCATTCGAGCTTTTTAAATCATGTCCTCCATGTACGGTATTTAAAGATTGTAAACACCTTTCATGTTTGCTATCACAGCTTGGTACATCGACTGATTATTTTTTTTCATATTATGGGTAAAACTTTCATATATTTAAAATTCCTCCTGCGAGCAGTGAGCTGCTGTTTATCTCACACGATGAGGATCAATGATCGGGTTTTAGTTGGGAGTTTTGTAGGAAATAATTGAAACAAGCCGGGAGGAGACGATGGTTCGCGGGCATTATTGAACAATGCCACGATAGGTACAATTGAGTTAGTGGAAGCTTTTGAGGAAGCCCTACCGTAAAAACCTATCTCTTCCGTCAAAATTGACCAAATCAAATCGGATTTTTTTATATGTTGTACTTATGGGCATTATGCACAGCTTCTAGGAAATGAAATTGTGAGAAAAAAATTAATTAATAAAAAGTTCAAGTGGGCGTGGCTTCGCCCACAAGGGGCGTGGGACGCCCCTCATACAAAAAGACACAACTAGACCATGATATCTAGCTTGTGTCCAAGTTTCATCAAGATCGCATCAAACGTCACGGAGTTATGCTCTGGAGAGAGTCACAAACAGACAGACAGACACAACGAAAATAGTGGTCACTGCTGGTGCCCGCGAACCAAAAAATAAGGAAATTTATTTAATTCAACGATGATTTGCACACGCTGAGGGACCCATTTTATATTATATAACCTACAGGTAATGGGGTAATGAGTTAATTAATTCAGGTTATTGTACTGAGGGAACTGAGTTAATGGGGTAATTACTATTCATGACGTGGTAGTGGTGGAGGAAAAGGGGGATGGTTTTGGATGTGGAATGAACAGGGGGGATTTTATAGGGATGGTGTGAAGTGGAGGTTGGGAAGTGGAAGGACGATGAGAGGGGTTTGAGATGGAGGAACGAACGTGAGGATTCAGGTGAGGAAAGTTTCCCATGCGAATTGTGGGGTTTGAAAGACAAAAAGGGCAGGATCGTGAGGACTGAGGAGTTAGTGAGTTACTTTTTGGAAGTTAAAGGGCGAGGGACCGGCAATGGATGGGTAGTTGGAGTTAAAGGAGGGTTGAAAGATGGATTGATGGACTGAGGCCAGAGGGATTGAAAAAGGAATTAAAAGATGGATTGTTCGACTAAAAGACAAAAGTTGGAACCGGGGACATAACTCGGGGAAGAAAACACGCTAAACTCAATGCCATTTCCTTCCGCCATCTCTCCAAATAACGGGCGGGAACTGGAAATCTATTCAACATACAAATTGAAGATGTATCTTATGGGAACAGGAACTAGTTCATAGTTAATACAGGGATGACTATCGCGGATCACCGACTCAGCACAGGCTTTCTAAAGCACACCTGATTCATTTGAATAACCAATTGGCAATTGCTTTAAAACCAGCCACGAGAGTAAAGAAAAACATGATTGCTTGTACAGAGCTGATGTGTTCAGATGCTGAGGTTTAAAAGTTAAAACATACTGGACTTACTTCCTGGTACGTCATGACGTCCTACATTTCACTGTTCCTGGTCGATGTTTAGCCGAGACGCCGAGTGCATCAAAGTTTTTAAAATCATGTATTGTATCTAAACATTGTAAACCACTTTCTTCGATTTGTTGGTGAAATACCAGGTTTTTTTTTTATTCTTGCATACCCACTTTTTTCAGTATACCGGTATATTCAGAATTCCAAGACCGGTATATTGATATGAAAAATTATGTTGATATAACCGGTACGTCGAAATATCGCCGGCCCCTACAAAATGAGTTTTAAAATATATTTTTTTATTTGCATTTATTACACTCCATTCCTTGTACCTGCCAAACATTTCTCATCCTCACTCCTCCCCCACAATGAAACTGAGTCGAGAGACTGATGGATTTATTGAAGTGGTGTGGTGGTGCAGCACAGGCATAATGGGCCAAATGGCCTCCTCTTGCGTCAAAGTTCCTTGTTAAGATTTATCTGTCTCATGTCGATTTTGTCACAAACTTCACCATGACCAACAGACATCAGGTTTTGTATTTGTGTGCAGCAGAATCTCGTCTACTCCATGCAATGTAAAAACGGCACTTCGGTATTTCCCACGGCGTTCATAGGAGGGAGCGGCGATGAGAAAATCCAACAATGGACGCTATTTCTATATTTACCGGCATAGACAGATGTTCTCCTGTCTGGTGGTCATTGATCATGGTAACTTGCTTGCAAGCTTTTGTATCTGGCAAACTTCTTCCAAAATACCTCATAAAAATCTACCATGAGAGTAATTCACATAATTGTTGTCATTATGCGTTAGCATTGTACCCCATCTGGAGGGATTGGCTTAAGAAATGAATCAGCATATCAGAATAGCATCTCGATTCCCCACAATCATGGAACGTTTTTCTGATGATGAAAAGACGGAAGCCTCCGAATGGGTTGTTACAAACATACGGATTTCCATAAACATATGGAAGAGTTTCTCCCATGTAATTTTAGAGTTAAGTAAGTGCACAAAGGTTTGATAACATTTTCGAAAAATAAAAATAATTAAAAGAAAAACCCAAAGAAAAACAATTAGTAAATGCCATACCTGCCGGCTGTTACCAAGGTAACAACAAGCAAATTGTATTTCATGAGATCATTCCTTGATGGGTAGAAATATTCCTTGTTGCCTACACTCCAGTTACAACATTCCTGAAAGTAAAATAACCAGAGTTAGGCTCACAATCCTTTTGTGTCCCAGGCAAGTGAAGTCTCTTACAAAATTATCAACTTTCCAAAAAAACAGAAGAAATAAACGAGCCTTACCCGAATTTCTTGTGGAACATCGTTCCAAGGTCGACTCGTGGCCATGATCCTGAACAGTTTGCATTTGTCGATGTGTGGAATCAAATTCTGGCACAGCAGGTCTGCAGCGCTGTTTGACGTGGCACATGCCATCACATGGGAAGATGGTTGGTATTTCAATACCTGTAAAAGACCAAATGATGTGTCTACTACAAAGTATTCTGTTTATCATTTAAAGCAACAGTTAAAGAGAAGCATTTAAGATAACGTGATTGACAACTGGCCTCGTGAATTGATGGATGCACCAATACGTACTACAAAAATCTGATTTTACCTTGAATGAACACTTTACGCATATTAATGGTTGTCCATTAAAACGCACAAAGCATTAAATCAATGTCTGAAATGTCCAATTAATCCTTACAATGCTAAGACTGAGTTGATGTGACTGCATCATAACATTATGTTCATAAGAAAGTTCATTCCGAACTTCTGCTCAAGAACACATCAGGCACCGGACTACATCATTATTTAATTTTCTAAGCAATGGGACAAGATAATCATATAATGCTGCATCTGCAAGTAAATTTATGGTAAATGCCTTTTCACAACACAACTATGAGATGGAGATGTAATACTCCATGACCTTCTTCAAAAAAATGTCTCACCTGCTTGATGGCCTCCACCATGGTTGTCGTTTTACCCGTGCCTGGTGGTCCAAATATTAAATAAGGAGCAGGTCGAGATATGCCGCTAAGAATGTGCTGGATGGCACGGCATTGTTCTGGGTTGGTTTCAAGCTTTCTGTCGTAAAACCTGCAGTCCAATGAACAAAATCGACAGCACTTCAAGTGATAACAATTCAACATCAAGATGTAGCAAATGCCCACTCTATTTTTTTTTTTTTTGTGGTACATATTATAGTCCATGCTCATGGAAGAGCGAGTATTAGCACAATGAACTGATCAGGACACAGCAGAACAAAAGGAACAGTTGAGAGAAGGGGGAAACACCAACAGCAGAGTTGAAGGCTAAGTTAGATGCAGACTTGGACAAAGAATGGGTGTCGGGAGGAATGGGGGCAGGAGGGATGCACATGGTGGACAAGATGATTACAGAAGGAAATGCCAAGGAGGGAAAACTGAAAAATTGGAAAGAGGAGAGATTGGAGTGGGGTGGTGAGGGTTAATGATGGTAGAAAAGATCATGGTTTTGGATTGGCGATGACCTGAGTTGGTGGTGAACAGCTGTCTTGAACACTTGGAGGGAAGAATAGGATTGAAGAGAATGCAGAAGTTGGTTTCACAGGTGGGAAAACAAAGAGGAATGAATGAGTAGAGCTGAGCAGTGATCCTGGATTTAGGTAGTTTCACCAGAAGGGGTTGATGGTGGACCATGTGAGCCTTGCACAAACCTATGGAGTACAAAGCACGGGAAGAGCAGAGGGTGCAAGACCAGAAAGGAGGCAGTAGAAGATGGACAGACCACCGACCTGTCTGCAATGGCGTATTCACAGACCAATAGACTCAGCTTCAGCATGGGATATTCCAATGATCTTGAAGGCCTTGGTTTCCACGGTCTCAAGCAGAACAAGATCTGAGGAAGAAGAGCCAGCCCAGAGGGGCTAGTAGTACTCCATCAAGCTGCAGATGTATGTGTTGTAAGTGAATAGGAGTTCAGGTGTGTCAAGAAAGATCATGGCTGATAGTGAAACCTAGGAGTTTGAATGACTGAACCTCCTCAAGAGGATTGTGAAGAAAGTAGATGAGGTGGAGGTGGGGGGAGGGGTTTGCCAGACACTCCTTTCGGAGTGATAATGAGAGTGTGAGATTTGTCAGGCAGGATTGAAAGACAAATTCCAAGTGCTTGACCAGCTTGTGATTTTTTTTTTTTGTCAAGGTCTGAAGAGAGGGAAAAAGTTGCAACCTGCCTGTCTGAAGGATGAGGGATGTCACAGCAGAGGGTGGAGTGATCAACAAATCGATAAAGAGGATTTCCCAGTGAGTCAGAGAGATCATTAATGAAGATTAGGAATAGTACTAGACCCAGAACACTGCCTTGGGGCACACCAGCCTTGACAGGGAGAGGAGATGAACGGATTCTGTTGAGTGCCACACGTTGGCTATGAGAGTAGAGAAAGTCAGCCATGCATAGATTTGGCCTTGGATATTATAGGCAGAGAGTTCGGAGAGTCATTCAGGATGTCAGACTGTCTCAAAAGCATGAGATATGTCCAGAGAAACGGCCATGATCTAATGTCTGACATTGAGGACCTTCATCCATTGTTGGGTGAGTGGAAGCAGCATATCCAAGGTGGAGTGACATGGTCTGAAACCATTTTGGTAATCTGAAATGAGGTTGTTTGAGAAAAGGAAGGACTTCATTTCAACTGCAATGATGGATTCCATGACCTTGTCGATGATTGAAAGTAAGGTGATAGTTGAGGGGATCAAATTTTGCACCTTTTTTACGGAGTGTAATGATGTTGTCAGACTTCCAAGCAGATGGAAGATGATCGAATGCAAATTATAGGGTGCAAAGGGCAGAGAGAAGATGTGCATGAGCAGAAGAGTAGGTTTTTAGCACATGTGAGCTGAAGCCATCCGGTCCAGTTGCAGAGTCCGAGTCGAGCGTTGAAAGTATCTTTGCCACCTTCTCAGGTGCAAAAGGCACATTGAGGCATTCATAACCTTCTCACGAGCGGAGTCGGCTGTGGTGCCATTTGAACAGGGGGGGGGTGATGGAAGGGGAGCATACTCCAGACACAGACTCAACAAGTTGCAACCAAGTTTTCGAGGAGGGAGACAAGTTTGAAAGTTCATTATTGAAGTTGGATAGATGTTGTTTTCTGGCTCTCCTGAGACAGGACACACACACACTTGTTACAAGCCTTGTGGAAGGAACCGAGTTTGCTTTCAATCAGATTTGACTTCCAGTAAGCGAAGGAAGTTGTTTCAGGGCAACTGCCTCACCACAGGATTCAGTGTACCATGGGCAGGAAGAAAGGTATGGTAACTGAAGACGAGATGGGTATGATCTGTGCATGAGAGTGAGCAGATTTCTGTGAAATAGTTCTGAGGCTGAGATAACATCGGGGGCAGTAGATATGGGAGACCAGTCCTGAAGAGTCCTTCCTCGGCCCACCTGAGCTCCTGACCACATACAAAGCTTTCGTCTGCAGCTTGATGGAGTATTGCTCTCCCCTCTGGGCTGGTGTTCCTGCCTCCCTCCTTTCTCTGCTTCACGCTGTGGAAACCAAGGCATTTCGGATCATTGGCATCTCCCACGATGAGGCTGAGTCTTAGGGCCTCTCACTCTCTCACCGCAGGTGGGTCGGTGGTCTTTGTCTTCCACAGTCTCCTCTCCCGTCTCGCCCCCCTTGCTGTGTCTGCGATTTGTCCCCATCATATTTCCGCAGGGTGCTCAAGGTCCGTCAAAAACCCCCTTCTGGTAAAACTACCAAAATCACGAATTACTGCTCACCTTCACTCTTTCATTCCTCTTTTTCCCACCTTTGGAATAAACTCCCTCACTCCGTTCAATCCCATTCTTCCCTCCAGGCCTTCAAAACAGCTGTTCACCACCACCTCTTATCGTCCCCCATCCAAATCCTCAATTTTTCTACCCCCGTTAATCCACCCCAACCCCACCTCCTTCAAATTCCCTGCTTTCCTTCCTGAAAGTCCCTGTAATGTCCATCTTGTTTCCCCAGTGTTCCCCGCCCCATCCCTCTCCCTTCCACAGATCTCCTAATGTCTCTGTTCCCTACTGTTTCGTCCTTCCCACTCCTGCCCCTCTTGTCTCATTCCCCCCACCTTGCTGTGCGTTAAGTGTTAGCTCTCATATGAGCCTCGACAATGTATACAAAAAAAAAGAGAGATGGCTGCTTGCATTCCCTACCAATATACTTGATAGAAATGCCAGACTCACCTGCATTGATGCCGCTCTCTGAGAATAGCCAAAGGGATGTTGACTTTCACAAGCATATGGTCAGACGAACCAATTGGAGCAAAGGAAGAGCAGGAGATATTTGTGAGAAAGTTAGTCATCACCAAGTTCAGAAGGGAGGATATACCAATGGGAGAAATCTGGGTTGGAAAGTTCTGCATTGCATGTGACATAGAGTCTCAGAAGTCCTTTGCTGAAGTGTCATGGGTGGTGAGAGAAAGAGTACCATCACCCAGCCAAGTTGTGTGGTGACAATTGAAATTGCCACATATGAGGAAGGGAGAGTTGGGATGAATGGTTAAAAGTTTGTCCATGTTGTCTGAGAGAGGTTTACAGTGTCTTGTAAAAGTGTTCACCCCCTACCAATAATGCCACATTTAGATGAATTATGAATGATGCAGAAACAATTTTTCCAAATGAACTTTTTTATACAAAACTGAAGAGATCAAACTAAACACCGGTATTGTTGAAGGTGGTTACATGTCAGGAACACCTGTAAAAAAAACGTGTACAATTCAAAATTCACTGGTTGTAAAAGTATTCAGCCCCTGATGTCATTACTTGGTGGAAACACCTTTTGCAGCAATGACTGCTTCAAGTCTTTTTGGGGAGGTCTCCACCAGCTTTTCACAATGAGATGGTGAAATCTTTGCCCATTCTTCAAGTGAAAATTGCTTTAGTTCTGCCAAGTTTGATGTGGATCGTCGATGGACTGCAATGTTCAAGTCTCACCATAAATGTTCAATTGGGTTCAAGTCAGGACTTTGACTGGACCACTCAAGAACATTTATTTTGTTCTTATTCAGCCACTCCAGTGTGGCTTTAGCTGTGCTTCGGATCACTGTCCTGCTAAAATGTGAATCTCCTACCCAGTTTCAGATTCATGGCTGACTTGAGCAGGTTTTCATCAAAGATTCTCCTGTACTTTGCACCGTACATTATCCCCTCTATCCCGCCAAGCTTGCCAGTCCCTGCTGATGAAAAGCAGCCACATAACATGATGCTGCCATCCCCATGCTTGACAGTAGGGATGGTGTTGACTGGGTGATGTGCAGTGTTAGGCTCGTGCCAGATGTAACGCTTTGAATTTACCCCCAAAATTTCAGTTTTTGTCTCATCTGACAATGACACAGTTATACACCTGCCTGCAGTACCATTAAAGGTCCCATGACACTCAAAAGTTTCTGGTTATTTATATATTAACTTGACCTTCCTAGTGAAGAAATCACCCATGTTTCTTTTTTTAAATCAACAACGGGATAATTAGACCAATATTTAGAACATTTCTAGTGCTTTCACAACTTGCTATGCCCCGCCCCTCAAAAAAGTTGACTTCAGCGAACCACAGGTCACGTGACCGTTGACGTCATCTCCAGAACGCGACTCGCTCAGAGTGGATTGACTCGATGTCGCGCGCCGTATAAAGTATGTACAAATGCATTGTGCACATGTGTTTGCGATCTCACTGATCGTCTTAATTCCTGTGATTATTTCGCGGAAAAGAAATTCTGATTCCGAGCTGTGTATGCAAAACAATCACGAGGCAATTATTTATCCCTTTACTACCTTGTCGTAGTCGTGTACAAATCCAATACATGTATGCACAATAAAGGGCTATACCATGTCCACAAAATATAAAATGTGACTGTTGAACCTTTCCATTAAAAAATAAACTTACAGGGACATACAAGTAAAATACTAAAGATTAATATTGCATCATTTCAAGGTGCAAGGAGGTAATTTTAAAATCAAACAATGTGAAAAACCTGCACCTACATTTTGCAGCTTATTGAATTGTTCGTTGAAACCAGCCTGCTGGGATAGGTACGATTCCACGTACATGCAAGCCAGGTATGGCTGCACTCGACATACATGGGTTTATTCTAAAGTGAAGGTACTGCTTCCATTGGCTTGCTATTCATTAACATTTAGCCAAAATGCTGTAATAAATGAACAGGGAAAAATATGTTGGCACAACTATGAAAGACAAATTTATCTGTCCTATTACACGGCCTCATAGCCTCGGGACTCTTACGCATTGACTGAAACATTGTGTGCATGCTAATACAAGGTACTTGTCAACTCGAGAGTCCAGACTAGTCCGATAAATCCGTCGTCCGTCCGACTAGTCCGATAAATCTGACGTGCTGTAGCTTTCTTTTATTATTCTCTTTTCTTCATTGTTTTCTACTGGCGCGACATGACGACAGTAGGAATAAAATAAATAAAAATGCAACAGAACGTCAGATTTATCGGACTACTCGAGACAATTGTGTTGCAAAGTGTGTTCTGCACACAAGTTTTCATCGTATCCGGACAGCGAGATTGCTTCGTTTTATGCGCGGAGAGATACGGCCGATGACATGCGCTGGCCTTGCTTGCGATTCATTTGCCGCGGAGCAACATGCCCGCTGCGCTGTGCTGGTCACGTCACCTCACTAAAATATTTCTGATATCGAACAGTATGCAAGTCAAATTTACATTATTGAATTATGAATAGGATTTAGTCTAACCAGTTGTTATTGCCAAGTCGTCCTTCGATGTCCTCCCGATAATCATGAACTCCGGGAATTTCATCGCCAGTTTCCTCTGCTTGTCCTGCTTCGGGCTCGAACTGCTAAGGCCGTATTTCATTTCCAGCTGCCTGAACTTCACCTCCCGCGACTACGTTATCCGACAATTCTCCATCTGATTCAGACGAAAATCCTTCATTTCTCTCACACTCACTGTCGCTACCAGACAAATCAAAGTCCATGCCATCCATTATTCAAAACCAAATGTTTGATTTTTTTTAAAGCAGAAATGAACGAAGCGTTTGAGTCGACCAATCGAATGTGGAAACACAGGAAGCCAATAGAATCACGTAGACCACCCACCCAAGTAATTTACGTGCAACCTTTGTTGTTCTGGAGATGACGTCATGTGGGTTACGCCCCGTTCAATAGATTTCGGCAGAATTTTTAGGGGCGTTCCCGAAGGGGGAAATGATAATTGTCACGGGTTGGGGTAAGTGTGTCTGCGTAAACCCTTTTAGTATTCCCTGTAGGCTTGCCGTGACGTAACAGGACAGTGCTGCGGATGGCTCCGCCCCGTGATCATGATTGGCGGAAGGCGACGGCGGAGGGCCAATAAAACGGCTCGATTGGAAGTGACGAGGACTCGAGTATAAAAAGGTTCTGTTCGGGAAAAAAAGTAAAAGAGGATTCATAAAAAGAAAGCGTCTGGTCGAGGCTGTTCGTCTCAGAGTGTGCTCTCTTGTTGCGCTGGTTCGTTCCTCGATTCGTCGTGTCTCGTGGCCTCGCTGTGCCTCGTGCCTCACCTCGGTTGGCTCTGGAGTTCTGCTGGCTCGGAGTACGGGACCGAACGGCGGGCGGACCTGCCTCCCTCTCCTGCTCGCATCTTGGTGCCAGAACTGGCTCCCTGGTGGCTGTGAGCGGTCTTGGGCCTAGACCAGGAGGTCGACACCTGACGAGCGCAACGCCAGCTCGTCCGGTGCCAATCCAGGGACTGTTGCGTCGACACCACGGGCCAGCCTGACCACCAGGACAAGCTACGTTGTGTGTGTGTGTGTGTGTGTGTGTGTGTGTGTGTGTGTGTGTGTGTGTGTGTGTGTGTGTGTGTGTGTGTGTGTGTGTGTGTGTGTGTGTGTGTGTGTGTGTGTGTGTGTGTGTACCTGGCGCCTTAGAGGGTTTGAGATTTCTATATCCATTGGAATTGTTTGTGTTTTCCCCACGCCCGAACCCACACCACCATCCCGTCAAATCGCCCCGGATCCTTCCTCTTGCCGAGTCTTATTATTATTTCTGGTTAGAGAAATAAACATTATTAACTCAGTGAAAAGCGACTCGTGCCACCTTCCTCGTCCCGTTTGCTGTAGAGCGATTAAAACCGCCATCTTTGGGTTATAAAAAATAAAGCGCCTCCATCGTTTTGGCTCATTCTACGTTGGCGGGACTGTTCAAGTCCCGTGGACGTCACTATATATATATATATATATATATATATATATATATATATATATATATATATATATATATATATATATATATATATATATATATATATATATATATATATATATATATATATATATATATATATATATGCAATTTCAGTACTTTTGAGTGTCATGGGACCTTTAAGATGCTTTTTTCCAAACTCCATATGAGCTTTTACATGTGTCTTTTTCAGTAATGGTTTCCTTTTTGCCATCTGCCAGTTTTGTGAAGGGAATTGGATATTGTTGATTGATCAACACTGACCCCCATCTCGGACATCGAGCCTTGAGTATCTTTCAAAGTCATTGTTGGATTTACAGTGACATCCCAAACCAGTTTCCTGCTTGCCCAGTTGCTGACTTTGAATGGGGGACCTGATCTGGGTAGAGTCTGGCTGGTATGATACATCTTCCACTTGTTAATGATGGATTTCACCGCACTCAAAGGGATAATGAGCGATTTTGAAATCTTCTTATAACCCTCTCCTGAATGGTGCTTCTTCACCACTTCATGTCTGACTGACAAAATTTAAAATCAAGTAGTTCCTCGATCATATAGACTGACATCTGTAGACAGAGACAAACAAAGTGAACCAAATTACTTCATGTTTGCCTTGTTGGTTGACCAAGTAAGTAAGTTGTACCTTAAAACTCCTTCTTTAAGTGTTGGAGCTTAATGTTTAAGTTAAACCACTGATTGCATACAGGTGAAACCTATTACACTTATTTTGAAACTTTTCAAACAAAATTTGCTCCTGAAGTTATTTAGGGTTAATTATGTGAAGGATTTGAATACTTATGTAACTGAGAATCATCTGGTTTTCTTTGTTAATCAAATTTATTCACATTTTATCTTCATTTTTGAGTTTTATCACTTTGGAGTAGTTTGTGAAGACAAAATATTAAGTTTGATTTGAAAGCATCATGAAATAAGCTCAGGTGGCATCAAAATGTGAAAACTTTGGAGGGGGTGAATACTTTTGCAGGCCACTGTGTATCGAGTTGGCTGTTGGGAGGACGGAACAACACACATATGAATGTGAGGAGGGAGCAGAGAGGAAGTCACAGGTTGATGTACTCCTGGGGGTTGGGAGATGCAAAGTCAACAGAAGGGCAGTGAGAAGTCGAGTTTTTGATGTAAAGTGCAACTCCACCAGTGGGGCGTGGTTCATGCCGATCAAATCAGGGGAGACAATAACCGAGGTGAGACACAAAGGAATCCTGTGGGAGGAAGGATTTTATTGAACATATGTCTGGTTTATCAGCAGGGTCCTGGATTGAGAGATCTGTGAGGTTAGAGGGGAGACTGGATGTTTGAGGTTCTTACAGTGAGAGATGAGAAGAGGAGGTGTTGGGATGGTGCAGGATGGGGGAAGGTTTTGAAGGGGCAAGGTGAACACCTTTGGGAGGTGGGATGAGGTGGAGGGTTTTAGTGTGTGGGTTGCAGGGGAAGGTTTGAGTGTGTGGGTTGCAGGGGAAGGTTTGAGTGTGTGGGTTGCAGGGGAAGGTTTGAGTGTGTGGGTTGCAGGGGAAGGTTTGAGTGTGTGGGTTGCAGGGGAAGGTTTGAGTGTGTGGGTTGCAGGGGAAGGTTTGAGTGTGTGTTGCGGGGGATGGTTTGAGTGTGAGGTGCGGGGGAAGGTTTAAGTGTGTGAGGTGCGGGGGAAGGTTTGAGTGTGTGTGTGTGTGTGTGTGTGTGTGTGTGTGTGTGTGTGTTGCAGGGGAATGTTTGGGTGTGAGGGGTGTGGGGGAAGGTTTGAATGTGTGGGGTGCGGGGGAAGGTTTGAATGTGTGGGGTGCGGGGGAAGGTTTGAGTGTGTGGGGTGCAGGGGATAGTTTGAGTGAGTGGGGTGAGGGGGAAGGCTTGAGTGTGAGGGGGAGGAAGGTTTGAGTGTGTGGGGTGAGGGGAAGGTTTGAGTGTGTGGGGTGCAGGGGAAGGTTTGAGTGTGTGGGTTGCAGGGGAAGGTTTGAGTGTGTGGGTTGCAGGGAAGGTTTGAGTGTGTGGGGGGCAGGGGAAGGTTTGAGTGTGTGTGTGTGTGTGTGTGTGTTGCAGGGGATGGTTTGAGTGTGTGGGGTGCGGGGGAAGGTTTGAGTGAGTGGGGTGCGGGGGAAGGCTTGAGTGTGTGGGGTGCGGGGGTAGGATTGGATGTGTGGGGTGCGGGGGAAGGTTTGAATGTGTGGGGTGCAGGGGAAAGTTTGAGTGTGTGGGGTGAGGGGAAGGCTTGAGTGTGAGGGGGAGGGGAAGGTTTGAGTGTGTGGGGTGAGGGGGAAGGTTTGAGTGTGTGGGGTGCAGGGGAAGGTTTGAGTGTGTGGGTTGCAGGGAAGGTTTGAGTGTGTGGGTTGCAGGGGAAGGTTTGAGTGTGTGGGTTGCAGGGAAGGTTTGAGTGTGTGTGTGTGTGTGTGTGTGTGTGTGTGTGTGTGTGTGTGTGTGTGTGTGTGTGTGTGTGTGTGTGTGTGTGTGTTGCAGGGGATGGTTTGAGTGTGTGGGTTGCAGGGGAAGGTTTGAGTGTGTGTGTGTGTGTGTGTGTGTGTGTGTTGCAGGGGATGGTTTGAGTGTGTGGGGTGCGGGGGAAGGTTTGAGTGAGTGGGGTGCGGGGAAGGCTTGAGTGTGTGGGGTGTGGAAGGAAGGTTTGAGTGTGTAGGGTGCAGGGGAAGGTTTGAGTGTGTGGGGTGCGGGGGAAGATTTGAGTGTGTGGGGTGCAGGGGAAGGTTTGAGTGTGTGGGTTGCAGGGGAAGGTTTGAGTGTGTGGGTTGCAGGGGAAGGTTTGAGTGTGTGGGTTGCAGGGGAAGGTTTGAGTGTGTGTGTGTTGCAGGGGATGGTTTGAGTGTGTGGGGTGCGGCGGAAGGTTTGCGTGAGTGGGTTGCAGGGGAAGGTTTGAGTGTGTGGGTTGCAGGGGAAGGTTTGAGTGTGTGGGTTGCAGGGGAAGGTTTGAGTGTGTGTGTGTGTGTGTTGCAGGGGATGGTTTGAGTGTGTGGGGTGCGGGGGAAGGTTTGAGTGAGTGGGGTGCGGGGGAAGGCTTGAGTGTGTGGGGTGTGGAAGGAAGGTTTGAGTGTGTAGGGTGCAGGGGAAGGTTTGAGTGTGTGGGGTGCGGGGGAAGATTTGAGTGTGTGGGGTGCAGGGGAAGGTTTGAGTGTAAGGGGTGTGGATGAAGATTTGAGTGTGTGGGGTGTGTGGAAAGGTTTCAGTTTGTGTGGTGTGGGGGAAGGTTCGAGTGTGTAGGGTGCAGGGGAAGGTTTGAGTGTGTGGGATGCGGGGGAAGGTTTTAGTGTGTGCGATGTGGGGGAAGGCTTGGGTGTGTGGGTTGCAGGGGAAGGTTTGAGTGTGTGGGGTGCGGGGAAGGTTTGAGTGTGTGGGTTGCAGGGGAAGGTTTGAGTGTGTGTGTGTGTGTGTTGCAGGGGATTGTTTGAGTGTGTGGGGTGCGGGGGACGGTTTGAGTGTGAGGGGTGCGGGGAAGGTTTGAGTGTGTGGGGTGCGGGGGAAGGTTTGAGTGTGTGGGGTGCGGGGAAGGTTTGAGTGTGTGGGGTGAGGGGAAGGCTTGAGTGTGAGGGGGAGGGGAAGGTTTGAGTGTGTGGGGTGAGGGGGAAGGTTTGAGTGTGTGGGGTGCAGGGGAAGGTTTGAGTGTGTGGGTTGCAGGGAAGGTTTGAGTGTGTGGGTTGCAGGGGACGGTTTGAGTGTGTGGGTTGCAGGGGAAGGTTTGAGTGTGTGTGTGTGTTGCAGGGGATGGTTTGAGTGTGTGTGTGTGTGTTGCAGGGGAAGGTGTGAGTGTGTGGGATGCAGGGGAAGGTTAGAGAGTGTGGGTTGCAGGGGAAGTTTTGAGTGTGTGGGTTGCAGGGGATGGAAAGAGTGTGTGTGTGTGTGTGTGTGTGTGTGAGTGTGAGTGTGAGTGTGTGTTGCAGGGGATGGTTTGAGTGTGTGGGGTGCGGGGGAAGGTTTGAGTGAGTGGGGTGCGGGGAAGGCTTGAGTGGGGGGGGTGTGGAAGGAAGGTTTGGGTGTGAAGGGTGCAGGGGAAGGTTTGAGGGTGGGGGGTGGGGGGGAAGATTTGAGTGTGTGGGGTGCAGGGGAAGGTTTGAGTGTATGAGGTGCGGGGGAAGGTTTGAGTGTGTGGGTGAGGGGAAGGCTTGAGTGTGTGGGGTGTGGGGGAAGGTTCGAGTGTGTAGGGTGCAGGGGAAGGTTTGAGTGTGTGGGATGCGGGGGAAGGTTTTAGTGTGTGGGGTGCGGGGGAAGGTTTTAGTGTGTGGGGTGTGGGGGGAAGGTTCGAGTGTGTAGGGTGCAGGGGAAGGTTTGAGTGTGTGGGATGCGGGGGAAGGTTTTAGTGTGTGGGATGTGGGGGAAGGCTTGGGTGTGTGGGGTGCAGGGGAAGGTTTGAGTGTGTGGGAAGGTTTGAGTATGTAGGGTGCAGGGGAAGGTTTGAGTGTGTGGGATGCGGGGGAAGGTTTTAGTGTGTGGGATGTGGGGGAAGATTTGAGTGTGTGGGTTGCAGGGGAAGGTTTGAGTGTGTGGGTTGCAGGGGAAGGTTTGAGTGTGTGGGTTGCAGGGGAAGGTTTGAGTGTGTGTGTGTTGCAGGGGATGGTTTGAGTGTGTGGGGTGCGGGGAAGGCTTGAGTGTGTAGGGTGTGGAGGGAAGGTTTGAGTGTGTAGGGTGCAGGGGAAGGTTTGAGTGTGTGGGGTGCGGGGGAAGATTTGAGTGTGTGGGGTGCAGGGGAAGGTTTGAGTGTGTGAGGTGCGGGGGAAGGTTTGAGTGTGTGGGTGAGTGGGAAGGCTTGAGTGTGTGGGGTGTGGGGGAAGGTTCGAGTGTGTGGAGTGCAGGGGAAGGTTTGAGTGTCTGGGATGCGGGGGAAGGTTTTAGTGTGTGGGATGTGGGGGAAGGCTTGAGTGTGTGGGATGCAGGGGAAGGTTTGAGTGTGTGAGGTGCGGGGGAAGGTTTGAATGTGTGGGGTGAGGGGGAAGGCTTCAGTGTGTGGGGTGTGGGGAAGGTTTGAGTGTGTGGGATGTGGGGGAAGGTTTGAGTATGTCGGGTGCAGGGGGAAGGTTTGAGTGTGTGGGCTGCAGGGGAAGGTTTGAATGTGTGGGATGCGGGGGAAGGTTTGAGTGTATGGGTTGCAGGGGAAGGTTTGAGTGTGTGTGTTGCAGGGGAATGTTTGAGTGTGGGGTGAGGGGGAAGGCTTGAGTGTGTGGGGTGAGGGGAAGGTTTGAGTGTGTGAGGTGTGGGGGAAGGTTTGAGTGTGTGGGGTGAGGGGAAGGTTTGAGTGTGTGGGGTGCGGGGGAAGGTTTGAGTGCGTGGGGTGCGGGGGAAGGTTTGAGTGTGTGGGTTGCGGGGGAAAGTTTGAGTGTGTCGGTTGCAGGGGAAGGTTTGAGTGTGTGTGTGTGTGTGTGTGTTGCATCTGATGGTTTGAGTGTGTGGGGTGCGGGGGAAGGTTTGAGTGTGTGGGGTGTGGTGGAAGCTTTGAGTGTGTGGGGTGCGGGGGAAGGTTTGAGTGTGTGAGGCGCGGGGGAAGGTTTGAGCATGTGGGCTGCAGGGGACGGTTTGCGTGTGTGTGTTGCAGGCGCTGGTTTGCGTGTGTGGGGTGCGGGGGAACGTTTGAGTGTGTGGGGTGCGGGGGAAGATTTGAGTGTGTGGGGTGCGGGGGAAGGTTTGAGTGTGTGTGGTGAGGGGGAAGGCTTGAGTGTGTGGGGTGAGGGGGAAGGTTTGAGTGTGTGGGGTGCGGTGGAAGGTTTTAGTGTGTGTGTGTGTGTGTGTGTGTGTGTGTGTGTGTGTGTGTGTGTGTGTGTTGCAGGGGATGGTTTGAGTGTGTGGGGTGCGGGGAAGGTTTGAGTGTGTGGGGTGCGGTGGAAGGTTTGAGTGTGTGGGTTGCAGGGGAAGGTTTGAGTGTGTGTGTGTGTGTGTGTGTGTGTGTGTGTGTTGCAGGGGATGGTTTGAGTGTGTGGGGTGCGGGGAAGGTTTGAGTGTGTGGGGTGCGGGGAAGGTTTGAGTGTGTGGGGTGCGGGGAAGGTTTGAGTGTGTGGGGTGCGGGGAAGGTTTGAGTGTGTGGGGTGCGGGGGAAGGTTTGAGTGTGTGAGGTGAAGGGGAAGGTTTGAGTGTGTGGGTGAGGGAGAAGGCTTGAGTGTGTGGGGTGTGGGGGGAAGGTTTCAGTGTGTGGGGTGAGGGGGAAGGCTTAATGTCTGGGGTGTGGGGGAAGGTTTGAGTGTGTAGGGTGCAGGGGAAGGTTTGAGTGTGTGGGATGCGGGGGAAGGTTTTAGTGTGTGGGATGTGGGGGAAGGCTTGAGTGTGTGGGGTGAGGGGAAGGGTTTAGTGTGTGGGGTGTGGGGGAAGGTTCGAGTGTGTGGGATGTGGGGAAGGTTTGAGTGTGTGGGGTGCGGGGGAAGGTTTGAGTGTGTGTGTTGCAGGGGATGGTTTGAGTGTGGGGTGTGGGGGAAGGTTTGAGTGTGTGGGGTGCGGGGGAAGATTTGAGTATGTGGGGTGCAGGGGAAGGTTTGAGTGTGTGAGATGCGGGGGAAGGTTTGAGTGTGTGGGGTGACGGGGAAGGCTTGAGTGTGTGGGGTGTGGAGGGAAGGTTTGAGTGTGTAGGGTGCAGGGGAAGGTTTGAGTGTGTGGGGTGCGGGGGAAGATTTGAGTGTGTGGGGTGCAGGGGAAGGTTTGAGTGTGTGAGGTGTGGGGAAGGTTTGAGTGTGTGGGGTGCGGGGGAAGATTTGAGTGTGTGGGGTGCAGGGGAAGGTTCAAGTGTGTGAGATGCGGGGAAGGTTTGAGTGTGTGGGGTGAGGGGGAAGGCTTGAGTGTGTGGGGTGTGGAGGGAAGGTTTGAGTGTGTAGGGTGCAGGGGAAGGTTTGAGTGTGTGAGGTGCGGGGGAAGGTTTGAGTGTGTGAGGTGCGGGGAAGGTTTGAGTGTGTGAGGTGCAGGGGAAGGTTTGAGTGTGTGGGATGCGGGGGAAGGTTTTAGTTTGTGGGATGTGGGGGAAGGTCTGAGTGTGTAGGGTGCAGGGGAAGGTTTTAGAGGAAGAGGTGAGTGTGAAGCATCTAAGGGTGGGGTGAGGAGGAAGCATTTAGAGGGTAGGGCGAGGAGGGAGGCAGAAAGTTGGGGGGGGGGGACATGAAGCTTTGAGGGGGTGGGGGTGCCTGCTTTTGTCCAATTCCATATCCCCAACTTTATCAAACGGAGATAAAGATCATGGAACAGGAGATTAGAACGGTTGTTAAATGCTGTGCAGTATAAGCCGTGGTGGGGGGAGTGAGGATGAGGAGAATGCAAGGGTGGGTGGGGGGTGGGGGAGGGGGAGAGGGGAAGGTTTATAGATGAGGTGCAAAGCAGACAAACACCTCAGAAAAATAACCCTCTTGAAGAAGAAGAGACATATATTGTGGTGGAGAAGAAGAATATGCACAGCGCTTCTGAAAGAGATACAAGGGTTGAAATGCATTCTTCAAATGTTTTTTTTTTTTTAAAGAAGATGTACCATTTATATTTGTATTATCATTATATTTAACCAGAGAGTTGGTGTCAAAGCCACCCAATGCTCGCCTGTTTATACATTTATCGTTTTTAAAAGACTTGTCTAATAATATTTTTTATAAAGCATTGCAGTGAAGTCTGATCCAAATAATTTTAAAGCAATATATGTATTTGTATATTGTAATCAGTTAAAAATAGTGTGGTAGATAAAAACATTAGAAAAGAAATAACTTGCACAAAAAAACTAACATTTTCACGCTCACGCCGGGGGTATCGCTATAGCTCTCTGTTGTTCGAACAGGCGAGCTTATAATGACTCCGTTTGGAGAAAAGAGTGGTTGGGGGTGGGGGGGGGATGTAGAACCAGGAGCACCTAGGAAATTCAATACAAATTAGAATCATTACGGAGTGAAATATAAAGATTTTTTTGTTTGTTTGTTTGTTTGTTTGTTTGTTCCAATTTTTTTGGAAACAAGGAGAGTGAATTGGAGAAGAAAATGTTCAGGATATAGAAGCTAGTAACCGGGAATACACCCAGGACTAATGAGCTAAAGCAGGGCACACTTTCTATCCGAGGTTAGATACCTTTATCTTTGTGTTGGAGGACTGGTTTTCATCTTCCCCAAGAAGACTTATTATATGACCTATTCTCATGTAGGTGATCAAATGATATTGATACGTAATCATAATGTTGTTGACATCTTCCCTAATTTCGATAAAACGAGCATTGTACCCATTGCTTTGCTAATGGTAGTTGAACAACGTAACGTACATACATACATATATATATATATATATATATATATATATATATATATATATATATATATATATATATATATATATATATATATATATATATATATGTGTGTGTTACAGCAGAGTAATGCAGTTTATAAAGTCAATATTTGCAATTTTATTTCAGAAAAATTTTGTTGACTGTTGTGGAAGAAAAAAAACAATTATATTCATGTTTTCTCAATTATATTCACTTGTTGCTTTTAATTGAACACAGTATGAAATAAGATTTTACTTTGTTCTGGAGTCAAATTGACTGTCAGTAAAATTTCACTTTTCTCGAGTCTTTTGACCTCCATAGAAATATAGATGAATTTCCAAGTAAAGTAGAATTGTATCTTACTCATTGTTATGTGCTTTTATCTCACTGAAATAGATATAACGAAGACTGGCATCTCCAATGCTTAAATTAAATTGCCCAGCTGCTGAAGAGAAGAACGCCTTGCTGGCACCTCATTTTCAAGCAAAAAGGAATCGTACTAGTCGGGTTAAGGGTTTTGAATCCCATCCAAAACGATTCAGTACGAGTTAAAAAACAACAACAATTGTTCAGAATGAAATTATGAAACAGGGATGCCACACGTGGTGCTGCGGTGTTGTTGGAGAGAAATGATGTATTCGCATTTATTTTTGTTATTATGTAAGTATCCCTCCATTGTTTTTCATTTTGACATGGTGAGCCATCCCTACATTTTCTATAAAACCTTGAAATATATATATTTTAAATTTTTTAAAATTCTACTAATGGTTGGCATGACTTGAACTATTGAGGATATGTCGTTTGTAGAACTTTTTCCAACACATAACAGATAAGTTTTAAATGTTGATCACTCACAAAAGTCTGGATGAAGAGTCCATGAAAGAGCTGCCATGTGATTCTGTTGGGAAGACAAAGTCAACAAGTCCATCCTTTTTGAGCAAGTCAACCGAGCGATGCTCGAGCATGAGAGGTAGCCGATTGAAGTTAAAGGTCACATCGAAGGTCATTTTGTCTATGAACTCATTCAGCAACCTGGGTAAGGGTTAGAAAGGCTGTTGTCAGATTCACGAACTACCAACTGAAAGTTTTTAGGCCACACTACTATGGATATTGTCACATTTAGCCAATGCTGGTATAAACAGACAGTCGGGCGACTCACGAGTCGTGAATGCTTCAAGGCTCGCATTATAATCCTGGATAGATCACCATCCATTACAAGAGTGCAGAAATTTCCACCGAGCCTCAAAGGGAATCAAATGCACTCCATTGAGGGCAATGCAGCAATGTGGCTTTATAAAGTCAACCATCAACCTACTCAATTGGTTTTTGTATGCATAGTCAAGGCTCGTGGAAGAGATAGTATTAGTACACAACAAGATAAAATGAACAGTTGAGAGAGGGGGGAGACACAAAGAGCAGAGTTGGACAAACAATGTGTGTGGTGAGGATTAAGGGGCAGGAGATGCATGTGGTGGACAAGATGAATACAGAAGGAAACTCTGTCAGGGAAAACTGAAAATTTGGAAGGAGGAGTGATTGGGGTGGTGGTTGGAAGTGGGGGGGGGGTGAGAAAGGTTATAGAAAAAAATCATCGTTCAATCTTCCAGAACTAAACCCTCTCTCATACATTCAACAGCCTCTTCGTCCAACTGACTCCAATTTCTCCCGCTGCACAATTATCATCTCTATAGACATCTCGTCAATGTCTGGAGAACTTCCCTTCTTCATCCTATTCAATGCCATCCACACCTCTTCCTCAGTGATCTCCACTTTCCCCTCTCCATAACATGGTCGCTCCAGCTCGCCGCCGCCCCCTCTCCGGTTCAACAGCTCCCCAAAATATCTTCCCCACACCATCAACACTGACCTGCTGTCACAAGCCTCCCACCCATCCTTAATTACCACCCTCCCACCCCTAACCCCCCTCCATGTCCTTACTCTCCTCATCCCTGTCATGAGCCAGTTTATAAATCATCCTCTTCCCACCATCCTCTTCTTAAATATTTTGCACCTGCTCCTGCATATCATTCCACACATTATCCACAGCTCTCCTTGCTGCTTTCTTCTTTTGCCCATACAGGTGCATCAACCCTGCATGTAGTTGACTCCCTCTATCCTTCATCTTCACTATCCTCTTCCAAACCTCCTTTTCACCAACTGCATTCGCGACCTCCTCCATCCACCATATCTGGTTTCTATGCCTTGACGATGCACCCTTTCCTGACATCCTTCCACACAACACTTCTGCAATTCCCCAAAACACCTCTCCATACCTCTTCCACTCCTCCAAACTTTCCACTTCTTCGCCAAGTTGCTCATACCTGGCCTTCATCCTCTATTTGTACTCTGCGATGACATTGCCCCGACACTTCCCCAACTAATAATCTTCCAACCCCTGCTCTTAACGTCCATTCTTTTCTTCATCCGTTCTACCGTCCCACCTCGACCTCTTTCCCCACACTCAAACTACCTAGTCGGACCTCGCTTCTGAACTGCTGCCTGCCTGTCAGAGCTAGTAGCATCTTGAATAATTTGGGACATTCAGGTCATCACCAAGAAGAGACTGCAGCCTGCCTGTCTGAAGGATGAGAGATGTCATGGCAGAACCTCAATTAACTTCAACAAGGACAACAAGGAGAACAAGGAAAAGAGCAATCAGAGATTGCACACCCTCACCAAGACTTATTTTGAGTGGTGTATTTTTATAGGTCTTAGGATAAATCCAATATGGATGCCAAACCATGTGACCTATGATATCATATATGTGAACCTTTTGTTCCTCATGGACAGGCGATCATACGTGTAAAGTTTCACCTCGATTTGTTCAGCCACTTCAGAGAAGAAGACTTTTGAAGGTTTTTTTTTATAAAATCAATATGGCTGCCAAATCACATGTACGATGACATCATTAAATTTTTTTCTGTGGAACAATTTATCCCAAGATGACCCTCAAAAATTTTCATACTGATCGGATGTGGCGTTCTACATATGCAATTATGACGTCATAACGAGGGCCCCTATGATGTTATAAAAAAAATCACTCATTTCCCACGAGGAGTACTTGCTATGTGCTAAGTTTCAATTTTTTCCTTGGTGCGGTTTCAGAGATACAGAGGTCCAAAGTTTTTCCAATATGGCTGCCAGACCACATGGCCATGATGTCATAATTATCATTAAAACATTCTACATGAGTAGTCGCACCAATGGTGAAAATTTCGTCTCAATCTGTCAAGCGGTTGCAGACAAAAACACTATAGTTCCGTGCGGACAAACAGACATACAAATAAACAGACAAATGAAAAATAGTGCTTAGCACGACACTTGGCGAATTAGTTGACCTTTCCGTGTGGTGGTCCAAGCTGTAATGTCATGGAATGTGTGGTGTTTATTTGTTTGTACATTAATAAAATGACGCGACGTCACAAATAACAATTATCAGGCGCGCGTTGTCATTGTAACGGCAGCAGATTGAAAATTTTCACAACTCATTTAAAACCACCATGTGACATTCAACAACTTATCATCGGTGCTTGTTGCCTTCATTCTGATCGTAGAAAATATTTGAAAATACCTCGGAACATTGCTTTTCAACCAGCTTTACGATCCCGTTATCAGGTTTGAAATATGTTGTAAAACAAAAATATGTATTTTATATGTGTGTTTTTCATGTTTTGGGTGACCCTGACCTTGACCTTGGGTCAATTTCGATCAAACTTTGTACACATGTTAATATTACATGCATAAATAGACAGTATAAGTTTCAATATAATAAGTGCAAAACTGTTTGAGAAATAGCCATGTGTAATTCACAAAATTACCGATTGGTTTATAATGGGCGATAATATAAAGTGATGCAGAATCCAGATCCTGATCTTGAACATCACCAAAAGTGACACATCTTTTTGCACTGTGGATTTCTATCAGCTGTTAAAATTTCATCCAAATCGGTTAAGAATTGTGACCTGTAGAACGAATTGAATTTTTTTTAAATCACGCCAATAGCTAAAAACAAATCGGTTTGATATATATCGCCAGAACATTAGCCAGCTGGTAATCCAGCTGGTCCTGTGATGAAAGAAAGGAATTGTGCATTGGAATTTGCTGGAGATAAAATCGCATATATATGAGGGAGTGATTCAACCATTCGAGTGGAGCACTCTCCGGGTTACCTCAATTGCTAAAATGGTGTTCCTGGTGTTTGCTGCTCTCCGTGCGGCCGCATGTATTGATATATAATAAACAATTTTCTCTCAAGTACATCGACGTCTTCATGCCTTAGTAAAGGGTGATCACGCCCCGACACCAGTACCAACAAAATTCCCCTACTCATATCTCGGACATGTAGAGACCGATTTTATTCGTACTTGGCACAAAGACAACACATAATGGTATACATATGCACATCATTTTGTTTCGCAAAGCATTCAAAGATGGCTGAGTGGCGGCCATTGTACTTGTAAAAACAAACACTGATGCTGAACACGTCCTCAACCATTTCTCGGACCTGCATTTACCGATGTTGTTCAAACTTGCCACACAGATAACGAATGATGGCTGACATATGCACATCATTTTTTTTCGAGTTCAGATACAAGATGGCTGACTGACTGGCACTCATTTTGTTACTTAAATGTGTCTTCAACCATTTCTCAGACATGCATGGCCTGATTTTGTGCAAACTTGGCACAAGCAAGTACATGATGGCACACACGTGCACTTCACTTTATTTTGTGACATGATCAAAGATGGCCGACTGGTAGACTGGCAGCCATTTTAGTTGTTAAGAACCCCCCCCAAAAAACCCCGGTATTGAACACGTCTTCAACTATTTCTCGGACATGCATTTACCGATCTTGTTCAAACGTGGCACACAGATAATAAATGAAGGCTTACATATGCATGTCATTTTTTTCCCCGAGTTCAGATGCAAGATGGCCGACTGGTGGCCATTTTGGTTAGAAAAAAACCTGATGTTGAGCAGGTCCTTAACCATTTCTCGGACATGCATTTACCGATCTTGTTCAAACTTGGCAAACAAACAATGAATGACGGCTTACAAAAGAACGTCATTTTATTTCAAGATCATATCAAAGGTGGGCGACTGGTGGCTATTTTGTTACTTAAACATGTCCCCAACCATTTCTCGGACATGCATGGTCCGATTTGGTACGCAATGGCAAACACTTGCACCTAACTTTATTTTGCGATCTTATCAAAGATGGCCGACTGTTTGATTGGCCACCATTTTAGTTGTAAATATATTTGAGCTCGCCCTTCAACTCCATGCCGCAAAATTACAAAAACAATGGGGCAATGACATTTTATGTCTTTTTTTCCTTGTTTATCCTAAAAAACAACAACAAAGGATTAATCAATTGGGCTACCATCTACTGTAAGTTACTAGCATAAAATTAAATGGTGGAAACAATTCCAACATTTAGCACCTGTTGGGGAAAATATTCCTCTTTATTTGACAAATGGTCCTTGCCTCAGTCTGACGAGGTCAAAGTGGTTGTTTTTCCCTCTACTGTTTCTTTATTTAATTGTTGAGAACTAAGACCTACTTATAATATTGTCTTTCTTTGCCACTTTGGACATTTGTTTAATTCTTTGCCAGTACAAGGTGACCGATCTGATAAAAACTGCACTTTCGCCTATATGCTATCAAAAACCCTCTCCACTCTCAAAATGTATATATATGAGGGAAAGGTTCATTGAGGGGGGAACGAGGGTGTGAAGTGTACGGTGAGATAGAATTAGAAATAAATTGTTCTCAAAGCAAAGACTTGTCTGTGGACATTGGTTATCGGTGTCTGTGATTACATAACGGAATTTTAAAACCGAATTGGCTCGACGTTTAAACCCTGCAAGTTAAATAGTATTCCACAATCAACCAGGAAGAATCCAACAACGATCACTACGAGGTTTACCAGGAGCTACGAGGAAGAATCCTACAATGATTCTACGAGGTTCTGGAGAGAATCCACATCACACCAAACCCACTGCACCTTTCATGAAAGCTGATCTTCAGCACATCCAACTCCACATGATGGACGTAACCACGAAAGCGACGGCGAGAAAACTTGTTTCTGTCAGCACTCTTAATGACCTCAACACAGTCCCCTCGAAGTACTGATGGACGTCTTTCTGCCACATTGAACACCTACCATATGAAAAAAAAGCACCGATGGGATGAGTAAGAGTCAAGCAATCCCTTATTTCATGTAAAAGCGAGTTGACAGAGGTAACGGACACAAGAGCAGAATGAGAGAGAGGAGGGAATAGTAACCAACAAGTTAGAGGGTTGGGTGAGGTATGGATAATGAGGGTAGTAAAGATTACTATGGATAGGGATGGGGATGGAGAGAAGAGTCCAGTTGAACTGTCTCAAGTAGGTAGTTCCAGAAACAGGTGAAAAAAGCAACAATATCATGGAGGTGTGTCGAAAGCAGAGATTTTTGGAGTTGAACCAGAAGGGGTTTAGTCGTCGCAGGCATACATCTTGGAGGGACTGGGGAGGGTTGGACAGCTGAGAGAGCAGAGTAATCCCAGGAAATATCACATATTCAATACAAAGAGGCCACTGACTTGTCTGCAATGTGAGAGCAACAAGCCTTGTTTTTCAGCCTCATCACAGGGGATTCCAACAATGTTGAGAGCTTTAGATTCCACAGATTTTAAGCAATCCCATTATTTGCTTATATTTGTTCACTTATAACTCGTATCACTCTGTATTTAAATAAAAATTCAACTCATCTCATACCTGTGGAATCCCTCACCTCCATCTTTAATAGTCCATGGTCAGCCATAATCATGGTTACATCCTCACAGGAATACTGAAGGATATCGTCCTTCATCTGTGCCTCCTCCAGGTGTAGAAGCAATTGGAACTTTGAGCAGTAGTTTTCAAAGGTCAATGAAGCAGCCAACTCGCCTCTAGGTAAGACAATGACAAGCAGCGATTGGTTATCACTGCTGATATTTCGAGGGGAAGGGGGCGAGGGATGTTTTGGTAGTATTTTAATACCAATGTAGTATTTTAATGTTGTCCATAAGGAGATAAATAGTCCGGCAGATATGTGAAATATTCTGGTAGTTTTGTGCCTTTGATGATACAAGCATGAAATTTGGTACACAGTCATAGCATACCCTTAGGAAACATTTTGGATATAGGGACATTCCAGATTACCCCGAGGGTCAAAATGGTGGCCATTTTACAAAATGGCTGCCACGAATAACAAATTCTGCCTACAAGGTCAGAAAAGTCATATGTGCTTGGTGCAAAACACAATGTAGTGAGTATAATATGATTAGTATCAACTAGTATGCACATGCTTCATTATCTACTTCATATTTGACTAAAAATGCATCTACGGTGGTCTATGAGGGACACAGATAACAGTTTACCATCGCAACAATGCATGGCTGGAACAAGAGCTCTGCAATATGATCATGCATGTGAATGTTACCTGAATATTGTTTCTGGAAATATAAATAGATCAAAAATCAAATTTGGTGAAAGGAACTTAGACTCCATTAATATTTTCATTATTAATTACATACTGGTAGCTGGCAATGTCGCGATTAAATGCATAAATTTGCGAAATCGATATTGATGTACTCACTGTATTAATTTTCATGATTGCATAATAGAAATGTTCAAACTACAATGGTGTGTTCATATTGATTTGGGTTTAACATGGTCCTGTCCAGCGCAAAGAAATAATGTATGGTGGCCTATTGGGGACATCGAGTGACAATCACGCAAGATCGCCATTGTGTATATATGCATCTCCTCTGGGCTGGGGTTCGTAGTTGAAAACATTTTAACTCTGCTATTCTGTTTTCAGGTGATAACTCCACTGTAGTGTACCCAAAGACTAATCCCCTGCCTGGTGGTGGTTCTTCCCAATTTTACAGTGACTGATTGGTGGTGGATCAAGACAATGACCAAGCAATTCAAACTATTAGACCTCGAGCAGCGAGGGCCAAGTACATCTGTTACATCAATTAACCAGACAGACTGGAACCTATGTGTGCTGTGTCAGATGGACACCACTGAGCCTCTTCATTGTCCAGCTGACTCCAAGCGAAGCACAGGAGGGTCTGGATACCAGACTCTGGCAGACAACCTCCTCAGGTTCAGTGAGATCGACTGCTTGCAAAAATCTCTCCACATGTCCCACTTGGACGATGGTGAGGGTATTGAGTCCACCTTCCAGCACCACAGGGCTAAGTGGCATGATTCGTGCAGACTACAATACAAAAAAACTCAATTGATTCGGGCAGAGAAGAGGAAAACAACCAGTGGGGATACCGAAGGCGTGACACGAAAGTATACCCGTCAGAGTGTGGACCGCACAGAGTCACTGCTCGAAACGTGTTTCTTTTGTGATAAGCCAGCAGGTAACGAGTTTTTGCGCAAAGCTTCTACCTTTGACCTGGACAGACGAGTCAGGAAATGTGCTCTGAAACTAGAAGACAAGCCACTTATTGCTAAACTGAGTGCTGGAGATATGATGGCGCAAAGACGCCCTGTACCATGTGAAGTGTCTGGTTTCCCTCTATAACAAAGCAAGGGACACAAAGAGAACCTTGGATGACCAGGATGATATCAATCATGGCATCGCTCTCGGAGAACTGGTGTCCTACATCGATGATGCCCGCATGGACGCTCTTGTGGCACCAGCGTTCAAGCTGGCAGACCTAACAAGTCTGTACAACAACCGGCTGAAACAGCTTGGAACAGTCTTGACTGGACGTGTTCACTCGACCAAACTCAAGCACCGGATCATGACATATTTTCCGGACATGGAGGAGCACAAGCCTGGCCGAGATGTTCTGCTAGCTTTCAACGAGGACATCGGATCAGCCCTTCACAAGGCCTGTGAACACGATGCTGATAGTGATGGTGTTCATCTTGCTAGAGCCGCGAACATAGTCCGAAGAGACATGTTGAAGATGAAGACAGCCTTTGGTGGATCATTTGACGCCCTCTGCCAAGAACAATCCGTGCCAAATTCTCTCGTGGCACGAGTTGCTATGAACCTGAATGGTCCCACGATCCAAGAGCAGGTTCAAGAACTTCAGGTTCTTGGCAGTTCATGAGATGTCTGTGGCACTGGGTCCTAACAAGTGTTGAGGTTTGCCATTCTTCCATGCCCTCACTGGATGTGACACCATTTCAAGCTTCGGAGGCAGGGGGAAGAAAAAAGTATGGGAAACCTGGAAAGCCTGTGATGAGGTCACTGATGTCACTGCAGCATTCTTTGCCTTGGCTGCCACGCCAACTCCTTCAGCCGTAGATGACCACATGGATGCACTGGAGCGTTTTGTTGTTGTGCTCTATGATCGCACCAGTAGCCAGGAACATGTCAATGAGTGTCGCAAGCATCTGTTCACCCAGAATGGCAGATCAATAGATGCTCTCCCACCAACTCGTGAAGCCCTGAAACAGCACATCAAGAGAGCTACCTACCAAGCCGGCTCCTGTTGGGGCCAGATGATGGTGTCCACACCAGAGCTCCCATCGCCCAGTGACTGGGGGTGGGTTCACACCGATAATGGCTGGGACGTATACTGGACAACCCTCCCAGAGGCAACTGAGGCATGTCGGCATCTACTCAGGTGTGGCTGCAAAAAGGGATGCAGAGGACAGTGCAAGTGTGTCAAGGCTGCACTCCAGTGCACAGCTCTATGTCACTGTGGTGGGGAGTGTACAAGAGAGTAGAACTGGGACAAGAGAGATCACAGATGATAATTATGTAACATGTACACATGTATCCATGCATCATAGTAGACTCTGTTACCTGGATCTAGAGGTTCCACTGTATAATTTTGACTCTGTAAGTTGATGTTAGGATCAAACAGAAGCACTTCCTCTGAGTTCAAGAGTGTTAAATGAACAACAGTCCATGGTGCTTGATAACAGTTTTTTGAAGAGTTTGTTGCAGAAAACCGTCCAAAAGTGCAAAAATGCACCAAAAAATGACCAAATAAATGGTTTATTCACGCTTTGTCACCTTTATTTGATATTTCTTATTTGCTAGAATCTATATTTAGTTAAATAAAACCACTGGTATGCTTCTTAAATATAGTTGTATCCACATGTATCCTCCTTGTACAACACAAAATCGGCTATTTTGTAAAATGGCCGCCATTTTGGCTCTGGGAAGAATCTGGAATGTCCCTATATCCAAAAATCTTTGTAAGATACTGCCCTCGCAGTGTGCCAAATTTCATGCTTGTATCACTAAAGGCACATTTTTTTCACATATCTGCCAGACTAAAAGAGCCCAACCATGAAGTGTGGACTGGAATCACATGGAGACCAGACCGGGTGGGGGCAGGCAGATTAACCGAGTGCAGGCCATGAGCGAGTCCGCTAGATTTTCCATGCAACCCAATATGGGATTAGCACATAAATTAATTTCTGCCTATTACTTGCACTATGATAGGGAGTATTGTTTTTCCATACATACTGTTTACATTATAACAAGGAAATTAATTATCAACATAAAAAGGAAGCAAGCATAACAGAGCTGCAATGCAGGTTCAATGAATAGAGACAATTATATTGATTAAATGAATATTTATCCGACTGGAATTCGATTTGGAATTCAGTTTGCTGATTAAATAAATAACTTGCTCTCTTGTGTTGACTACTGGGGTTCAGTGATGTCATGTTTGAATTCCACATATAGATAATTTAAGTTGGGTAGGAGTATCATGGAGTATGGTAGTCCTCTGTATAGACTATAGAGGGATGATACGGGGAAAAAATGGCCGTCCATTCAAATATGTACACATGATATGCTCATAAACTTCTATGGAGTGAAGTCAAAAGCATTTAAAAGCCATAACTCTTATTCTCGAGCGTTTTCTGAACTACCAATACTTAAAAAGACACCAGAATACATCGCGAAAGTAGCAAATCGGGAGATCGCTAAATCGCCAATTTGTACTTCTTGTAGTTCTTCCCCTCTCAAAACAATGAAAAACTGTCGCCTGACCTTTCTCAATAACTGCTGAAGCTATGATGGTGATTCTAACGCGAGGAAGTTACTTCATCTCTGGGCTAGTGCACGCAACCCAAAATTTAAAAATATATTGAACATTAATCATATTATTTGGAAGAGAAATCGAAAGTAAATCGAAAGAAATCGAAAATGGACTCGACCAAACCAGCCAGGAATCGGGAGGGGGAGGGGGGTGGAGGGAAATGGACAGTGGACAGAACCATTCCAAAAGCGATACATATCCAAAAAATCTGCCAAATCAACTGAAACAAGTATTTAGACAATTTAATAACATAGATAAGCCTGGTGTTAGCTTAGTGGATAAGGCGGTGGCTTGGGACCTTCGAACCCTAAATTCAAGGCCTTGTCAACCATTGAATTAACCATCAAAAGCATCACTTGTCACAATTAAGGGAACATTATTTCATATTAAATAAGATTTGGAAATGTTTAACGTTGTTAATATGGAATAGGCAAAGCCTAGAAGCGAACGTAGAATTCTTCTTACATTCGCTTCTGACTTTACATAAAACTTGTTCACAACTGTATACTTGCCAACTATACCGTTACGTGGTACGTGTAAGCGCCGCACAGATGATGATTTTGACGCAATTTCCGGTTACTTCAGCCTGGATTCGGGATCAGCGATCAAATAATGTAAATCACGATTTAAAAATATTTTTTGATGATGCGGGAGATATCTTTATTAAAATTAACTTTGGGAAAAAATAATTGAATAAATAAATAAATAAACGATCACTTCTGGTCAAGAAAAAAAATAAATTAAAAGTTCCGGAAAGAGTTTCAAAATCACTCCCGGTTATGTTAAATACTAAATAAACACTTCCGGTCATTAAAAAATCACTTTCGGAAGTATAAAATTAACTTTGGCAAAAAAAATAATTGAATAAATAAATAAACACTTCCGGTCATGATCTCCCAGCATGCATCATTCCCCATGAAAAAAACCGGAAACAAAAAAAAAAAAACCAGAAGCAAAACAAAAACGGAAGCAAAATGGTCATAGGCAACGACACGGATTCACAATTGCCAGGGTATTGTGTTGTTTTTGTTGTTTCCTATTCTCTCATGTGCACGCGTAAAGTAATATTCACAAGATAGAAATAAAACCCAAACGTGTTTATACACCGCACAGCGTTAAAAAAAA
>NC_140970.1:96489192-96504192 GCF_056783735.1 Eptatretus burgeri
CAAGGCTTTCAGGATCATTGGTATCTCACGTGATGTAGCCGAGTCTTTGGGTCTCTCACTCTCTCACCACAGGCAGGTTGTTGGTCTTTCTGTCTTCTACCATCTCCTCTCCAGCCTTGCCGCCACCTCCCACCCCCCGCTCTGTCCCCCCTATATTTCCGCAAGGCTTTCAAGGTCTGCCAGAAACCCCCTTCTTGTGAAACTACCAAAATCAAGAATCACTGCTCACTTTTACTCTTTCATTCCTCTTTTACCCCCATCTCTGGAACAAACTCCCACACTCTCTTCAATCACACTCTGAACTCAGGTCTTCAACACAGCTGTTCACCACCATCTCACGTCTTCCCCCATCCAAAATCTTGATCTTTTCTACCCCTGTGAATCCACCCCAAACACCCTCCTTCAAATTCCCTGTTTTCCTTCCTAAAAGTCCCTGTAGTACCATCTTATTTACCCCGTGTACCCTCTGGGGCATGAACCGGTGGTCAAAACAACAAACAAAAAAAATAATTAAATATTTCATGTGTTGATTGCATATACAAAGTTCAATTTTAAAAATATGCCTGTAATTGCATTTTTTTTTGGTATTTGACCTTTTGACACCACCCCAGGGGGTAGCGCCAAAAATGATACTACTCCAGCACCTTTGTGCTATGTGATGATTAGAACTACTATGTTTGGTGAATTTCTGTCCAATCATTGAGGAGATAGCATGACGGATGGACAGACGGACTTAGAGGGAGCTGGTTCCAATTTTACCCCGTTTTTTTTTGGGGGGGGGGGTTTAAAAAAAAAGTTGGGATAATAATCTACGCCATAATCCGAGTTACCTTTGCATTTCCAAGCAATACTCATTTTGAAAGCTTCTGTTTGAGGCAGTTACAGACCAGGAAGGGTCAGAAACAACAGACAAGGGAGGTTTGTGGTCAAGCTTAATCTTGACACATAGGTAGACATTTTGTCATGTTAAACGAAAGGCCTATGGGGATACTGGACTGCTACGACCATTAATTTACATCAATTTGTGCAAACAGATAGGAAAGCCAGCAAAATTCTCCTCTCATAAAGTTGACACTTAAAAAAAAGATCATAAAGATCATGAACCTTCCTCAGTGGAAGTTATATTACAAATGGCCAAGTAAGGAGCTGCCATGGAGTTATCACCAATGTATTTGTATTGTTGCGGTTGAGGAAATTCGCAAACCACCATTCAGGTCCCGTAGGTGAGATATCTCTGTAAGTACATGTGTAGTTAGCCCCAAACCTGTTGTTTAGAGGGAATAAATGTGATTCATTCGGGCTGCGACCCTTTAAGATAGCCGTTTTTCTGTTCTATCTTTATTTTGAACCAACCATGTCTCAACCGCCATCACACAACAACCACCAACCGCAACGCCGCTTCACAACACCAACAACACCAACAGCCACGACCTTTACCTTCACAACACGCTCCCGCAAACATCGCATCACCCCATTCCAAACCTCGCCATGGCCATGGACCACCACTTTAAACCCTCCACCACCTTCGCCTCTCCTTCTGCGTCCATTCCCGCACCGCTTGTGGGCACCGAGCGTCAGGCTGTCCTGGCCTCGTGCGGGACGCGCGCCGAGCCGCGGGTGCAAATAGCGGCCTTTCCGAGGAGAAGTCGGATCAGGAATGATACACGCCCACTTCTGATCTGTCCAATCAGCAAGCGCGGGGCGGTTTGGCCCCGCCTCCAGGCGCGTCGGAGTAGAATCGATATATGCAAATTCGAGGATCAGGGGAGATTCACGGCCCTTTTTCTCCGTCCAATGGGTGAGCGTGGCTACACCCCCGAGCTCGTTCTGATCCAGAAATTTGCATATGGGTTCTCCTACACCACTATAAAGCGCCGAGCGCGGGGCGAATTCAGTGAGTTTTTCGGTCAAGGCGAGTTGGAGAAGAGTTGAGAGTTTTGAGTTGGAGAGAAGGTTGGAGGCAGTGAGTTGGAGTCAGGAAGGTCGAGGCAGTCAAGTCGGGTCTGGAGAGTGGCAGTCTGTCGGGGTTCGGAGTCTGTTGGGGAGCTGCAGAGAGGGGAAGCCTGGAGCCTGGAGCACGGTCGAGGTGATTTGCTGCAGTCGGCTGAGGAGAATTGGGGAGGGGGACCGGATAGCTCGGGTCCGAGGAAAGGAAGACGGCGGTCGGCGACGAGGTCGCAGTGGAGTCGCTCGTCGCGGGACCCAAGCAAGCCAGCTATCCTCTTTCCACAGAGCATCAACAATGCCCCCCTTTTTCCCCCCCGCGCTGAGATAGTGTGAAAAGGGGGCCCCGTTCCCACCCCACTCCAAGCAGTGCCAACGAAACCCGCGAAGGAGCGCGGAGTCGGGGCACCGCCGCCACATTTGTGGCTCATCACAAGACACGGGTAGGATCCACCCGGTCTCGCGGCCCACAGACCTCGTCAGCCCCCTTGTCTTTGAGGGTGGCCCTTTTCTTTTGCTTTTGAGTAAATGTGTTGTCGGCGCCGTCTGTAAAGTAAAACTGTGTAAGTGTTGCCGTGTGCTCGCGTAATCGGTAGTAGATCTACATTGTTGTGTTTCTTTTGTAACATCTGCTTTTGGTGCATAATTGTAATTGTATATGTGTGCTTTCCATCTGCCGCGGAATAAATCTGCCTTATGTTGAACTGTTTTCCCGTTTCGCTTCGTCTTTTCTTTAATTGAATCTCCATCTTGCTTCATGTAAAGGGTTGGTAGTGGGCTTAATACGCCTGATAATTCATCGGAACCGTCGAGGTCGACGATAACACTGCTCAGTTATCCCGATAGTACGGAACGGGTCGCTTAAGTGGCCCGTGTCCGGAGTCGACCTGCGGCGAGGTGCGATCACCCGGTCTACCCTCCGTGTGGGTACTTAGGTAGGTCGAATTTGGCGAACAACCCTATCCCACGCGGGGGGCCGATTGGCACGATCGTGGTGAGGCCGAAAGGCCCACCTGTGACTAGTTCCCGGCGTTAGTCCGAGAGGGTCACGACAGAATTGTCCGTCCGGTGGGCGACGTTCCGCGATTCGAGTTACGTGGCCGCTCGCACGCCGGCGGGCGTGAATTTGCAACAGTATGTTATGCTACACTTTTATTGGCTAACATCGTACCAAGCTTATAGGAAAACATACCACTCAAGCTTGCTTACTTGATTCGAAAGGAGTTGTGTGTCATAACCTTGTGCCTCATCCTGATACTCTCTGCAAAGTTGATCACATGTGATGGGCAATGATAAGTGTCCAAAGGAATGAGTCTCTCCAGCTTGGATTCCCCTCTGCACAACATCACCAAAATGGTTTTAGTTTTGAGCAAACCATGCATGGTAATTATGCATCATTGGTTTACTCTAAATTATACTCACGGGCAGAACTTTTGTCCAACCAAAATCTCTTCGTCAACAGGTAGTTGCACGGGTCGGCGTATGCGCGGATGGTAAGGGGTAGTCGGCGCCAGAAACTTTGTCAATTCGGACTCGGTAAATGTAGACAAAAAGCGTAGCATGTAAAATGGAGTCTCACTGTCCGTGCTAATCAGCTCGAGTGCGAGGGTCAATGGGAAGTATCCATTATGGTGGGTCAGACAGCGCACCTTAATCAAGTAAGCAGCACCTGAGAGAGACAGCAAATAAGAAGAAAAAAAAACGGACAATGAAAAGGGGGGGGGGGGTGTCAAAGGTATAAAATGTAAAGCAGATACCATAAACTACTTTGCAGTTTTATTAAAAGATAAACAGTCAGACATGCATTATACCTCATGGGTCCATATATTTATTATGTACATATATGTTATGTACATATATTATGTACATATATAAAGTAAATTTTGACTTCCCTACCTACCCCAACACATTGTTCGCTCTATACATGCCCCTCATTCCCTCTCCTTACTCTTACCTACTCCACCCACAATTTCTCAGAAAAAAAAAAGTGCAGGATTTAAAATATTAATTTTTACACTTTAACCTTCAGACCCCCAATCTCCATCTCAAGTTTTTTAGTTTAACCTTTTAACTTTCACCTTTTAGTGCATTAATAACTCAAGTTATTTTTTTTGGAGAGACAGTTGAGGCTCATGGAAGAGGTATTACGAGTACACTGAATGGATTAGGACAATTTGGAAGGAGGGATTGTGGTGGGGTTAACGAGGATAGAAAAGACGTTTCATATTGGGGATGATATGACATGGTGGTGAACAGCCGTCTTGAAGACCTGGAGGGAAGAATGAGATTGAAGATGATGTGGAAGTTTGTTCCACAGGTGGGAAGAAAGAATAACAAATGAGTGGAGGTGAGCAGTGATCCTGTATTTAGGTAGTTTCACCAGAAAGGGGATGAAGGTGTACAGTGTGTGCCCTGCAGAAACCTGGGGGGACAAAGCACGGAAAGAGTAGAGGGTGCAAGACCAGAAAGGGGGAGATAAAAGACAGCGATCACCTACCTGTCTGTGTTGGCAAAGTGAAAGACCAATAGATTCGACTTCGTCGCGGGAGATTCCATCCCATCCTTCCATTGGGACCATACTCTGTGCAGAGCGTTGGTGCTGCCGAAGCAGTCTCCTTGGCTATTGGGCACAATCCTGGGCAGGTCGCCACTCCAACACAGTATAACAGCACGGTGGCACTCATTTTTCCGACCTCGGAAGGATGACAGGTCGAGTTAACTTCAGCTGGCATTAATTCAAAAGCTGAGCGGGATTTAGAACTCAGGATCCTAGGATCACAAGCCCACCACCCAAACCAGTAAGCCAACGCCAGGCATGCAGGAGATTCCAATGATCTTAAAGGCCTTGGTTTCCACTACGTCAAGCTGATCAAGGTGTGAGGCAGGGGAGCCAGCCCAGAGGGGAAAGCAGTACTCCATCAAGCTGTAGAAAAAAACATTGTTGGGGGATACGAGTTCAGGTGTACGAAGAAAGGACTTTGTACAACGGAGGATGCTCAGTCGGTGACTTGCTTTGGAGGCCAACTTTGAAATGTGGTTTGTCCAAGAAAGATCATGGCTGATACTGAGTCCCAGGAGTTTGAATGAACGACCCCCCTTAAGAGGATTGTTCAGAAAGTAGATAAGGGGTGGGGGGGGGTGGGATTTGCAATGGTCCTTTTGGAGAAAGATAGTGAGAGAGGGAGCAAGATTTGTCAGGATTGAAAGACATATTCTAAGTGTTTGAGCAACTCGTGATTTTGTCTAAAGAGAGAGAAAGCGCTGAAGCCTGCCTGCCTGAAAGATGAGAGATGTCACGGTAGAGGGTGGAATCATCAGCAAATAGATAAGGAGGATTTTCCAGAGAGTTAGAGATCATTAATGAAGATCAGGAATAGGACTTGGCCCAGAACACTGCCTTGCGGGTTAATAAAAGGTGCTAAAAATAAGAAACAACATGAGCACGAAACATTCCAAAGATGAAATCTCATCCAGTGTTTTGTTAAATTTTTATTTATTACCATTCAATCTCAACAAAACCTGCTAAGTTGTTCCGTACAAGCCTGAGTCATTGTATGAAGGGCTTCAAGAGGCATTTTGCTGTGTTTCCAAAACAAAGGAGGTTTGTTCTCGATTGTAAAAGTAAATAAATAAAACGGTCATGGCAACGAGTTGTGACGTCATCAATACCTTAATTTGATGATGACTTCTCGGAAATTATTTCACAAGGTGCACTTTCATTGTGAAGTTGTCTTGTGGGTAAATTGAATTTAGTTCTACACGGGTAATCGACTCGAAGGAGGAAATGATGATGACATTAACCGTAAGAATTCAATCTTTCAGGCTTTTGTCATCGTCATGCTTTTCGAAGAGTGATCAAAACTCCATTACAGCTCAAACATACATACTCTACCTTACACAAGAGGGTAAAGGGATTGCAGGTACAATGTGAAAGGTAATATAGACCACGTGATTAAAATGCACCATCTGGATGTAATAAAGAGATGCTAAGAGAATTGCTTTACACAATTTAAATTTTTTTTACACAATTATAAAATTATCATAATCAGAACAATTGGGAAGAACAGCATCAGCAGAAATTTACATCTTCTCACCAGGCTGGATGTCGAAAGGTGCTTCTGGTGAAGCATTACTTTCAATCGTAAATACGTGCAGCAGGTTGGCTGCTTCCACACGCCTAAGTTGCACAGGACTCAGACCCTGGTTCCGCACAGAGAGGTTGGCCGTGCACTCCTGTCCCAGAGAGGTGGTCATCTGAATACGACCATTATTTTCTTCAGGTGTTGAGAGGACGGTGATGTTGAGCTTGTCATCAACAAGCCACTCTCTGCCAATCACCACGAGCACAGAGCAGTGAACTCAAGATCAGTGTCAATGGAAACAAAAATTAAATCCCACAACCACCACAACCGCCACACACACACACACACACACACACACACACACACACACACACACACACACACACACACACACAAACACACACACACACACACACACACACACACACACACACACACACACACACACACACACACACACACACACACACACACACACACACCCCAAAGAAAAATAATTCAATCATGAAGTCAAAGCACCCCAAACGCCACACCTATGGTCGTGTAGAAGTCGGTAGATCTCCTTCCAGCGTTCATCAAAGTCCATGTCTGTTCGAAAATTCACACGAGTTGGTTCATTTCTTCTGCTTGTTGGAGGTTCGTACGTTTCATCAGCAGAGTTATCAAAATGGATGCCCATACGATTCATTATCTGTTTGAGGGTTAAGAAAAATGAGTGTGTTATTGAAATGGTATGTTTCTAAAAATCACAACTTTAATTCAGCTCAAAGTAAAATGGTATGAAGACACTTCTATGTACCATCACATTGCAAACAACAAAACGTCTATCCCACCCACCCTCCTCCACACCCCTCACACAGAATGCAGTGAATGTACATGATCAGTAATTACATGACAACAGGCTATCCTTGTTACCTTCACGTCTCCTGTTGGATAGACGTAGATCCTCCGATCATTTCTCAAAGCGTAGAGTACAACAGAGAAGTTTGGAAGTGGACAATCACAGCTGAAGAGAGAGAAAGGAAGAAAAAAAAGGGGGTGCTGTTATACACAGTACATGGTCAGTAGGAGGCATGATTACCGTCTGTAAAAATCACTTTGCCTTTCAATTTCACAAATCTATGGAAGTGAAACTAACTGCAATTTTCAAAAGTTACCAGTTGATTATATATACTGTATACTGTATGTATATATATATATATATATATATATATATATATATATATATATATATATATATATATATATATATATATATATATATATATATATATATATATATATATACATCCATTGGGACCATACTCTGTGCAGAGCGTTGGTGCTGCCCAAGCAGACTCCTTGGCTATTGGGCACAATCCTGGATGGGTCACCGCTCTGACACAGGATACCAGCAAGCTGGCATTCATTTTGCTGACCTCGGAAGGATGACAGGCCGAGTTAACCCCACCTGGTATTAATTCAACAGCTGTATGGGATTTTAACTTAGGACACTGGGATCCCAAGCCCACCACCCAAACCATTTAAGCCAACACCAGGCACACACACACACACACACACACACACACACACACACACACACACACACACACACACACACACACACACACACACACACACACACACACACACACACACACACACACACACACACAATGCCTGGTGTTGGCTTAATTTATGTATTTATGTCCGTCAGACATAAATACCGCCCAGACACGTCTGCAGCCAAGGCATCCAGAGATGAACACCGCCCAGACGTGCCCGGAGACGCACACCACCTGGATGCTTGCGGAGACGCACACCGCCTCAACAAGTGCAGAGATGCACACTGCCCGGACACGTGCGGAGACGCACACCACCTGGACGCGTGCGGAGATGCACACCGCCCAAACGCATGTGGAGAGGCACAGAACCCAGACATGTGCGGAGACGCACACTTCCCAGACGAGTGTGGAGACGCATGTGGAGATGCCCACCACACTGCCTGGATGCGCACAGAGACACACACCACCCGGACATGCCCAGAGACAGAAAGAGAGAGGGGAGGGGAAAGTGAGAGAAGAGATGCGGGTGAAGGGGAGTTAGCAGAAAGAACATGTTGTTGTTAATGGATGGACACACACACACACACACACACACACACACACACACACACACACACACACACACACACACACACACACACACACACACACACACACACACACACACACACACACACACACACACACACACACCAATATCGGCAATGTTTCGGGAATTGGCAGGTTGGAGTCAGTGTAATCACCAACTTCAGGACTTACTGTATGCAACCCAGAAACCTTGAGTAGCTTTCACCGAAAAACAACGTTGGATTTATATCGATGTTTCAGCGATATGTTCATAAGCATCTCTATTATAATACCAAGCCTGCATACTAAAAACTCGGCTCGCCGTCACACGATCACTCTGAAATTGCTGTGGCACTGAGCGGACATGCCGACAATTTTTGGGAAGTCTTGGCGTTCCATAGTACCACTTGCATTTTGCACAATGCGTATTTTTGTCATTCCCCGTGTACGGTCTGTCATCTGCTACCAGCTATGTTGTACTGCTATCCCGTGCATGTGCACGGGTATCGCTAGTTATTCTTTACTATCGGCAGTGGGTGCTTGGCAAGTGGCTTAAGGACTCATACAAACACTCCAATAAAATGGTCGATAAGGAACGGTTGGCCAGGCTGTCGCTGCATACCACAAAGGATCCCTTAAACCTTCAAGCCAGCCTTCACCGCGTACGCAGCAGTGAATGAAATAAAATGAATTCATTCACATAATGACTTCATCCACAAAAGAGTTACAGCTTAACGCAGAACAACCCTGGAGACATCACAAATTTAATCACCCATGAAATAAACCTTGCAGAAAATCTGCCATTTTGCTTGCTCGGATGTGCACTTATATTGCCTGCTAATTTGAAAACTCATAGTACTTAAAAAAGTGATGTACACAGCGATCCGAAGCTATGATGAACAGGCATTCGATTATAAATATGAATGAGAAAAGTGAAAACAACAACTTTATTGTGAAGAAATCGCTGCGGCCTGTTCCAAGTCAAGACATGGTTGAAGCTGCCATGTTTTCTGGACTGCTCAGACCCCAGTGGGGTTACCCAGAAAACACCTTAAGACCCAGAGAGCGAAGTGGCCGGGGATTGCCTGATGAAGGATGTAATTAAATAAGGCCGTTACTTATCTTCAAAAGGGGTGTTTCAATTAACCCAAACACCCAATTTTCACTTTTGCACTTCCTTGAAGTTTTCTTATTATGCATGCAGTTTCAGACTGCTCGGTTTTATAGTTTTGGAGTTATGGAGGAGAAACACACACTGACAACACTGACACACACATTGCCTTTTATTTGTGTACACACACATATATATACACTGTCTACATATATATATATATTGTTGCAGACCCAGGCTCAGAGGCAAGAAGACCACGATGGGGGAAAGCTGTTCGGCTTCAGGAACCTCGGGTTCCAACCAGACTCCCCAGAATCGCAGGCCGTCGCACACGAATAACTCCATGACGCGGCGAGTTGCTAATCGACCGTGCACGCCAATATATCGACCACATGACTTAGGTAACCGGTATTCATTAGACGGAGGACTCAAATGGTCACGTGATCTAATTACTGGGGAAAACGCCCTCGGTACGCCTTGTTCAAACCGGATCAGATGCAGATGAGCGTAACTGCCAAAGGACGTACCGGTCAGAAAACAGATCGTTGAAGGATAACGTCCCAGCTAAGCTAGGATACAGACCATGCTGGAGCAATGAAGGAAATGACGAAAATGAGCAGGGAACATTTCCATACAAAGCATTTATTTACAACCAAGTGAGGAAAGATATGTGGCACAGTAAATAGGTTTATTATTATATACAGCAGGGATGGCAAGGAATTTGTTGGGTGCAACAACAGAGCAAGCAATTTACAAAAGCAGACACAGAGCAGACTTATCCCATTAGAACTTCTACAATCTTAACTTATACTATGACGGGCGCCATCACACTCACACAAACCCGAGGAAGATAAGATAGTCCTCATCTCCTCTCTTTCCTTCTGGCTAACGGCCTCGTAATACCTGGCGCGGTTGGCCGACCAACGCAACCCAGTACGCTTTTGAGGAGGTAGGAGGGAGAAATACTGGTGTCTAAGGTGTGGGAGTGGGAGGTGTGGTGTGGTGCAATATGGGGGATGCAGTGTTGTGCCAGAGGAAACTGTGATTGTGAATCAGTAGGATGCTCTTTTGTGCGTCCAAAGGGGATGAGAAAGAGGGGTGAAAAGAGAGAGAGAGAGGAGAGAAGATGCGTGAGGCAAAAGATTCCTAGCCTAGTCGTGCATAGGTCTGAGTGCAGCATGTACCTCCGTGAAACACTCTGCTTGAGTGTTCCCACCTCAAGAGTAGGCACGTTATATTCTGCTTAGTCACTTTGCCGGGGCTCATGGACACATGTGCTCTGCACTGGTCCCAGAAGAACGTCTATCGCACACCAACCATGAGTGTAGATCCAGCGACGGGCAGACAACGAAGAACAGTTAAGAAGAGGACGGAGCAGAGAGGCAAAGGAGAGGGCGAGGTAAACAGACGAAAAAGAGATTGAGGAAGGCAGGCAAAAAAGAGGGAGAACGGCTCCACAGTCTGCCTTTTATAAGCCCCAGGCGAAGGGTGGGGTGACGACCCGAAGCGACATGCCGTGACCCAAATCGCGCTTCGCTATTGGGCCACGGTGGTCCAAGCCACACCCTGCCAGGCTCCTGGGGCCGTCTCATTCGCACATCCGACATGACACGGCCTGGAGCTTCGTACTGAACTCCTGGACCGCTCTTCCTGTGATCCAGTCCCTCCCGCCCATCTTACCATGTTCTGGCAACTGGACGAGGGTCATATCAATACCGTGTGCCCATTTGGGGCGAGAAGCGGTTGGTGCTGTTAACGTTCTTGGCTTGTCCCTGCATCACGCGGTCCGAATAACCTGAGCCGTGCAGCACGCCGCTGTTTAGTGACAAATTATATTGATACAGAGGTACAAGGAGGCGCGGGATAATTTTTCCCGTGTGCGGGAGATGTTGGTGGTCGAGGTGGTGAGTTTTTGGTGAGCAAGGGGTGAGCAAGGTAAGATGCTGTTGTAAAATGGCATGCAGATTTGAATGAAAGGGCATGCCATGCGTGCGCTGGGCAGCGTCTTCGTTCTTGTTATGATTCGCTCACGGGAGGCTGCGTGGGTGCTTCTTATTCATATTGTATGTTTGCTTGCTTGCTTGCTTTGATTTGATTTGATTTGTACCATGGATAAAAGGAAAGGGTTGAAATGGTAATCAGGATTGAATGGAAGATATAGATATAATTAAACCTAGCTATAAGACCCACGCAACGCACTTTGTCGCGTTAACCCACTTGACATGAGGGGAAGATCTGACTGCACGAAGACTAATGAAATAACTGCCTGGGGATCACTGTATGTTGGGTGCTATTGTCTTCGAGGCATGCGGTTTTGCAGAACTGCAACACTTCCCCCCCCCCTCCATCTTGCTAGACTCTACATAAGTCGTTGAACATTTGTGTGACATATCGGTGTGGTTTCCCCAAGTATGCTTTACCTACAGATACCTGAGTGCGACATTTCAAATACATTTCCCAAAAATAATAAACCTTGTGTGTTGCATATCTAAGCCAGCAGACTCATACAGACATCCTTATGCTACATTTCCAGAATTGAACAAAACAAACAGGTAGGTTATGACTATATAATTCTCTAATATTTATATTTCCCATGGCCCAGGACCTGTGACTCAAGGGAAAAAAACACAGCAAATGAAAATTTCGCAGATGAGTGGAGCAGCAGGTGATCACGCAGCCTGGCATCTTCAGGGCCCAAAAATGTTTTTTGTTTGTTTTTGGGGTTTTTTTCCTGGCTGCTGGAGGCAACTCGCCCTAACATGGCAGGCCACATGCCATCTCACAGTCCATTTGAACTGGCCTTTATCAATATAGATGTCCGGGCCATGCAAATACAGTGCCCGGTAATGTGGCTGCCTGCATGGCAGTCCCTGCAAACACTTCCACAACAAATGGTCCTTAGGCACGTGGCAAGGTTCAGCGATGATATGGCAAGGTTCAGCAATGATATTAGTATCCTTAACTTAAGGTTCATCTGTGAAAAAATATAAAAGAAGCTAATTTCAACTGATTTGGGGAGGTATGGGTACGGACAACTACCAAAAAAAAAGTAAGGAGGGATAGGGGTTGGGGAAACTTTTTTATTCGAGGTCAAAGGTCATTGACCTCTGCCTTAATCATATAAAATTGTATTTCAGCAGCAAAATATGGTATAGAGATGATCTTGGTGTCAAAATGCAAAGGATTACAAAAGATGACATAGAATAATTACTGATCCATGGAACCAATTCCTGACCTCCAAAAATGAGGTCAAAGGTCAAAAATAGACGTCTTATCACTAAAATATCATATCAAATATCATATTGGTAACAGTAACAGAATTATACCAAGATACAAACAAAATATGAAATGGATTCTTCACCACCAAAATACGAGGTTAATGGTCAAAATAAGCAGGGGGGGGGAGGGGGGGTAAAGTTCATTAGTGTCAAATAGTTAGTGTATGTAAAGTATATGTGAATTTATAATCAACAATTTGCAGAATACTACTCACAATTTAGAACTTACAGTATCGATCGGCAAAAACAAATTAATAATACTCAGTCTGTTTCCTCTTCATCGCTACCAATTTCTTCTTCTGCATCTATGCTACCTATTCCATTGTCGCAATGCCCACAGCACACTCCACATGCAGATACACACGACATGCGAGCTTTCATGCAGCTGCATCTCATTGTTTGACATTGCCTCTCCCCTTCCTTGCAGTTGCAACAAATTACTTTCAGAAAGTTGTCTGGCGCGATACCAACAGATAGCATTTTTGGTCTGAGTTTTCTGTTCGAATCTAACTCCCATCCTCTTCCTTTGGGATCAAGAATAGAGGTGTCAAGATGCTTCCATACCACAACTTGAAGATGGACACGAAGGGAATGTTGAGCTGTTGCATCTTCCGTTGGTGGTAGGCGGTCAGGATTGATTTTGCCCTTGGCTGCTTGCTTCTCGAACTTCATGTAGCGCATGCTCTTGCTCCTCAACATCTGGCTCCTTTTGCATGAAAAGGGTCCGGCATCTACGATGGAGTCATAGGAGTGTTGCGACTCCATTTTTGTTCCAATCCTCCAATAATGAAGAGTTGTTGATAAGTCGACACTGCGCTATTGGATTCTCATATCCCTTTCTGTACAACCTCTGTAGCTTTCCTGCTTCTGAAAAGTCCTCACGACATATTTCACATACATCCATCCTGGTAATTTTGTTATTTTACAGTATTGTTCCAAAGGCCTCAGGGAACTTTTGGGACATCTCACTGCACTGGGGTAGTCAAGGTACATGTAGGCGAGCTAGGTTTTCTCAGTAATCACTCCTGAAACAAAGACAAAACAAAGACTTCATTCATGCAATTTATATTGTTTTAGTCTAGGGTCAATGACATTTGATCCCAAGAAAGGTAATTTCCCCCTCCCCCTCTGCTCTTGGAATAAATAATAACCCCCATATCCACCACGTAAGTTGAAATTAACCTCTTCGGTTTTTTTTTTTTTTGCTCATTTTTATATGATATGGTAATTTTCCTGTTATAAATATGACATTTTAGTGATAAAACAGCTTTTTTGACCTTTGACCTCATTTTCAGAGGTCAGGATTTGGTCCCAAGGGTCAATAATTATCTTATGTCATCTTCTTTTGTAATTCTGTGCATTTTGACACCAAGATCATCTAGATACTAATATATCATGTTTTGTTGCTGAAGTCTAATTTTTAGTGATTCAGGCAGGGGTCAATGACCTTTGACCTCTAATAAAAAAAGTTTCCCCAACCCCTATCCCCCCTTACTTTTTTTTGGAAGTTGTCCATACCCATTCCCACCAAAATCAGTTGAAACTAGCTTCTTTTAAATTTTTTCACAGATTGGCTAATATATGGCTAATTTAGGGTTACTATATGGCAAGGCATGGCAAGTGGAGTCAAAGCAAAGGCATGGCAAATGTAAGGTGCAGTAGGTCGGCATACGAAGCTGTACGGCCTCGTTGTGGTCTTGTGTAGTTGTGGAGGGAGTGTGGTGGTGTTGGCCAGTCCGAAGACTGGTTCGGTCCTACTCGACGGTCTCCCCCCCCCAACCCAATCCTATTGCCTATGCCTGTCCTTGTCCATACCCACCACCGTTAGGTTGTAACAAAGTAATTAGTATTAGATTTAGATTTTTTTGTTTTTAAATATATGTGTCCTTCACCCTCTTATCGTCTTTGTTCAGCTAACCTGTACTAACTGTCTGTTACCAATCCCGATTTAAAGAGGATCGAGAAAGAGACAAGTAAACCTGTCCAAAGGTTCAATGCAGCCACAGGATAACTCCTGCAGGCCTCAGCATTTTCACGATGAGTTCATCGGCCTATGAACAGTGAAGGCATGGATGGTGCGAAGGGGTACACATGTTCTGATCTATTCTATCCTTTATTAATTTTTTAACTATCCCGGGGCCTTTTCAACACGCCTGTCTTTAAACTATCGGTTCTAGCAACCACGATTCCCGTCGCCTGTGTTGGTGTTCATGATTAATTTGGGCTGGGCTGCAAATTTTCCTCCGTGCTCTTGCACAATTTTGTGGCTGGGCAGCATGGCTCCAATCGCAGGTCTGCCCACCTGCTGAACTCATTCTTCAGCACCGCTAGGTTGCTGAGGCTGTCTCAGAGCCGACCTACTCCTCATTAACGTGGGGAATGCCCTCACTGGGACTTCCCCCCTCAATGCCCGCATGGCATTTTGGCGCTCCTGGTCCCTTTTCCCTGGGTACCCGTGCCAATTACTTACTCTA
>NC_140970.1:96509192-96526692 GCF_056783735.1 Eptatretus burgeri
CGTTGAATCGGGAGTGTGTAAGGGTTTTGGGTCCCAATAATTTTAATGCTTCCTTGTGTATTCCCACGCTTTTTGCTTGTTTCAATACATATTATAAATCCACTTGGTCACGGGATGATTTGAGTGTCTTGATTGCTGGTTATAGGAGTTATAAACATCCATGAAAGGACAAACTGGGTTCAGGCAATTAGCACCCAGCATGAACAGTACCACGCACCGCATCCATCCGGCACTCATACCGCCATTTAGTTGCCAGGCCTGAGAGTACCTGTACATCGTTTAGCCGGCTCAGATGTTCCACCGAAGTATGGGCCTGCGACACTGCTTGGAACATCCGGACTGGCGTAACCATTTTGACAGTGGTTTGTCAGGATTAAAACCAGGCAACTAGGCAGGCCTGACAACAGTCAATACATGTTGAGATTAGACCCCTATCACTGCAATAGGTACCAGGAAGCAAGTGCCAAAGCAGCTATTGCTGTATGCATCCTGACCAACAGGAAATGCCTGCCACACATTAACCTGTCTGTGGTCCACTGAACAGTTCTAGGAGCAGCCAGGAACAACTACAAATTTAAATATACAGAATTGTGCTACTACATGGCAACCACTTTAGATGACGAACGTATATCGCGATACACCATCTCCACAGTCTGTACCTATGTACCAAATATGAAATGTGAAAGTTGAAAACTTTGGGAGTTAGAGTGCGGACAGGAACGGACGGACGGACGGACGGACAGACAGACAGACGACCGGTATCACATAATACGCCCCGATATATATTGTTGCGAATTCGCGCCCGCCGGCGTGCGATCGGCCACGTGACTCGAATCGCGGCACGTCGCCCACCGGACGGACAATTCAATCGTGACCCTCCGGGAACTATCGCCCGGAGCCAGTCACGGGTGGGCCTTTCGACCTCACCACAATCGTGCCAATCGGCTACCCGTGTAGGATAGGGTCGCTCGCCAAATTCGATCTACCTAAGTACCTGCGCGGATGTTCGACCGGGCGATCGTACCTCGCCGCAGGCCGACTCCGGACACAAACTGCTTAAGCAGTCCGTTCCATGCTATCGGGATAACCGAGCGGTGTTATCGTCGGCCTCGACGGTTCCGATTAATTATCGGGCGTATTAAGCCCACTACGAACACTTTACGTGAAGCAAGATGGAGATTCAAATGAAGGAAAGGACGCAGCAAAACGGGGAACAATTCAACATAATGCACATTTATTACCCCGCCCACGAAAAGCACACATATACAGTCAAACAGTCAGAATGCACATATATCAATTTAAAACAAAAACAATGCAGAGCTACGACCGAATACGTGAACACACGGCAACACTTATACAGTTTTACTTCACAGACGGTGCCGATAGACATTTACTCAAAAGCAAAGGAAAGAAGCCACCCTCATAGGCAAGGGGGTAGACGGGCCCATAGGCCAATGTGTGCGCGGGACCTGAAGGAGCGGTCAGGTCTGCGAGACCGGGTGGGTCCAACCCGCGTCCTCGTGATGAGACGCAAATGTGGCTGCCCGGCGGTGCCCCGACTTCGTGCTCCTTTGCGGGTTTCGTTGGCACCGCTTGGAGTGGGGTGGGAACGAGGCCCCCTTTTTGCACTATCTCAGCGCGGGGGAAAGGGGGGAAATTGTTGATGCCCTGAGGGAGGAGAATAGCTGGCTGGCTTGGGTCCCGCGATGAGCAATCCCACCGCGACCTCGTCGCCGACTTCCGTCTTCCCTGCCTCGGACCCAAGCTCCTTGGCCTCCTCCTACAATTCTCCTCAGCCGACTGCAGAAACCACCTTGACGCCTTCGCCTCCCGACTCCACTCCGCTCTCCAACCCGACTTGACTGCCAAAAACTCTCTGCTTTCAAAACTCTCTGCCTTCAAAACTCTCTGCTCTTCCACTCTGACTCTCCCAAAACTCTCTGCGCTTGGCGCTTTATAGGCCGGCAGGGGAACCCATATGCAAATTTCCGGATCAGGATGAGCTCGGGGGCGGAGCCACGCTCGCCCATTGGACGGAGGAAAAGGGGCGTGAACCTCCCCTGATCCTAGAATTTGCATATTTCGATTTCACATGGTCGTGCCTGGAGGTGGGGCCAAGCTGCTCCGCGCTTGTTGATTGGACGGATCAGAAGTGGGCGTGTAGCATTCCTGATCCGAATTTTCCCTCGGAAAGGCCGCTATTTGCACTCGTGGCTCGGTGCGTTTCGCTGAACGAGCCCAGGACAGCCCGACGCTCAGTGTTCACAGGTGATGCGGGAATGGCCGTAGAAGGAGAGAGGTGAGGGTGGTGGAGGGTTTTTGGTGGTGGTTTGATGGTTATGGCGGTTAATTCAAAATAAAGATAGAACAGAAAAACGCCTAACTCAAAGCGCCGCAGCCCGAATGAATCACATAAATTCCCTTTAAACAACGGGTTTGGGGCTAACTACACATGTACTGAGAGTTATCTCACCTTCGGGCCCTGAATGGTGGTTTGCGAATTTCCACAGCTGTAACACTATATATATATATATATATATATATATATATATATATATATATATATATATATATATATATATATATATATATATATATATATATATACATATCAGGCGTATAAAAAAGGTTCTTCTGACCAAACAGTTTCATCGGCTCCACCTATTAGGCATGGGGTTAGCAGAGTTACAGCCCCCACATCTCTGTAGGATTGAAGTGCAGCCAATACCAGGAAGAGAATTTAATTTTCCATTTTATAGACCAGTCCATCCCAGGGAGTGAACATTCACGGATACGTGTGTTCAGGGCTTGTTGGTCCTCATCCTTATGAAGGTGAAAAAAAGATCAAGTTTAATTAAACAGAACTTGGGACATGTACTTTAACCCCACGGCCAAGGTACACAGTCCAACAAGACTGTCCCATGACGAAACGCACACAGCCTATCTCTGACGGGCCAGAATGCATGGTCATACAATCGGATCAATCTACGATATAAATGGCAGTCCTTCTGTCTGTCTGTTTTTTGTAACGAATAAGCTCCTAGACCAGTGAACCGATCTTGATGAAACTTTACACATATATAGAACTAACATTCAGCTCCAGGATGCACTAAGTGGCTCTCCATAAAAATGAAAAAATATATATATAAAAAAAAAAAAATATATATATATATATATAAAATAAATAAAATTTCCATTAGAAAAAAAAATGGCTTTCGAATAGTGCGCCGGCGTATTAATCATAACAAAAGGCTCCATGGTTAAAAACGCTCGGGTTTTTTGAAATACAAAATGTTCGTATTCGTTGACTTTTTAAACATACACATTCTCCTCCTGTTATTTGAATTCTTGAACTGCAAGCGCACGGCAACAGCAAACCGCTGATCGATCTGCTCATGAAAGAGCCAGGCAAGCGGAGTCCGCTGCACAGAGAGACAGAGAGACAGAGAGACAGAGAGACAGAGAGACAGAGAGACAGAGAGACAGAGAGACAGAGAGACAGAGAGACAGAGAGAGAGAGAGAGAGAGAGAGAGAGAGAGAGAGAGAGAGAGAGAGAGAGAGAGAGAGAGAGAGAGAGAGAGAGAGAGAGAGAGAGAGAGTCGCCTAACGGCAAATAGAGCGTCACACCGACGGGCGAGAGAAGCACAAAACTCACATTCCAGCTTTCTAGGTCCGGGTTTTGGCAAGACATCAAGGACAGTTGCCAATGCTGCTAGAAACATTGAGTGGCTCAAGGCCGCCTTCAACAATGACCTATCTGAGGATTACGGCAGCATAAAGCCTTCCTTCCATAAATCTGAGGAATAAAAGAAGCCTTCCTAATTTTCTCCATACAACTAATGCCTCAGTCTAACTAGCGTGAGGAGAATAGGGCAAATTTCCCGGGTATTACCGGGTACTTCAGCTAGTCCTCAATAAGAGTAGGTTCCCATGACAGTGAGGAGCAAAAGTTCCTCCCCAGAATGAACTGGTCAAACCCTACAAGACATGAAGTCGAGATCAGACCCCATCACTGTAGTAAGTACCAGGAAGGAAGTATCACACCAACTGTTGCTGCATGCATCCTGAGCAACAGGAAACGCCTGCCACACATTAACCTGTTTGTAGTCCACAAAACAGTTCTAGGAGCAACCAGGACCTATTTAAATTTAAAAAAAGGCTCTTCTGGCTAAACAGTTGTTAAACAAAAGCTCTTCTGGCATGTCAGTAGATGTTCTCTCTCTGGGGTGAACTGGTCTATTAAATTGAGAATTAAATTACCTTGAGCCTATCGTTGGCACCAGTCTGTAGTTAAGTGAATCAGATGAGAAAGTCTTCTTGTGAATAGGGGTTGTGTTTGCAACTTTCTGAGATGAAGGTCAGAGACCATATGAGAAAAATCTGAAAAATGATGAGGAAAGAACGCCAAAGCACAGTTCTTGCAGGATCACAGTGCAAATGCAGTCAGGTCCAGTTGCAGAGGAACTCTTTCAGGAACTCCAAGTGGAGTTCTTTCATCCCCTCTTCCTGTCCAGGCTGGAGTTCCTCAAGGTAGCGTTCTGGGCCCTCTTCTTTTTCTGGTTTTCATCAATGATCTCTCCGACTCTGGAAAATCCTCTATATCTCTTTGCTGATGACTCCACCCTCTGCCGTACCATCGGTCATCCCTCAGGCCGGCAAGCAGCAGCTTCTTCGCTCACTGCAGATCTGGATAAAATCAAACTGGTTCAACACGTGGAACATGTCTTTCAATCTGGACAAATCTCACACTCTCACGATGTCCCTCCAAAAGGACCATTTAGAACCCCCACCCCCCCCCCATCCACTTTCTCAACAATCCTCTGGAAGAAGTCCTTTCTTTCAAGCTTTTGGGTCTCACTATCTGCCATGACTTTTACTGGGAAAGCCACATTTTAAACCTCGCCTCCAAAGCCAGTCGCCGACTGGGAATCGTCCGTCGTGCAAAGTCCTTCCTCGGCCCACCTGGGCTCCTGACCACTTACAAAGCTTTTGTCTGTAGCCTGATGGAGTACTGCTCTCCCCTCTGGGCTGGTGCTCCTGCCTCCCACCTTTCTCGGATTCATGCTGTGGAAACCAAGGCATTTCGGATCATTGGCATCTCCCGCAATGAGGCTAAGTCTTTGGGCCTCTCACTCTCTCACAGCAGGCAGGTCTGTGGTCTTTCTGTCTTCTACCGTCTCCTCTCCAGCCTCGCCCCCCTGCTCTCTCTGCGATTTGTCCCCACCATATTTCCGCAGGGAGCTCAAGGTCCACCAACAACCCCCTTCTGGTAAAGCTACCAAAATCACGACTCACTGCTCACCTTCACTCTTTCATTCCTCTTTTTCCCCACCTTTGGAATAAACTCCCTCACTCTATTCAATCCCATTCTTCCCTCCAGGTCTTCAAAACAGCTGTTCACCACCACCTCTTATTCTCCCCCATCCAAATCCTCGATCTTTTCTACCCCTGATAATCCACCCAAGCCCACCTCCTTCAAATTCCATGCTTTCCTTCCTGAAAGTCCCTGTAATGTCCATCTTGTATTCCCCATGTTCCCCACCCCATCCCTCTCCCTTCCACAGATCTCCTAATCTGTTCCCCACTGTTCCCCACTGTTCCCCACTGTTCCCCACTGTTTTGTCCTTCCCACTCCTGCCCCTCGTCTCATGCCCCCCTTCGGCCCCTTGCTGTGCGTTGTGTGTTAGCTCTCACACGAGCCTCAACAAGGTATACAAAAAAATAAAAATAAAAACTCAGAACTTCTCAAACATTGTAATCATCACAAGGACAAACCAACCCCAAAAGTGCTTATTCCTCTTTCGCCTGTATCCAATCTCACTGCTTGCTATCTTCAAGTGTGTTTGCTCTCTGGGCAGTAGTGTTTACTGTGTCCTACAGAGAGTTTTGATGCCAGATTGGAAACCAAGGACTTATTGGATAAATGAACGAACTTTGGTCACACTGCAAGAAAAGTGAAATGTTGATTGTCAGGAATCAAGGCTGAGGTGAGGGAATGAGAGTAAGAAAACTGGATGTTTGTGGCACTAACATGAAGCAGTGGCGCTAACATGTTTGGGTGTATTATGATGAACTGGTTGGGAGAAGACAACACTGCAATCCACAAGAGTAAAGATAAAATAGAATTAAAAAAAAACTCGAAACAACCTCATTAAACAATAGTGGACAAAGGCCTCTCTCAACTCACGCTGAGCTGTGTCTGGCATATTCACCATGCTCGCTAAGCCCGCAATGGTTTGAATGAGCAGCTGTGGCAATTGAACCCACACCAACCACTAAAGAAAGAATCAAGTTAAACACTCAACAAACAGCAAGCTCATATAGTAGGCCAGAATGTTTTTTTTTTTTTTAAATGAAAAAAACCACAGAATAGACCAGATCACAATAAAATAAAACAAAAACTTTGGTATAAAGATACCGGAGGAGGTCATTCAGCACATGAAGCCTAAACTATGGCAGTTTGTCCGTACTCTAATCTTTTCAAATGCTGAGCGTCAATCAAGAAAGGAAGCAGCACATACTATTTTAAAAGTTTTTGGAATGATTCAGGAAAGGTTCAAACCACCAACTTACCAAACTCAGAGCAGACGTTCTAACCATTGGGCCACCGAGTCTGTTTGAACTTTATTATGATATTATAAGCCTGCATGCACGAAGCGAAAGGCCGGGTTAACCAATTAGTCACGTTTCTGTTAGAAATTTGAATCATTGCAATGGCTGCAGCTTTTATTGTACTCAGCTGGTGGGGAAAAAAAAAAAAGAAACAGAGAAGAAGGACAAGTCAATTTGGTGTTTTAACGATCTCCTGATATATATACTTTATCGATCTATTCTGGCATCTTTATCAGCCTTGGGTAGTGATGAAAACACTTGAGAACGAGAATAAAAGCTACTTTGTGAAGGCTTATGAATGTACTTTACAGCAGACTTTTCAAAGTGTAATTTGTCCACATTTACCGAGGAAAGGGAGATGGATGCAATTACAAATTTGTTGCCCGAAGAGTTGGCTTGAAAGTCCTTCTCAAGACTGCGTGGGGCAAGTATTCTATGAATAACATCCAGTTGTCGAAGCTTTAGAGAAGCTGGTACTGGATTGTCTGGACTGAGACGAGGTGGAAAAGGTGATGACAGCCACACAGGTAAGGATTTCTATCCTGATAACACGTCATACCAACACGAGTGCAACAACATCGTTTATACATCAGACTGCAGCCTCGTGCACATCACGGTGTTCATGTGTTTAATACAATGCCCTAATCTTGTTAAAGTGTCATTGTAAATGCGTTGTCTGTTGCAGTAACCGCATTGCTTCCTATTGGACAAATGGCTGTGGTTTTCTTTTTCATGTCGGGGAGAACAGTAAGGAGGTCCCCAATGACTGCAGTTTGTACAGCACAAATTTGGGCAAATGAAAGCACAAGGGGAAAGACAGGATAAAATAATTTCTGAGGAAGCATCTGTTATCTAACAAATGAGTGCTTTGCAAGCATGCTGAGAGTGTGCACTTGGAAGAGGCTCTTTCTACATATACCTGAAGACTAGTCTCCATGAAAGCTCCGGACCTGCATTGTTGGACAATATAAACAATGGATTCTATCAACTGAATGGCGATAAGACTGTTTCCCACCATGAGAAATGAGATGCAGTTGATTCAGTGATACAGCGTAAGCCTTTAATTTGAGGAAAATGATAAGGTATGATCTTTTACTCTGATGAAGAACTGAAGCTTGAAACCTCATCCACATCTCATGTCCAACAGCAGGAAGCATACTCTTTATGAACGCTTACCTTCAGATCCAACTGAAGGTAAACTATTCAGCTTCAGATCTTCAGATCCAACCGAATGCAGCAGTATTACAGATTTGCATTCAAAGCTACAGGAAGTCAAATTTGTTGCAGGAGAACTGCCCCGTCACTTTTGGATCGTCAGTGAAAACCCAACTGGCTGATTAATGACCTTCAGGGTGGAGGATAATCTTCCTGCCCCAACTGCTATGTCCTCCATGATATAACCATCCAGTCATTTATGGTTGACTATATTTACTGTCCCATATTTACAGGAGGTCCTTCAAGACTTTGGGCCTTCTATCTTCTTTTCTTCTTCAAAAAATAAATAAATCGAGTGATCCTGCTCCACGCCATCTTCCTACATCAGCGTCAGTTATAAGCGTACAAAAAATATCGACTATAACTGCCTGAGCACTGACTTTTGATAAATATTCTGCTTAAAATAAATAAATAAACAAGCAGTCATAGACTGGTACTTATGAAATCATCAACTTGACCTCTGACCTTGTCTAATAAAAGCAGCCTCGAGAGAAGGTAGCGACGCAAACCAGAAGTTTCTACGATGATTCTGTACCAAACCATCAAAAATGGAATGTTTGACCTCACTGTGACCTTGACCTTTGACCGATTTTGACCAAAATATAATCAGCGCAAGCCATCACCCTCCTGAATCACGTGGTGTAATTTGACATTGGTAGCTTCTTCTGTTCTCGAGTTATCGTGCCTACAAACAAACAAACAAACACACACACAAACAAACACACACACAAACAAACACACAAACACACAAACAGATGACGGAAGTCATCAATGTACTTACGAAATCTTTAGATTTCGTAAGTAAAAATCCATCACTTGCCATCCTGACTACGAGGCAAAATATAGTCAGTAATAAGTCAACATCAAAAAAACTGGTATGTATCAAACAAATAATTACATTCACTATTTACTAAATGCCGTTTTATCAGGTCCCTCGCTGGTTCCACTTGGCACGGGGAGGGGGGGGGATGTGTGGTGGGGGGCAGGGTACAACTTACGAGAAAAAAAAAGACTACATTATGATGAAAATCTCAATTCCAATGAAGAACTTTAAACCGATTGTTATGCTGTTCCTAAAGGCCCAGTCACACCTTGACGTTTTAGCCAGCTTATGCCGATTTTTGAAAAATTTGTCCAAAACGCTGGCACACATCGAATACGTTATGGGTAAGTTTTGAAAACATTGAGAGCACGCTGAAAAACACTGCCATACGTCGTTGTACGCTGGCTTTCATCGTTGTACTTTGCGGTTGTCCTCAAATTTTAGCATGCTTGAAATTTTATGACGTATCCAGCGTATGACTCACACGTTCCGCATAATGCTGGCCATAAGTTGTAGGCACGTTATGCGATCGTTGACACACGTCGACACATGTTCCTTGTAAGTTACTCATAAGTCGAAACACGTCGAGGTAATGTTTAGCGTACCCGAAACTTATTTCTAACCTATGAGTAACGTGTTGTAGGCACGTTACGCGATCGTTGACACACGTTACTTGTAAGTTACTTATAAGTCGAAACACGGCAAGGTAATGGTGAGCGTCAGTGTTCCAGACTCCCTGGTTTTTTTTTTTTTCTTCGGTATGACGGTGATGTTGACACTTCGATTTCTCGTGCGGTTACGATTTAAATCGTTGAGCGGCAGCCTATTAATTATATTATATTATATTATAACCGCACTAGAAATTGAAGTGTCAACATCACCGTCATACCGAAGAAAAGAAAAAAAAACCAGGGAGTCTGGAACACTGACGCGAACCATTACCTTGACGTGTTTCGACTTATGAGTAACTTACAAGTAACTTTTGTCGACGTGTGCCAACGATTGCATAACGTGCCTACAACTTATTCCCATCGCATGCGGAATGTGTGAGGCATACGGCAAGTACGTCGTAAAATGTTTAACATGTTTAAAAGTACAAGACGTACTCCACTTACGACAACGTATGAGAGCGTACTTTAGCGTTCTATTCACGTATACCAAACTTACCCATACCGTATTCGAATTGTGCCAGCGTTTTAGACGCATTTTTCAGAGGTCGGCATACGCTGGCCAAATCGTCAAGGTGTGACTGCGATGTTGACACTTCCATTTCTCCGGCGGTTATGATTTGAATCATTGTGCGGCAGCCTTTTAATAGGCTACGCCACGTGATCGTCGGCGATACGTGGAGCGCGCTATGCATAAGTTAGACTATCGTTGGGCATAGGTTGTAAACGCCGACAACACGCTAAGCATTCGTTGGTATAACTTATCTATAAGACAACGAAACGTTCTGTGTCCGTTACTAATATATTATGCATACGATCAACTCGTTATGAATACGTCCGAATCTTTAAAAAAAAACATCAAAAGTTCAGCGTAAGCCAGCGTTTTACATACATTTTGATACGTTGCCATTGCTGGCTAAAACGTCAAGGTGTGACTGGGCCTTAACATGGGGACAACTAACCCCCCAAGCCATGATTGGTGGGGCCCTTTGGGGGAGGGGGGGCAGAAACCCCGACGGTGCTGTGATTGGCCGTGAGTGATCAATAGGTGAGAAAGGGGGAATTGTGGCAAAAAAGCATTTGCTAGCACTTCACTCGATCTCTTGTGCTCTTGCTCTGGTGCTGCATGCTCCGAGCTGTGCTCTTGGCTTGTGTGTCTGGTAGCTGGGACATTATGCAAACACCAGCTGCCTGCTTGACCATGCCTGCTTCCTCTTCATTGTGCCTACTTGACCGTCCATGCCTGCTCTCCTCCCTGGAAGGGGGGCAGCCTTGAGCCCCTTCACCCATGCTATTTCTGTCTCACTTATCCGGTTCAAAGTGAATCGTAGTTGTTTGTGACGAGACGCCCTTGTGGATCCCTCCGACCTTAGAGGCGGAAGATAGGCTGAACATCTCTGTGGAATCCCGAAGGGGGGGGGGGCTCATTAGAGTAGAGTACAATAGAGTAGCAAGTTTTTCAGCCCACGTGGGTGCGGGTGAAAAACACCTCCTCATAACAGGGCAAAAGAGCATTAGCGACTGATCAATTAGTTAGAAGTGGGGTAGTGTTGTAATAGTTATGCCCACATGGGGGCACTAGAAATAGTTGCGTCCATGGTGGCACAGGAGCATTCGTGAGAAAAGTGGATCATCACGAGATGGGAGTACTAGAGACAGAGTGTTAGAGACGGTTGACATGCAGTGGGGATGCAGCTCGCTTTAAGATGTAGAGTTAAAAGGAACATGCGTAGTGTAAGGGATGACGGGGTGAGAATGAGTTGGTCAGTGGAAATTAGTTAGGTAGATGGTGCTCGTGTGAATGTAGGTATGGAAATGTGAATGAGCAAAGATGGAGTGAATACGGATCAGCGGCCCGAGAGTGAATGTGAGTGCAGCTCGTATGGTGTGAAGGAATGATTGGGAAGGAATAAGCCCTGTTCAAGGATACCTGGGGCTAGTTAAAAAATTAGTTCGGGGGTTTAGTCAAATTTACAATGGAGGTTGTTCTGTGGTTGGTGCCGTGTGTTGGAATGTTTTTGTTTTGCAGGTGTGCAAAGAGTATCGACAGGCTGGGAGTGTGGCTCCTGAGAGGTGAGTATTGTTGAAGGCGGCACCCTGGGCGCTGGATTGTCTGTCGGCCGTGAGCCCATGGTGGGCATGCTGAATTTGTGCATGGACCTGGGTACCCATGGAGAAGGGATCTGCATCGCTAATTGCCAGTGAAGCCAGCAAGGAGGATGCTGGGAGAGCTCCCCTTATAATACGGAATGAAGGAGGTAAGCTCGGAGGTGGCCTTAGCATGCCAGGGGTGCCATTGTGTGAGTAGGCAGGTGTACAGACCTGCCAATCAAGCCACACTGCTCAGCCAGGAAATTGTGCGGAGGCACGGAAGAAAAACAGAGGGTAAGGCCCTAACTCGTGTGAGCACCAATGCATTGAGTGACGGGTGAATTAAGTTGTTAGAACCACGTAGTTTAGAGAGACACATTGGTAAGCCCCAGGGAAGTTTAATTGTTGAAGTGATGATGGATAGAGTAGTTAGGAGTGGTGTCTTTCCCTTTCACACAATGCACCACTCAGGTAACCACCGGCCACTGGATTCACCCGCCTGGAGAAGCCATGGGACCTGCAAAGGTATCTCAAAGTTGCACTGAGGTTCCCACAGATCCACATTTTTTCCTAAGGGATCCTTTGGGGATTAGATGTATTTTATGAGGAATTTAGCACCAAATTAGGGGAACCAAAGAGACAGACATTCTAGTTAGAAGACATAGGGACAAATTAAAGAGGGGGACTATGGTAAAGCAGGCATGGATAGGGACTGGGGGGCACAGACCATGATGAGGATAGGCCCATGAGATTAGGGGGGGGGGGAATGGTTAGGTTAGGGCCGAGCCCATTCTCAGATCAGATGGCAACACCACCACCTCCCTAAAGTATGTGTGCACCGAGAGGCCAGCCAGTGACGTCTGCCAGGCCTGGCTTGCCGTTTGCCTTTACCTATGCCATGGTGTGCCTGTCGTCCCACCTGTTGCCCTCATTACGCCTCCCTAAGTTCATCTCCAAGAACCACTGTTTTGTGGCAATGTTCTTCAAGTCATCTCCCTGGACCACTTTTGTGTGGCCCTACTCTTCATGTTATCTCCAAGGACCACTTTTTTGTGGCCCTGTTCTTCAAGTCATCTCCAAGGACCACTTTTGTGTGGCCCCATTCTTCAACATTTGTGCCAAGGACCACTTGTTGTGGCCCAGTTCTTCACCATTGCCGCAAGTGGGGCGGAATAATCCCCAGATGCTGGAGGGTAGTCTACCCCTACCATGGCCCCACGATGATGCCCTCCAGGCCAAAGAAGATCTTTGTTCAATATGGGCCACGTGGGTAATGAAGGCTGCAACTGACAAACGGCCATGTGGTCCCACCTGCGTTTCCTTTTTGCCCAATCACCTCCCCCCAAGGACTGTCTTCAACAGCGCAGGACCATTTGGTGACAACCTGTTGCTCAGAAGAGGGGTGATGAGCATGTTTTTTTTTTTAATTTGCATTTGCATACTAGGGATCAAACCAATATGAAGTATGTAAATAATTGTAAAAATGTTTACGTCCACCTGATATGTGTTTAGGTATAGAATTGCACTTAGAACTGTCTCATGTGAATGTGTTGCGAGTAAAGTAACACATTAGTTTTCATTATTTTCAAAGGCGGGACATGCATGCATTGTCACACGCAGGGGATAGGTGAGGTAAACCGTATTATAGGGAACTAGAGCTGATATGTGCACAAGAGTTTGCAGACTCGGGACGAGTCTAGTAAGGACAGGGGGGTAATGTTACGGTCTTGGAAACGTACCCCGGGGGAGAGCATACATTGACATGTAGGAGACCCGAGGATTCGTTATTTCTTTAGTGTATGTGTAGATTAGATAGACCTTGTCCCATTGTCTCGGGGTTTGGGGGGGGGTGCACGTTGAGGTTCGTTTATATTTCCCCGGGTTGGTGTCTTCCCTTCTTCCCCTGCTCCTTTCAACAATCCCTCCTTCACCCCTCTGCCTTTCTCAATCCACCAATAATACCCTGCATAAACCCTCGTTTTGACAATCCCTCCTTTACCCCATTGATCTTACCCTCAACCCCCAGCAATCCCTTCGTCCCTCGGTATGAGACCGTGTCTCTTCTCACATGCATGTTCATGGCACGAAGTGCAATGCTTTTCCCATACACGGTGGGATGTGGCACATCTCTCAGGCACGTTACAGTGATGCATTGTACAATAAACGCTTGAGCGTGAGGGAGGGAGCGGGGGCTCTCATCGCAGCCTTAGGGTGCGTGAAGGGAGGGGCGGGGGCTGCGTTCAAAGTTCATTCAGAGACAGTGGTGTTTCCCACCAGCTGCATCATTTACCCACCCACATCAGATGTGGACTAATGAGGAAGAGGCTCGCACAAGCTGAGATGGAGAAAGCTATAGGAGGAGGAAGAAGACAGGAGTGTATGGTAGAGAAAGCCAGATCAAGAGAGGCAGAAGCTGAGGCAGTGGATGGACAGAGATGCCAAGAAGCTTGCCCAGCGAGGAGCACAGTGTATGGAGAGTGAGATAGCCCATCGTGCAAAGGAGGGCAGTATAAAAATCCCAGAACAGTTTGGTTCATGGGGAGCTGCTGGACACAGGGGGTCCAGCAGAAATGGGGTGAGCTGTTTGCCATTACATATCTTGCAAGCCAGAGAGGACTTGCCGACTGGGTCTGGACACCTCAGAGACATGGCTGTGTGTCCCATTGCACTGCATCGCCACTGCCCATCTTCCCCATCCTCCCCCACATTTTGACTGGCACAGCCCCGTTGGGCTGTGTAAGGTGAGGAAAAAGGAGTGGACCCCACACTTTGTACTTTTCTTTTATCAGGTCTTCTTCTTCTTCTTCTTCTTCTTCTTCTTCTTCTTCTTCTTCTTCTTCTTCTTCTTCTTCTTCTTCTCCCGAGATTGAATGATGGCCATGTCTTTTATGAAAATAAGATTGTGTAAGAAAAGACTATGTGTGAGAGTTAAATCTGTTCTTTTGTGCCTCTACATACTCACTTTTAAATGATTGTGTGTGTATAAATAATTATTGGGTGTTATTCCCAATCTGTCTCGGTTGTCCTTTCCTTCATTGGTCCGACATAGTGTTCAAGTATAGTTAGACAGGAAGTTGTACCCCACCTGATTTACTCTGTTAGCCAGTACTGCACCTATCTGTTCCACTCGGAAGAAAATCACCAGGTACGGCATCGAGGGTGTGGCCCCCAGTTAAGTTGTCGTGCGAATAGAAAGGTATCGCGGAAACATTGAAGCGTAACCCTGCTAGGCCTGTAGTCTCGGTCAAGCGGCTTCGGCTGTGAAAAAAACTACAGCTCATTGGACAGCGGAGTTATCTGTGGTCGGCAGCCTAAGAACCAAGTGTTTGGGAGAAACTCAGGTGCTTCCCCTCGTGGCGAGCCCCAAACCTCGGGCTGTAACAATATAAACCGATTTATCAACTGATGCAAAATTTCTCTTTTAGACCACCAATTGAACAGAGAATCAAAACCTACTGATGTGAAGTGAACATGCGACCAGCGTTTTCATCTTCATTGACACTTCCACCTTCTTTTTCTCAATCGCTTGCACAAGGCTGAAAACGATACGGCTCCATAACACACACACACACACACACACACACACACACACACACACACACACACACACACACACACACACACACACACACACACACACACACACACACACACACACACACACACACACACACGAACGCCCACACGCACACGCACACACACACACACACACACACACACACACACACACACACACACACACAAGTTTCCATTTCTAATTATGTCTTCAACTGTTCCTTCAAAATCCCATTTCAACATTCTGAGAACCATCAGTGTTGCTAATGATAGTGGAATCAGTATCGGAATTAGAGCTCGATATGCACCATTTCTCAATGTAAGCCGCCATTTGGATCAAGATGGGTTCATAACATGACGTCACTGGTGAAATCAATAATTGACATGCCAAGGGCTTTATTCGACACTTTCTGATTGGCGAAATTTTTTTTTGAATTTCCCCTTCAAATTAAACCGTGATTCATGGTTCTCAATTGTTTTCATAATGAAAAAAAAATTGAGTTTGGGTTCCCCTTTCCCCTTTCAATTTGAGTTCCCCTTGAACCAAAATTTAATCGGCTTGCTCTTCTCTCACGTAACCAACTCACCAATCAAGTTTTGTCCAAATCCATCCATAATGTTTGAGGTCCTGTGCAATACAATATATATTTTTAGACTTCATTATAAAATATTAAAAAAAGAAATTCTCATATCCAGATCTGGATCTTCACCAACATCAAAGCATATCACACCAACCTGCTGTCCACTAGGCAATTTGTACTTGTCACACACACAACCTGTCTGTCCACCAGGTTTCGTCTGAATCCATCCATAAGCTTTTGAGATATCCTGCTCACAGACAAACAAACAAAGACAGACAGCCAAGGCTGAAAACACAACCCCACCAACCATCGGCAGGCAGAGGTAATAAGCAAGGGAATAAACAAACAAGAAAAACGGGGTAAAAAGAGGGACGGAAACAGCAACCAGCTGCCAAGTAAGACGATAAGGTTAGGAAGGGTAAATGAGGGAAATAAATATTGTGGCTAAGGATGGGGGGTGACATCTCATGGAAGTGCACAGCCTGCTCGAAAGCCTGGCTAGAAGGAAGAGTGGGATATTATTACTTGGCATAAATGGGCTTGTTCAAGGGAGAGCAGCATTAAGGAATGTACATGCAGCAACATTGTCAATCCGGTATTTTGTGGTGTCAAGTGTGCGTAGTGTGTAGTTTAAAAGTCTTCTTATTGATGGAATTCACCACTCGCTCATCTGAGTGACCCTGAACCCCACCTCGGTTTGTAAAACTATGTACAATACAGTCTGCACTTCCTCACTGACGATAAGCACAAAATAGAACCAACGATGTTGTTGTTTCGTGTGCAGCCTATGGTTGCTGGCTGAATTTTCTGGAAGCATGGCAGTGCCCCCTTTTACCAGTAAGCTGGTACTCATTTTGCCGACCTCGTCTGAGTCAACATTACCTGGTGTTAGTTAACAGCATGACAGGGGCTTGAAGTCAAGATCCAAAGATCTTCAACCAGCCACCTTCACCGTTTCACACCAACACCAGGTTTAGAATGGCACCTTTGCACATTTTTCAAATAACTCACTATTTTCTCGAAAAATAAGTTGAAATTGATAAAAGTATTTTGTCTCCACAATTCTTTATTTCACTGTTAATATTACAGAATTTTTTTTCATATATATATATATATATATATATATATATATATATATATATATATATATATATATATATATATATATATATATATATATATATATATATATATATATATATATTGTTACAGCTGTGGAAATTCGCAGAACACCATATAGGTCCTTAGTTCAGTTATGCCGATAAGTCCGTGTTCAGTTAGATTTCTCCACCGTTGTCTAATGGGATTTTTATTCGTGTCACCCCGGCTGTGATCTTCGAGTTAGCCGTTTTTCTTTTACTATCGTTATTTTGGACCAACCGCCATTACTACCACCACAATGCGCCACCAACCACAACAACCACGATCACCACAACCACCTTCTCATCAACTGCCAACATCCCCACAAACAACGAACTCAGGACATCCCCACAAACAACATCCCCACAAACAACGAACGAGCTTGAACTCAGGACCTTTTGGATCCTAAGCCGCTGCCCTAACCACTGCGCCAACACCAGGATATATATTAGATATATATGGATATTGTTGCGAATTCGCGCCCGCCGGCGTGCGAGCGGCCACATAACTCGAATCGCGGCACGTCGCCCACCGGACGGACAATTCTGTCGTGACCCTCTCGGACTAACGCCGGGAACTAGTCACGGGTGGGCCTTTCGGCCTCACCACGATCGTGCCAATCGGCCCCCCGCGTGGGATAGGGTTGTTCGCCAAATTCTACCGACCTAAGTACCCACACGGAGGGTAGACCGGGCGATCGCACCTCGCCGCAGGTCGACTCCGGACTCGGGCCACTTTAAGCGACCCGTTCCATACTATCGGGATAACCGAGCGGTGTTATCGTCAACCTCGACAGTTCCGATTAATTATCGGG
>NC_140970.1:96534192-96551692 GCF_056783735.1 Eptatretus burgeri
CCCCATCTTGCTTCACGTAAAGGGTTGGTAGTGGGCTGAATACGCCCGATAATTAATCGAACCGTCGAGGTCGACGATAACACCGCTCGGTTATTCTGATAGTACGGAACGGGTCGCTTAAGTGGCCCGTGTCCGAAGTCGACCTGCGGCGAGGTGCGATCGCCCGGTCTACCCTCCGCGTGGGTACTTAGGTAGTTCGAATTTGGCGAGCAACCCTATCCCACGCGGGGGCTGATTGGCTCGATCGCGGTGAGACCGAAAGGTCCACCCGTGACTGGTTCCCGGCGTTAGTCCGAGAGGGTCACGACTGGATTGTCCGTCCGGTGGGCGACGTGCCGCGATTCGAGTTACGTGGCCGTCGCACGCCGGCGGGCGCGAAGACCGCAACAATATATATATACATATATATATATATATATATATATATATATATATATATATATATATATATATATATATATACATATATATATATATATATATATATATACATATATACATATATATATATTTAGCCTGGTGTTGGCGCAGTGGTTAGGGCTGCGGCTTGGGATCCAAAAGGTCCTGAGTTCAAGCCCCGTTAGGCCACTGAATTAATACACCAGGGGGTTGACTCAGCCTGTCATCCTTCCGAGGTCGGTAAAGTGAGTACCAGTGTACTGGGCCGGTGTATACCCCGGTTAAAATAGGTGTACCATATCCCTGTGTTGTAAGAGGCAACCAGGGTTGCGTCAGGAAGGGCATCCGGCGTAAAACATGTGCCAAATCACTATGCGGATCATTCGGATGATCCGCTGTGGCGACCCCGAACGGGAGCAGCCGAAAGAAGAAGAAGATATATATATATATATATATACACATATACATATACATATATATATATATATATATATATATACATATACATATATATATATATATATATATATATACATATACATATATATATATATATACATATACATATACATATATATATATATATATACATATACATATATATATATATATATATATATATATATATATATATATATATATATATATATATATATATACATATATATATATACATATACATATATATATATATATATATATATATATATATATATATATATATGCACACACACACACACACACACACACACACACACACACACACACACACACACACACACACACACACACACACACACACACACACACACACACACACACACACACACACACACACACACACACACACACACACACACACACCTCGCTGTACAAGTATTTGTGGTGTAACGTTCATCTGAACTTCCATGAAGGAGGTACTTGGGTTCTCACTTGTAGCGAAATCGCTCGTTGTAAATGTCGCGCAGGTAAAACCTGTTCGCCAACGGCCGAGGGAGCTGGCCCTGCGAGTGGACAAAGTGGAAGAACCGTATCCCGGTTTGTAGCTCGTCCCCACCGTAATGAGCCATCGCGACTCGCAGCGGTCTCGTCTCTTCCGACCTCAAGTCGATACTGAGCGCCGATCACACTCAACACCCGTTCTTCTCCCTGACGTCATGAACAACAAACGCGAATGGTCAGAAATGACGTCATCACGCACAGGTTTCGGTTTCGTTTACTTCAATGACAGAAATAACGACAATAATTTAAATAAAACGATTATTCCTTTCACATTCTGATAATTCCCGAGTGGTGACAATTTGTAACTTCACATTTTACCATCGGGATGAAGGTGTAATGTATAAATGGTGTAAACATGTAAATGTTCATCTTCCGTCCGATCCAAATACGCCAGTTCACTCGGACCCACACGTTCCGTAAACGAAACATGACAGTTTTTAAAGCTTTATTGACCTTTTTACACAATCATTGGGAAGAATGTTCGGGAAAGGAAATTGTGTTTTTCACACGTTCATGAAGCCACCTCAGTTTTTTTTTTTTTTTTACACTTTTATTACTTGTGGAGGCGGAGTCACGGGGAGGCGGAGTCACGGGGAGGCGGAGTCACGGAGAGGCTGAGTCACGGAGAGGCGGAGTCACGGAGAGGCTGAGTCACGGGGAGGCTGAGTCACGGGGAGGCGGAGTCACGGAGAGGCTGAGTCACGGGGAGGAGGAGTCACGGGGAGGCGGAGTCACGTGGGAGGCTGAGCCAGTCCAAATACTGAAGTGAGCACAAATGGAGAGGAGCTGACCCTGATTGTGTTTGTCCAGGTCTTCCTTGATCCCTTGATCATGAATAAAATGTCCCTTTTTAATCAATTTGTTCATGCAATGTGTGTCACATTCTTCTGAACCTCGTATATCATTCAGAAAGATTTTTATTTTTTTCATTTATTTTGCATTGTGATGTACGCGATATCAAAAGAAAAAGCCAACAGCGAAAGTCGGCAATCCATTTCATGGGCATGTAAGCAAATATGGCTGAATGCTCGACTTCCCTCTCTTCACTCGGCGACATACAGTGACGTCACGAGGCGGTAAGATTGAGACCATCGATGCAGTGTGTGTATATATATATATATATATATATATATATATATATATATATATATATATATATATATATATATATATATATATATATGTGTGTGTTTGTGTGTGTTTGTGCGTGTTTGTGTGTGTATATATGTATATGTATGTATATATATATATATATATATATATATATATATATATATATATATATATATATATATATACATACATATACATATATAACACTATATGTGTGTTCGCATACATTCTTCGAACTTTTTTAACGCCCGTTAAGCAAATGTGCCTACGTTTTGAGGTGTCCTCAGTCCCAGTGTGGAGTGATAATGTTTTCCGATTTGGATGATACCTGGAGGTAAGGTATGTCAGAACTTCCGTTCCACGATGGCAAATGGAGTGAGGTCAGATAAGATGAAAGGAGAGTGATACGCAGGGATGTTTCCATCTCCACCCACAGAGGAGAACACTCCTCCCGGCTGTCTATTAGCCCGTGTCTCTTCAGCCTCAGGGCTTTGATGTGTGTGTCCTGGGCTGGAGAGACTCCGGTGACCTGGGATGGGTTGGCCTCAACAGGGACGGAGATTTTGGGAAAAGTGGGGGCACGGAGGATGCCAACAAAGCCCCGGTGTGACGGTTACGCATCAACGTGGTAGGTGCTTAATGGGTGAGGCTGTGACTTGGCCATCTGGTCCATGCTACAACATACATATATGCTGGTCATTAAAGATTGATTTGACAGAAGAGTATGCAGCCTATTAGGTCAGGTGAAACCCACCATGGAACCTCTTCTTGCTCCCCTCCCCCCCTGGCCAATTTTTCATTCCGACTACATGGTTCACTCGGAGCTGAATGAAAAAAAAATTTCACAGAAAAATAACATTTGCACTTCAATCAAATTGAGCCGTTTCCATGGCAACTTCTCCAAAATTGAACCAGGTCATCAGGTCAGGTATGGTAGCATGTGCCGGAGCAGCACGTCACTGCATGCACTTTCCACAGGTACTCCAGGGGCCTCAGTCTGGCCATCCCCCAGACAGATGTCTGGCCCATCCCCATCTCCTTGAGATGCCGATCAACCTGCTGCAACCACGAGGCACGTGGTCGGCCCGTTGGCCTCCTCCACTCATGAGACTCCTTCGCTGAGAGAATCTGGTGAGCAGGATCAGCATCAGGAAAACGAGCCACATGTCCATACAGCCACAGCTGACGCTGCAGGTAACAAATCTCATTTGAGTCTCTCTCAGCAACCGCTCGTTGGACACAAAGTCCGACCAGTGAAAGCCAAGGATTCTCCGAAGAGACCTGGTACCGAAGGAATTAAGTCTCTGTCTCAGATCCCTGGTCAGAGTCCAAATCTCACATCCATAGAGCAAGACTGGAAGCTACAAGGACCTGAAGAGTCGGACTTTTGTCCTCCCGCACAGGTACCGGCAGCACCACACCCCATGATCCAGTGAATCCATGACTCCCCAGGCCTGACCCAGACATCTATTCACCTCTGGCTCACAGCCAGCAGAGACATGAATATCACTGCCAAGGTCGGTGAATCTCTCCGTGACCTCAACATCATCACCACAAACAGGTACAGCCAAGATAGCAGCATCCAAGATGTCATTGAAAGCCTAGATTTTAGTTTTGACCCAGGAAACCCATAATCCCAGTGGTTCCGACTCCTCATTCAACACCTCGAGGGCCCCCGAAAGGATATCTAAAGTCTCCACAAAGATGACTGCTTCGTCTGCGAAATCAAGGTCAGAGATCTTGACATTCCCAAACGATGCACTACAGTTTGATCTCTCCGACATCCTTCCCAGAATCCAGTCCGCACAAGTGCTGAAAAGTGTGGGGGCCAGTACACACCCCTGACAAACTCTAGTAACAACTGGAAATAAGTCAGAGATGGGAGCACCACATCTCACAGCACTCTCAGTACCAGAGTGGAGTTCAGACATCAGATGGATCAGTTTTGGTGGCACCCCACAAAGACCAAGAATCCTCCAGAAGACATCCCGATTCACTGAATCAAACGCTTTACAGAGATCAACATTAGCTGCAAGCAGCCCCTGCCGAAACTCTCGTCTGCGTTCGGTGAGGACACGAAGAGCAAGGATACGGTCAATCGTTGACCTCTTTGGTGTAAAGCCTGACTGCTCTGGGTGCTGGTGCTCAAGCAAATGGTGGTGAACTGTATCGAGAATTATCCGAGCGAAGACCTTGCCCGGCACTGAGAGCTACAGCATCAAGATCAGTGAATCCAGCATATCACACTCAGTCTTTAATATAGAATAACAAAACTGATAATAAAATAGAACCTATGCATTTCTGCTTTAACACCACATGTTATGTTAATGAGTGCATTTGCATCATCACGGATATTAATTAAAATTTGAAATTTTCCCCAAAATTTGGAAACTGTCAAGTTCAAAACTTATCAGAAACTTATCAGAAATTATATCAGAGTCGAGATGAAATGTATTTTCTGATTTTCAGATTTTTCTTATGGTTTGTGACGTTGTGGAACCAAAATAAGCAAGATATATTGTAAAAGATAATTTTAGGCCATTGTAGGTCATGTTCTTGGACAAGAGTCAACATCAAAATCCATGACAAATGGATGGAGAACAGTTGTTGAATGTGCAGAAAAGATAAAGGATGAAAAGCTGTTGACAAGAATAAGAGGCTATGACTTATTTGCTGCAGAAGAGCATTTTCACACAAGCAGTTGGAAAAAAGAACAAACAAGTTCGTACAAGACTCGCAACATTGGAGAAGTGTTGTCAGTAAAGCAAAGCTACCCCAAGAAGAACGAGAGAAAGCACACAAGTTGCGTTCAGCCGACAACAGTTGTGTTGTCAGTTGTGCGTGACAACAAGATTGTTAAGCTCAATCACTTGAGTGAGATATACATTTCATCTTTACAAAACACATGCTTTCCCAACTCCATGTATCGAAGTGAGAAGTTGAAAGCAAAATTGGAGCACACCCTTGGAGAGAAGATAGCCTTTTGCCCCCTAAATATCACGTGCAAGTTTACCTCGCACTTGGTTTACAGATTAGACATGAAGTTGGAAGCAGCAGTGCAGAGGGCATTTCTGCGAGGAATTGAAGATAATTTGGCAGTAGTTGTTGCAAGATATTTATGACGTAATTATCGATGCTTATGAGACATCAGGTCATCTCAAGTGGCACCCAACAGCTCAGCATGTTGACAACAGAGATATCATTCCACAAGAGTTGAGCTATTTCCTGAAACGTGTTACAGCTGGAAAAGTTAAAGGAGCATCTGCGTAGACCAACAGGCTTGCAAGCTCAATCGGATAAGACAAATGTCAAGAAGTTACAAATGTTGAATGGAAGATGCCAAACATTCCTTGTGAGTGACTGAAACATCTTTACAGAAGCAAGCAGCTGATTATGCTCATGGCCTGAGCTGGGATGTGTGTATGCAAAAATTCCCTCCTCATGGAATGCTCACGAACCGGTTCGACCATTGTGAAAATCATTCATTTCCTTTGAGCTGGGAACCACGATTGCACAAGCAGAAGAGAGCAGGTGTCAAACTTGCTTCCAACACAGATTACAAAACAACCAGATGTACCATCTATTTTACATTCGGAGTTCGACAATTTTAACCAGTTGGTAAACCCTCTGACAGGTGATGGTTCAGCCCACACCTCACATGCAATTACGATGCAAGAGTGCAGACCTCAGGGGAACATTGCATTCCAACTGTTCATCAAATCACAGAACCAAGAGCCACAGGTGGATCCGGTGAAATATCCTCCGACTCCAGTTCCACGCAACATCAGGACAGCTGATGGCTACTCATTGAAGACTGACAAATTTAAAGGTTTCAAGTACTTAGTGAGAGACAGGCACTGCCAGTAAACCATCACACAACGAGAAGGGCACACTCGGTAGAGCGCATACCTCCACCACGTAATGCCTGATCCAAGAGAACATATCGGGCCCAATACATTTTTGAAATATCATGCTATACAGTACTGTATCGTTTTTGCACCTCTCTCTTGATGGTGAAGAATCACTTTAAAAATTCTTGTAGTCGGATACAGATCCGGATCTTCACCAAAATCGAAATCAATTCGTCCTTGTCACACACCGAACCTGCCCACAAAATTTTATCCAGATCTTTCCACAACTTTTTGAGATATCCTGTACACAGACAAACAAACAGACAAAGAGGGGTGAAAACATCACCTCCTTCACCTGAGGTAATAAATACCACTCGTCAGAAAGGGTGCAGGAAAAATGTTCCAAACAATTTCCGATAAATATACAAGAAAAGTTCAACCTGATGCCTTGCTATGTGGACGTCATTTTCAACACAGATACAGTGCCTTCAGAAAGTATTCACACCCCTCAAAAAGGGGTGGCAGCGAGGGGGGGAGTTAAAGGGGTGGCAGCGAGGGGAGGGAGTTAAAGGGGTGGCAGCGAGGGGGGGGGGAGTTAAAGGGGTGGCAACGAGGTGGGGAGGGGAGAAGGCAGCATGAGGGCAAGGAAAGGAAGCACAAGGGGAGGGTAGGCAGCGGACCAGGGCATTACCGGGTTGATAAAACTCACCCAAATAGTGTTTTCTCTTCAACCGCCGTGTTCCATGTAAAACCGGGCAGAAAATTTCATCCTCCATTGAGCTGTATCAGTAGTTATGCTAATGCATGCAAACATGGGTGCACCGTGGTGTGGTTAAGAGGAGTCATGTGACCCAGCCATGTCCCGATGCTGTGCTGGGTTGTGCTGTGTTGTGCTGTGCTGTGTTGTGTTGTGTCCGTGGCCGGGAATAAACCTGTTGTTCCCACTTCAGAGTCATCGTCTCGAACTATTGAATACATTACAGTGGCGACGAGGATGTCTTCGTGCATCGGCATATTGCAAGATTACGCAGTGGGGGATGATTAGGAAAACTACACCGATCATCTGGAGCAGGACTTCGTAGCAAACAAATTTTTCCTTCAATGCAATATGGCTGCCAAACGATGCGTCCTGCATCAAATGGAGGGGAGAACTTTTTGTTCGTCATGGATAGGTGATCATACATGTAAAGTTTCGCCTCGATCTGTTCAGCCGTTTCAGAGAGGAAGACTTTTAAAGTTATTAATTTTCAATCCAATATGGCTGCCGTACCACGTGACCAATTACATCATAAATTTAAACTGTCCCTCCAATGGTGTAGTGGATCACGTTGCTTAAGTTTCGTGTTGATCGGACAAGGTGCGTTTTTCTATCCAAGATGGTCACTAAACCGATGAGGACACTGAAAGGCGGCGAGTTGTTTTACTGACCGTTTTTTTTCTTTTTAGATGAGGTAAACCCTTAAATATCATGGGGATTAAGTTCCTGGAAAATGCCACGATATTCAAAACCAATTTCCTTTGGGAATAAGGGGGTTAGGTCCCTGGGCTTCGAGAAAATATAGAGGAAGGTGGGTGGCAGCCAAAAATAAACAAATCACAATTGAAACTTGAAGGGCACTCGGTAGAGCACATACCTCCGCCACGCAATGCCAAATCCATGACAACATATCGGACCCAGTACATTTTTGAGATATCGTGCTATATATCAGTAAATCACTATCTCTTAATGGTGAAGAATCACTTTAAAAAAATTCATATCCGGATATGGATCTTCACCAAAATTGAAACAATTCTTCCTTGTCCACACCCAACATATCCACCAAGTTTCGTCCGAATCCGTCCACAACTTTTTGAGATATCCTGTACACAACCAGACAAACAGACAGACAGAAAGGGGTGAAATCACAACCTCCTTCACTCGGTGGCGGAAGTAATAAATGTAAAATAAAGATAAATTAGCTTTATGATGAAATCTCTTGCTGTGTTGAAGCAGATTGAACATTCAAAACCAGGTTAAACATCAGGAGCGATTAAGCCTGCTCCCTTTCCTTCACCATTCATCCCCTTTTAATCACCTAAATTGTTTTCCATTGTAATCTGCTGATGTATTCCTCTTGTAAATCGTTCTACAGCTCCATAAACTAGCGAATAATAAAACAAGAATCATTTTTGTCAATCATTTCACACTTCAGAACCATTACATGATTAACAGTGCACAAAAGCCTCGTGGTGTGAGATAACCATCACAGTTCAGCTCAAAACAGTGATTGGTCAAAAGTAAACCCCAAAATAAGTAAATATGTTCACAAAGAGGTTGCTGCGATTGGTCAAAACCCGCGATATTTAAGAGTTTACTGTAATTTCCCATTTGTGTTCATTGTCAGCAATTCAGATAAGACTGACCAATAAATGGGGAATTTAATAAAGTACTGCAATGTGACATTTTGTGGATTAGTAAGCAACACAGAACCATCTTTTCCAACATGTCATTTATATTGGATTAAAAGTGATATCATAAAAAAATTATTTTTGTTGAGTTGAAATAGCACATTTCGACATAATTGACCACAACACTTGGAATTTAATTCTTGGACTTAAAATGTTTGATAAACACCATTCTGTAAGAATTTTATTACTTCAACAGGTGGTGGAAGACCATAACTATCAAAATAATATTTAACCTGATTATTATAAAAACAAACCCAATGAGAACCGTTTCCATTATTATCTTCGAAATTCATAATAATATTCTTTGTATATTGAGGCAAGTTTATGAACTCTCTCATACATATAACCACATTATTAATTTTTAATTTCTTACAATATTTGACAAGTTCTAAATTTTATGTTGTATTCTTTCCAAATTCTTTAAACCACCCATCAGTGCTCATTTATTGATGAGAAAGATATAATCCATTACCTCTTTTAGTTAATTTTACACCTGCTTGTGCAATAGAAGAAAGCATATCTCCAACCAACAATGTCACATTATTAGGTAGGCTTTCAAGTTTTTCAGCAAAATCTACAATTACACCACTTCCACTAATTTGTTTCTCCAACTCCTTGTTATGTCTTCCCAACTCTTTTTGAGCCCGGAGTGGAGCCTTCCTTTCGTTGGCAGTTTTCACCGCTGCTGAAATACCACCCGTCAATGCTCCAGCCACACTGAAACCAGCAAATAAAGGAAATAGAAATGGAAGAAATCCTCCACTCGTCTCTCTTATTGAATATTTCTTCAACATTGGTTTTGACATTTTAATTTTAAGTGAGCCAGTATCGTTCAAGATTTTCACCTGTTCTCTTGTGAGCAAAACTTCAATTCTTACTGATCCTTTTCTCTGAATTGTATTAACGTTAATCATCCAAGGCTTTTGATTTTGAATACAAGATGATAGTTTATGAAGATTGATTTGATTAACATATACCCCAGTTGGCACTTTAAGACTCATTTATTTATCAAAAAAAAATTACGTGAGACTAATCATAACACCATTATCTGTATTAATCTGTAATTCTGTTTCTTCCAAAAGCAAACAATATGTATCAACTTCTTCACTCTCCTCTTTCAATGTATAGGGAAGTATCCATTCGATTAGACTTTACAGTTTTCTTTTGAGCGCTCAGGTCAATCGCATAGATTGTATACAGGCTTTTAATTGCTGTCATATCCAAAATGGGTTCTTTATTATCCCCCGCCAACCAACGAAGTTGGCGGGGGATATAGAAATGGTTTCCATTGCTTTCACACACCTCTTGGTAAAACTTGTATGCTTCAGCATTATCATTTTTTCCCAATTAATTTCCAATCTATCTCGTGGATAAAATGTTCCATCCAGAGAAACGCGAAGTTGTTTCACCTTAGCATTATCACTCAACGCATTATTCTTATCAGTAGCAGTATCACCATCTGGTTTATTTCAAAATGAACCACAGATATCATGGCTTTCCTTCCAGAACACACAAATTCCACGTGTAAGTGGTTTGGTTCAGTTTAACATGTTGGCATCTTCTTTTAAGGTATGATACATTGAGTGGTTTCTTTGCGTTAAGTCTTCTATTCAACATCTCTTCTGTTTTAAGATAAGGAGTATATTCACTAATATACCAATTAATTTCATCAATAACAACTTTATTCTGAGCAGCAAAAGCACTACCAACACCAAAAAGCAATCTATTTTCATTATCATTCCTTTGCAGTTGAAATCTAATTTTCAGACCAGACAAAACTTTATCATGATCACAAAATCCAAATATATCTTGAAGAGGAACTGCCACAGTAAAACTATTACCTGTTTTTGTATCATCATTATACATTCTTTTCCTTTGACGATATCCAGGGTCTGTGTTTGTTCCTGTTGACATATCAGGAATAAAATCTTCGACAGCGCCCTTCCCATTCTATCACTAAATGAATATACAGTAGTGTAAATTTCATAATTTCAGATATAGCAGAGCCATAATCAACCGCTTAAACTTCTTGTGTTCCAATGTACAAATGAACACTATCAAACATTTCCCAGAAGAAATCATTTACGAGTGTAGCGTTTGTGTTATTCCCAGCCTTCGTGAATGTAAATTTACACAACAAGAAACTTTTGGCTAGATCCAAATAAGTTTGTTGATTAATTATTTCAAAACTTTTTGTTCCATTCGTATTCCAGTCTGTTCCAGTTATTGCATTTCCCTTGAAGTAGTCTTCTTTTTTAGTAGAGTTTGAGATGACAATGGTATCATCCAAATCATAGAAATTATCAATTGATTCCATACTTGTATTTGTTGAGGAAAAAAGATATTAAAACTTTTGAAACCCTGACCCAAGTATTTGAATTATTTTCTGTCGTTCTTGGGGAGACAACTGAGTTTTGCCTTTATTAATTTCTTTTATTGCTTGCAATTTATGAGATTCCTTTTGGGCATCCTTTATACTCTTTATAGCACCCGCTACATTTGCCACAGCAGAAGCAGTTGAACCAATCAGGTCTTTATGTTAAAGAATAGTTGAACATATACCCATTAGAGTATCAATTATTCCATCTCCTTTTTTCTAAATTGATGTCCTTCACCACTTTCTTTCTTAGGTTTATAGTATCCTCTACCAAGATACATACCTTCACCCTTGTAGTTTGGGGAAAGGAACATCCCATCCCCTGTAATTATTTTATATTTTCCCAACTCGTGTTTCCTCACAATAACCATCGTATTTATTTATTTATTGGATAACTTCAGGTAGGTGGATTCTGATGGATATAATTTCTCCATTAAAAGAAATCACATGATTATCTTGGTTGGTTATCCTAAAATTCACTCTGTGTATGGTTTTTCCCAGATTTTTGGGTTCCATGTTGAATTTATAATCAATTGGGGTGGAGTATGCACTGAATGATACGATTGTATTTGTTCTTATTCCGTCATTATAAGCACCATCAATTAAATCACAATTAATTAATACCAAATTTATGCCTGAGGATATTTGAATAACATTATCACTGTAAAACGTCCCATTAGTTTCAATCTTTTTTGAGGAGAAACCCAATAACTTTCTAAATGAATTATAAATTGTGAAATCAACCTTGTAGTTATTTTTAAGTTTAATCGTTTATTTTGAAGTGTGTTTTTGAATATCTATAACAACATTTTTGGTTAATCACCCTGTTCTTTCATAAGGCGAGAAATTTCGGAAGATATTTGAGAAATCTCATATGCTACGGGTGAAACTGTTATCGTTTTGTATCCACTTCCTGGATTATAACTAAACTTATCGTTTTTCTCTGTGATATTAAACAAGGTATAAGTTTCCATCGACAATAAAGACGCCTCATATTCTTTTGTTGCATCTAGTTGTAGTGTGTATGGGAATGAAGATGTGTGGTCGCTTGTTGTGAAATTAAAATGAAGGATTGTGCTTCTCATCTTATTTAACATGAAATAAAATATCTTTGTATTGACATTTATTAATTATTTTCATGTTCATCAACTGGTCGAAAATGACTGATGCTTCATGAAAACAATTGTTATTTCCAGCCTTACTACTACCTCACAACAATCACAGTCTATTAAATAATTGTGATGGGTCATTTGGAAGAAAACTAACACCTGAACCAAGCTGACTTAAAGCCTGAATAATGTGTTTGTCCTTCTCATTTTTCATACTTTTACCAGATATATTGACCCTATAATTAAGGGAGTCCAGCAAATCAATACATACTCGATCATCCTTATTTTTCATATCCAATAGTTTATCAAAATACGTTGATTCATCCCTCACAGTTGAACCTTGTCTTCCATCTTTTGTTAGAAGAAACATTCATCTCAGAGTTAGCTTAACAGGGGGAACTCAAGAACCTTAATTCATCATTAAATATCAATCCCTTTTCTTGAACAAGATGAAATATTGCTGGTTGTTCTGTTGGAATGAGTCCTGCTTTGGTTTGTGAATCTGCTGAACATTAATGTTTTGAAGAGCCTTCACAATATAATCAGAGGGTTGATTTATCTCTTCCAGTTGTTGAAATAATCCTTCATCATCATATTCTAATTCTCCTATATCCTCTAATTCTTCCTCTGTCATTTGACTGAAATCTTTTAACATTTGAAGTTTTTTAGGAGTATATTCTGTTGTGGGAACTGTGGAAGCATCTATAATTTTTTCTTTGGAAGTTTGTAAAAGTGGTTTAAAAAATTTCTCTTGTTTTCTTTCAAATGCTTCTTCACTCGTTAGTTTCTGTCTGCATTTCTTCTTTTTGTCTTCCTGTTGTTTTACAACTTTTGAAACCAACTCTTGATGTTCCTTAAATCTTCTTGTTCTTTCTTTCGCATCCATTTATTTATTAGAAAATATCATTTATTGAATTGTAAAGGTCAACAGGGAAATTTTCCTTTTCTTCATCATTAAAGTTGATGTGTTCAAATAAATCCTTTTCTTTAAATATTTCATCAAATTCATTATCTATCTATTCCAGCAATCTGTATGTGTGTGTGTGTGTGTGTGTGTGTGTGTGTGTGTGTGTGTATGTCTATGCGACCGCAGTTTCTCGACGACCGCTAGTCCGATCGGATTGAAACTTGCCTGGAATATTGCCAGGGCCCCGCAGATGTGCCTTTTCGAGGTTTGATGTAAATCGGACGAGCGGTTCCCAAGTTACAGCAATTTATCTGTCGACCAATGACAAGACATGGTGCTATGACATCATGAATGACATCACAAATAATGGTTATTTATTTATTTATTTATTTATTTTTGCATGATTGACGGTCCGATCTGATTGAAACTTGCCAGGAATATTGCTGGGGACCCGCGGATGTGCCTTTTCAAGGTTTGATATTAATCGGACGAGCGTTTCCCAAGTTATGGACATTTATTTACCAAACCAATGACAGAACACGGTGCTATGACGTCATGAATGACGTCACAATTAATGGTTATTTATTTATTTATTTTTTGTGAATACATTTACAGAGAGAGGGGTGAGAGAGGAGGGGGAGAGAGGAGGTGAGAAAGAGGGGGGGAGAGAGGAGGGCGAGAGAGGGGGGAGAGAGGGCGGGCAAGAGAGAGCGGAAGAGGGGTGGGGGAGTGGAGGGAGAGAGGGGGTGAGAGAGAGGGGGCGTCATAATTCAAGAGAGGGGGAGAGAGGAGGTGCGAGAGAGGAGGTGCGAGAGAGGGGCGAGAGAGGGGCGAGAGAGGGGCGAGAGAGGGGAGGAGAGTTGCAAACTATTTTTTAAAACTATTTTAAAACTAAAACAATTCTAACATGGAATACCTAATGACACTGTACTTTCAGGTCTCCTACAAATGCTACCCTGTCGCCTCAACGTGGCGTAGGAGTGGCAATGGTCAATGGCAGCGAATGTAATGGTGAATGTAATGGAAGCTGCACATGCTGGCATGCACCTACGGGCACGCCCCTACGGGCCCGCACTAGTTAACATTAATACGAGTTGTAATTTCTTCTTCACTAATACTTGTATCTCTGCCTTTCATACGTTTGCGTTGAATTTCTTCATCAACATCAAAACCGAATGATAATTTCTTAACTCCATGACTACTCAGATGTTTAATAATTTGTCTCATTCCTTCTGGATTTGTTTCTAATATCCCAAGACCACCAGATTTTAGTTTCTTTAACTCACTCTTACAATGTGAATATTTTGTTGTACCAAGAGAAACCTCCTCAAATATTTGGCATTCATTTCTCAATCGCATATGTTCCTCGACTGAAATATGCTAATAATCTTCACCTTCTACTTCTCCTGGTCGCATTCCTCTGGTTGTTGTAGATACAATACGAATCACATGGTGTTTAAAAATAAAAAAAAACTAACTGTTTTCATTTTTACTATTCAAGAACCTTGATTTATGAAAGTTTTTTCCAGAAGCAGATTTACTCACAAGATATATAATAATAGTTACCATTTATATCTGTAATTCTTTATAAAATAAAAAATATATTCCTTGACATCTCATCTTGTTTCACAACAATATATTTATATTTTTCAGTCATGTGCTTCACAGAATCCACAAATTCCTTTTTATGACAAAATGTAGAACAATTGTCTCTCCAAAAATTGTTTATGTCCATTGAATTTAACTTGAATAAAATAAAAGTATTAGCATTGTTTCTTATTGAGCGACGAGGGAGTTGAAAGTATGATTCACTAAGATAAATACCAGTGCAAGAAGAATGTCTCCCTCTTGTGTCGTAGCTATCCATTACCATTTGGTTTCTCTCATTAACACAATCATCAAAGATAACGAGGTTCTTTTTTGATTTATCCAAATCTTGGGGTGAAGGTATATCATCCGTATTATCACTAAGAATACAAGTTATAGGTTTTGGTTTCTTTTTACATTTTTGTGTATCACAAAATAGTTGTATTATATCTTCAATGTTATAATCATGTAGTTTCTTTTGAAGTTTAAATGAACCGATTATATCGTCTTTTTGAAGACCCGCATTAAAACCTTGTGAGAGTAGTGGATACTCAGGTTGAAAACTTGACTTTGCAAAAATTATTAAATTGTCATAATCTATAAAGTTGGGAGTTAGGAGCATCTTTAAAAGCAGACAGGTTTTTTTACATCCACTTGAACCAACTATGAGACATCTTTATGAATTTGTAAGATTTTTATGGTTGTTAAATTTTATCTTATTTTCCCAAATGGGTAAAAAAAATCATTTATTTATATATTTGGAAAACAGGTTGTTCAACTGTTATTGGCTTTTTTTTAGAAACTCTGTTTTATCCTAAGTTCAGGTTTAATTTCAAGATAATCCATTATTTTATTTATTCAATATCTTGTGTTGATATTTCCCTGAAAATGACAATCGTTAATAATATCAATCATCAATCCATGAAACATTACCGTCATTTGTTCAGTCTCTTCTCTTGTAAGAAAAGGTGTATTATTATCACCTTCGGACTTAATATTCATTTCTCTTGTTAATCTTGTCATTCTATGTTAATTCATATTTATAAAGTAAAACTTTACTTCAAACAAAATTCATCTTCGGTACTTTCATTGGTGCTTTCACAATCATCTATAAAACTACTTTCATAACTATCATTTGAACACAAACTCTCGGTATCATCACTGTCTTCTGTTCCAACAGAGATGCTATCATCACTCTCATAATCTTCAAATGAATAATGACTCAAATTTAATGAGTGGAAAAAAAACATTACCATCTATATCTATATACTTTTTTCCATTAACAGATTCAGCAACTACACTTTTTATTTTAAAGGTAATTTTAAAATGGTCCTTAACTACTACTGGACAAAATGTTTTTTCACCTGATATATTGACATCCTTTATTTCATCAAGATTTACATCTTTAGGGTTGTTGAAAAAAATACAAATTTCTTCTTGCATATTGCAGATGGTCTCATCTTTTCTTTCGAAAGCTTCATCCATAAGGGTTTTCTTTTTTGATACTTTTTCTTGTTTCATTGCTTTTTATAGTTTTGAATATATTGTCAGGAGAGGAGAAACTTTTGTTAGAGCTACTTTAATTGATGTTCTTCCAGGTATACCAAAAGCCCTTCCACTGAAGGAAGTTGAAGAATTCTTATTATTTGCCATAATTGTTTTTATCCAATAGTTGTTATATTTATCTTTATTCAATTTTACGTCCTCAATATATTTCTCAGTATCTTTTACAAATGTAGAGATTGATTGAAACTTGTCTTTTGTGTCTTGATACATTGGACTTATTAAGAAAAAAAAGTTGGTGCATAAAATGGTTTTAAGCACAGATTCACATGTAAATTAAATGAAATTTTCATCAAGAAAATTTTAGTTTTAGCAAAGTTTTGCGATATGAATATGATGAATACAACATACTGTAACAATTGCAATCATGAATATAAACATTATAAAAAACACCTTCAAACCAACAAACACACATTCAATATTTTCAGACAAATATCTCCATTTGGACAAGAAACAAAACATGGTGAAAGATGTAATATTGATATTCTTAAAAAAAAATTATACGAAACACCTTCAATCAAGCAAACACAAGAAGAATGAAGAAAGGGAAGGGGCTACTAAATTCTCGATTGAAAACACTGATGGGGAATTTAAAGGAAATATAAAAAAAAGATTGTTTCGCTTTGAAGACTCTGGACCATCTTCAATCATTGAAGCTGTTGATATCGTTAAACAAAGTATTGAAACTGTAATTGAAAACACATTAAGTGAAATGAAAACGTTTAAGTTTAATATAGGAGTAAAATTGAATATGGTAAGAGAAGGTGATGAACCTACTCCCTATATGAGGACAAACCCTCACTTTATCACATCATTTCAAGATTTTGTAAGATGTGATGTTTACGATGAACTCCAGAGACAAGAACAAGATGTTGATAACACTGCAGTAGGTCGTGGATTTGCTATTACAAAAATAATCTTTTTAGACTTACACATCTTAAAATCAGATCCTCTTCAAGCTTCTTCCTATATTGACTTACCAAAAGAGATAAAACTTAAGAAAGCAGTTGTTAATATTCAAAACAAAGATAATAAATGGTTTCTATGGTCTATTCTTGCCCACTTACATCCTCCACCATGGAAACCTGAAAGGGTTGAACATGATAAGAAATACAAGAATACGCTAAATGTGAAAGATTTAAAG
>NC_140970.1:96559192-96664192 GCF_056783735.1 Eptatretus burgeri
CCGATTGGCAAGACAGAGGGACCGAGCTGGGAAGGATGTGCTGCAGGTTAGGGTGATAAAGGACGTAAATGGGAATGTGCTGACGAGTGAGGAGAGTGTGTTGAGAAGGTGGATGGAGTACTTTGAGGAGCTGATGAATGAAGAAAATGAGAGAGAGAGAAGGTTGGAAGAGGTGGAGATAGTGAATCTGGAAGTGGGGTGGATCAGTAAGGATGAAGTGAGGACCGCTGTGAAGAAGATGAAAAGTGGAAAGGCGGTTGGCCCAGATGGTATACCAGTGGAGGCATGGAAGTGCTTAGGAGAAATGGCAGTGGAGTTTTTAACCGGATTCTTTTTCTTTAATAAAATCTTGGAAAGTGAGAGAATGCCGGAGGAGTGGAGATTAAGTGTACTGGTTCCGATTTTCAAGAATAAGGGTGATGTGCAGAGCTGTGGAAATTACAGAGGGATAAAGTTGTTAAGCCACACCATGAAGTTGTGGGAAAGAGTAGTGGAAGCTTGGTTGAGAGGAGAGGTGATGATCTGTGAGCAGCAACATGGTTTTATGCCAGGAAAGAGCACCACTGATGCGATGTTTGCTTTGAGAATGTTGATTGAGAAGTATAGGGAAGGCCAGAAGGAGTTACATTGTGTGTTTGTGGATTTAGAGAAAGCTTATGATAGGGTGCCAAGAGAGGAGTTGTGGCATTGTGTGATGAAGTCGGGAGTGGTGGAGAAGTATGTGAGGATCGTGCAGGATATGTATGAGGACAGTGTGACAGCGGTGAGGTGTGCAGTAGGAATGACGGACCGGTTTAAGGTTAAAGTGGGATTGCACCAAGGATCGACTCCGAGCCCTTTCCTGTTTGCAATGGTGATGGACAGGTTGATGGACGAGATCAGACTGGAATCTCCATGGACTATGATGTTCGCGGATGACATCATGATCTGTAGGGAGAGTAGGGAGCAGGCTGAATCGAGCCTTGAGAGGTGGAGGTAAGCACTGGAGAGAAGGGGAATGATAGTCAGTCGGAGTAAGACGGAGTACATGTGCGTACATGAGAGGGAGGGTGGTGGTATGGTGCGGTTGCAAGTAGTTGAGGTGGGGAAGGTGGATTGGTTTAAATACTTGGGATCAACTGTCCAAAGTAACGGAGAGTGTGGGAGAGAAGTGAAAAAGAGAGTGCAAGCAGGATGGAGTGGGTGGAGAAGAGTTGCAGGAGTGATTTGTGACAGAAGGGTAGCTGCAAGAGTGAAGGGGAAAGTACATAAGACGGTAGTGAGACCAGCTATGTTGTATTGTTTTGAGGCGGTGGCGCTAACAAAAAGACAGGAAGCGGAGCTGGAGGTGGCAGAGTTAAAGATGCTGCAATTCTCGTTGGGAGTGACGAGGATGGATAGGATAAGGAATGAGTATATTTGAGGGACTGCGCAGGTAGGACAGTTTGGAGACAAAGTGAGAGAGGTGAGATGGAGATGGTTTGGACATGTGCACAGGAGGAAAGCGGAGTATATCGGGAGAAGGATGCTGAAGATGGAGCCGCCAGGCAGGAGGAGAAGAGGAAGGCCAAAGAAGAGGTTCATGGATGTGGTGAGGGCGGACATGCGGGTGGTTGGAGTGTCAATGGAAGATGTGGAGGATAGAGCGAAATGGAGACGGTTGATCCGCTGTGGCGACCCCCAACGGGAGAGGAGGAGGAGAAGAAGAAGAAGAAGAAGAAGAAGAAGAAGAAGAAGAAGAAGAAGAAGAAGAAGAAGAAGAAGAAGAAGAAGAAGAAGAAGAAGAAGAAGAAGAAGAAGAAGAAGAAGAAGAAGAAGAAGAAGAAGAAGAAGAAGAAGAAGAAGAAGAAGAAGAAGAAGAAGAAGAAGAAGAAGAAGAAGAAGAAGAAGAAGAAGAAGAAGAAGAAGAAGAAGAAGAAGAAGAAGAAGAAGAAGAAGAAGAAGAAGAAGAAGAAGAAGAAGAAGAAGAAGAAGAAGAAGAAGAAGAAGAAGAAGAAGAAGAAGAAGAAGAAGAAGAAGAAGAAGAAGAAGAAGAAGAAGAAGAAGAAGAAGAAGAAGAAGAAGAAGAAGAAGAAGAAGAAGAAGAAGAAGAAGAAGAAGAAGAAGAAGAAGAAGAAGAAGAAGAAGAAGAAGAAGAAGAAGAAGAAGAAGAAGAAGAAGAAGAAGAAGAAGAAGAAGAAGAAGAAGAAGAAGAAGAAGAAGAAGAAGAAGAAGAAGAAGAAGAAGAAGAAGAAGAAGAAGAAGAAGAAGAAGAAGAAGAAGAAGAAGAAGAAGAAGAAGAAGAAGAAGAAGAAGAAGAAGAAGAAGAAGAAGAAGAAGAAGAAGAAGAAGAAGAAGAAGAAGAAGAAGAAGAAGAAGAAGAAGAAGAAGAAGAAGAAGAAGAAGAAGAAGAAGAAGAAGAAGAAGAAGAAGAAGAAGAAGAAGAAGAAGAAGAAGAAGAAGAAGAAGAAGAAGAAGAAGAAGAAGAAGAAGAAGAAGAAGAAGAAGAAGAAGAAGAAGAAGAAGAAGAAGAAGAAGAAGAAGAAGAAGAAGAAGAAGAAGAAGAAGAAGAAGAAGAAGAAGAAGAAGAAGAAGAAGAAGAAGAAGAAGAAGAAGAAGAAGAAGAAGAAGAAGAAGAAGAAGAAGAAGAAGAAGAAGAAGAAGAAGAAGAAGAAGAAGAAGAAGAAGAAGAAGAAGAAGAAGAAGAAGAAGAAGAAGAAGAAGAAGAAGAAGAAGAAGAAGAAGAAGAAGAAGAAGAAGAAGAAGAAGAAGAAGAAGAAGAAGAAGAAGAAGAAGAAGAAGAAGAAGAAGAAGAAGAAGAAGAAGAAGAAGAAGAAGAAGAAGAAGAAGAAGAAGAAGAAGAAGAAGAAGAAGAAGAAGAAGAAGAAGAAGAAGAAGAAGAAGAAGAAGAAGAAGAAGAAGAAGAAGAAGAAGAAGAAGAAGAAGAAGAAGAAGAAGAAGAAGAAGAAGAAGAAGAAGAAGAAGAAGAAGAAGAAGAAGAAGAAGAAGAAGAAGAAGAAGAAGAAGAAGAAGAAGAAGAAGAAGAAGAAGAAGAAGAAGAAGAAGACACTAGCAAATACAACCCGTCGCTTCGCTGACGGGGGGTAATTCAGGAGTGGGGTTGAGAGAGGAGGGAGGGAAGGGAGAGAGAGGAAGAGAGGAGTGAGGGAGGGGAAAGAGAGAGGAGAGAGTGAGGGGAGAGAGAGAGGAGGCAGGAGGGAGGGGAAGCTCGGAAGGGGGCAAGAACAAGGAAGGTGGGGGGGGGGGAGATGGGGAGAGCTATGCCTCACCAAGCGTTGATATACCGCGGGAGGGAGGGATGCGAGGTGTGTGTGTGTGTGTGTGTGTGTGTGTGTGTGTGAGAGTGAGAGAAAATGAAAAAAAAAAAAGAAGAGAGAAAGGTGAGGGGTGGAGGTGAGGTTAGTAAAGACAATGATGTGTTATGCTTCATGACCGAACACACATGCATAAAAACAAACTCATGTCAGAACAGCTGTGCACTCAATGACACAACAGAGTTTATAATGTAATCTGCTGGCACTTCCAATACCTGATCGGTATCTGTTTCACCGACACCACACACATCTCACACACACACACACACACACACACACACACACACACACACACACACACACACACACACACACACACACACACACACACACACACACACACACACACACACACACACACACACACACACAATCTGCAATTTTTCGGGAATGAACAGGTTTGAGTACAACCCAGAAACCTTGAGTTGCTTTCACCGAAAAACAACGCAACATTTATATCGACGTTTCAGGGAGATGTTGCCAAACATTATTCTTTATAAACAGCTGCATGTGATGGGTGGAAAAAAATTGGCTTGGTAATTTAGAAAACACGTTCGTACAGCAAACGGCTTGGAAATCGGGCGTTATCAAATATATTTTGCTTTGAAACTCACAAAGAGAAACATTTAACGTTTGTAAAGCAAATCCGATGACCAATTGCTTTAGAAACAGGAGCGAGGACAAAGAAAAACCTGAAAGAACCTCCATAAGATACGGGATGAAACATTGCCATGAGGGCACCCATAACAGGCATGGGATGTCCACACACTGTGGAGAGTCTGTTCAGATCCAAATCTCCCCATATGTACCACATATGTTGTATACGTACCTCTACCTTGTAGTTACTGTCGACTGTACATCCCGATCAGGACAGGAACTGTACTGTACAGCTCGGTAAGTGACTTAAGCACTCAAGCACTCCAACGGAACACCTGGCTTGGCAAGCGATTACCAAATGCCCTCGATACAACTATGCACCCGGAAACGCCTGTGCATTGTCCGAATTGGACAAATCAACACTTTGTGGGGGAGTTGGAACTGCTGATACTTTCACATCTGGAGCTTACATCCAGGTCAAAAAACATGGCAATTTCAGACCCCAGTGAGGTTACCCAGGAAACACCTTAAGTCCCCAGACAGCGAGGTGGTTGAGGATCGCCTGATGAAGGATATAATTAAATAAGGTGGTTAATTATCTTCAAAAGTGGTGTTGTAATTAACCCAAATACCCAATTTTCACTCGTGCACTTCCTTGGAGTTTTCCTAGTATGCATGCAAAGTTTCAGGCTGCTGGGTTTCATGGTTTTGGAGTTATGGAGGACACACACACACACACACACACACACACACACACACACACACACACACACACACACACACACACACACACACACACACACACACACACACACACACACACACACACACACACACACACACTGCCTTTTATTAGTATAGATGTCCCTCTGATTACCTTCCAAACAGACTCTTTCCATCCCATGGACTATCTGCGATAGATCCGTTGCACCTCTGTCACTTCTCTGATAGTCTTCCATGTCTCCTGTGGCTCCTCCATTGCTGATGCAGTACTCGATTAACCTAGAATCACACACGTGCGTGGATTGTCCAGACTCAGTTTATTTGGAATCATTCTGGAAAAGTCAATGTGGAAAGTTTGTGGAATATCTAGTCATGAATTTCAATATTTGACAGGACAGCAGTGGACAATATATGGAAGAGGAACAGAAAAAGATGGTGATAGAGTTGGAAGAGATCCCTTTTGAAGATGCACACCATTTAAAAAAAAAGTGTGAGGTTCCATATTTCCTGCAGCAGATAACAAAATGAGAGTCCTTAAGTTTAAAATTCAATTTTTTTAAACTTAATCCTCTTTCTGCAGTTTTACACATCCTATTGTCTCTGTCTATAGGTCTATGACTCTGTGATTGATACTCAAACTTTTCTTTTTAAATGATAGATTGGGGGATCTTTCACATTTTCAAATGAATGAATGCAGATGAGCTGGCTGGACCAATGGACTTAAATGTAACCTTAAAATGTATTTAAATGCTTGAAACTTCCCGTGCAATATCCCACAACCTCTCATACATAAATCCATTCCTTTAGGTTTCCAGCTCTGCTGATCAACACCTCACTAATATGTATACAGAAGCTTGCGGTGAGGAAATGTATAGCTGGGAATAATCTTATATTCCCTGCTTGGAAAGCCAGTCCTCGTAGCAGGAACCTGAAGGCTCACAAGCCTTGCAACAGGTGTGTATTCCTCCTTAGAGGAGACAAAATTTAAAAAATAATTGCTCAACTGAGACCACACCTTTCAGTCCCCCTCCCCCTCTCTGTCTCTGTCTCTCTCACAACCAAGTCCAAGTGGTAAATGGCTAAAACTCTCAGGCACAAGCTCTTCCACAACCCCCTTCAGTCATCAGGGAAGGAGTTACAATGGCCCCAGCTCCTGTTTTGGTGGAATGCTTGAATCATGTCTTTGCCGAAAAGGTTCAACTTCACAATCCCTCCTTCCCTGTTCTAAGTCTCCTCACCCTTACAGATAACCCACCAGAGGAAGTGAGCTTCTCATCTGCAAAGGTGGAAAAATATCCTCACAACCTTGACTCATCATCTCAGGATGCCAAGCTTTCCATTCAAAGGGTCCCAAGCCAGGCCCATGACGACAGACCAGTAAGCCTCCTTTCCATCAACAGCTCAGGAATGACATCACTAATCTCAGCAGAATTCAAGTCCTATTTCTTGTCCAACATCAAATCACCAATTTGGGTTTTGTCCTGACCACTTCATTTTCGATATGCTACTTCTGCTAACTCAGCAATGGGCAATGAACCTTATAAGATAAGTCAGGGTGGTCTCATTGGACATCTGAGCATGCAACACTGAATGACACCCAGCCATAATCGTTAAGACATTTCAGCAAGGGCATCTGGAGTCCCCTCCTTGCCTGGCTGATGGATTTTCTCCATGCTCACAAGTGATTCATAGTTCTTGATGGTATTCAATCCCCTGCTCTTTTCCTATAGGTTGGTCGTCCTCAAAACAGTGTATTGGTCCTGCTTTATATTAATGACCCCTTGGCTTTTTGGAAAACTCAATTGTCAATTGCAGATCAATCTACTCTTTTCGATGAAGTTTCAAACGCCAATGACAGGCAGGTTGCAGCTGCATTCTTATCTTCTGATTTGGAGAAAATATGAAGCTAATCAATTCCCCAGTAATGTGTCATTCTTCCAAGTCACACATATGAACTCTCTATCTTCACATCAACACCAAATGGTGAACCTTCCAGTTTAATTATGCAATCATCCTCTGGTAGTGGTGCAGTCTTTTGAGCTTCTTGCACTCACAATCTGCTGTGACATTTCCTGGGCTGATCACATGTCTGAGCTGGCCTCCAGAACCACATATCTGAGCAGGCCTCCAGGGTAAGGAGGTCCCTTTCCAGTCCACCACAGAATTGTCATTCCTTGGCTGCATTTAACTCAGTGTACAAAGCCAACAACATCCATAGTATCATGGAGTGTGAACATCCTCTGTGGTCGGTCTTGTGTTACGACATCTCACCCTCTTCTCTCAACCATGGAATCACCTTCCTGAGTGTCCAATCATGTTCTTCTTTCAATTCCTTCAAATTGGTGAGCAATCACCATCTCGTATTGTGCTCCCATTCCTATTCCAGATGGTTTTATATTCTTACTTTCCTGTCCACCTGCATTTTCCACCTTTACCCTGTTTGTCAGATTTTACCATCTACTTGCATGATCCTTGCTGACTTTCTTAGTTCCCGTAGTCCTGTCTGTATGTCCCTACTTATGCTGCCCGTGTGCTCATTCTTCCCCATTTCTAACTCTTGTACATCAACTACCTCCGCTCCATTGATGCATCAACATCACCCACTCTGTCACTCAGCTCTTACATGAGCCTTCATATGTTTAAAAATTAAAAAAACGATCACATTGTAAAAAATTAACCATCCAGACTGTAAGAGGGATTTTTGCTGTTTGTCTGTCTGTCACCATTTTTCTCAGAGATGGCCAAACGGATCTTCGTCAAACTTTCAGAGGTTCATCAGTGAAGGTCCGGTAGTGTTTTAGGCCAAAAAAGTTTTTTTTAAACAAAGCTGGGTTGTTTTTTTTGTTTGTTATTTTTACAATCACTCTATAGTGGCTGTGTGAAAAGTAATTTTAAATGATCCCCAATCCCATTCCTCAGTGGGTGTAGGGAGGTGTTTTAGGCCCACACAAAAAAAAAAAATTAGAAAAAACAAAATTTGATTTCTTCAAAATGCCAACAGTGTTAGAACAGCACCCAGCAAAGCCAGGTACCCATGCTAGTCTTTGATAGGGTTAGCTGGTTTGAGGGTGCAATCTTGTGTAGACCGTGCATCACATTCTTTTATCACCTCTTGTGCAAAACGGTTGGAAAGTTTCCTCTTTTACTGTGTACCAATCGGTACTTTTAAATCGTTAACCCCCACTGTTCATCTGAATGTGCTATATTTGAATTGGGTGGTCATGAGACTACCGTTTTTCTCAGGTTTTCCGTCTGTCTATGTTGAGTGAGCGAGAGTACCCTTATTTTCACTTTTTCCGTCTGTTGGGTGGTTGCTAGAGTACCCTTATTTTCACTTTTTCAATCTGTATGTATGTATGTATGTATGTATGTATGTATGTATGTATGTTGGGTGGTCGCTAGAGTACCCTTATTTTCACTTTTTCAATATGTATGTATGTATGTATGTATGTATGTATGTATGTATGTTGGGTGGTCGATAGAGTACCCTTATTTTCACTTTTTCAATCTGTATGTATGTATGTATGTATGTATGTATGTATGTTGGGTGGTCGCTAGAGTACCCTTATTTTCACTTTTTCAATATGTATGTATGTATGTATGTATGTATGTATGTATGTATGTATGTTGGGTGGTCGATAGAGTACCCTTATTTTCACTTTTTCAATCTGTATTTATGTATGTATGTATGTATGTATGTATGTATGTATGTATGTATGTTGGGTGGTCGCTAGAGTACCCTTATTTTCACTTTTTCAATCTGTATGTATGTATGTATGTATGTATGTATGTATGTATGTATGTTGGGTGGTCGATAGAGTACCCTTATTTTCACTTTTTCAATCTGTATGTATGTATGTATGTATGTATGTATGTATGTTGGGTGGTCGCTAGAGTACCCTTATTTTCACTTTTTCAATATGTATGTATGTATGTATGTATGTATGTATGTATGTATGTATGTTGGGTGGTCGATAGAGTACCCTTATTTTCACTTTTTCAATCTGTATTTATGTATGTATGTATGTATGTATGTATGTATGTATGTATGTATGTATGTTGGGTGGTCGCTAGAGTACCCTTATTTTCACTTTTTCAATCTGTATGTATGTATGTATGTATGTATGTATGTATGTATGTTGGGTGGTCGCTAGAGTACCCTTATTTTCACTTTTTCCGTCTTTTGGGTGGTTGCTAGAGTACCCTTACTTTCACTTTTTCCATCTGTCTGTATGTATGTTTGTTGGGTGGTCGCTAGAGTACCCTTACTTTCACTTTTTGCGTCTGTCTGTGTGTTGAGTGGTCGCGAGAGTACCCTTATTTTTACTTTTTCCATCTGTCTGTATGTATGTTTGCGTGTTTGTATGTAATGGACAGCTCTGGAGGCCAGAGGAGTCAACCGATTTTGATGAAACTTGACAGGTAGGTTCATACCAGGATCTAGTTCTATGCCTTTCAGCAGCGTTGCTATGGACACCACCATTGCCTAGCAACGGGACTTTGAAATTTTTGAAAAAATCCGAAAAAAATTATTTTTTCGAAAATCAAAAAAAAATCGGCTTCCAGGCTTTGATGCACACGAAAATCAACCTCTTTGTCAAAATATTTCACCCCGATCCGTCAAAAACTGTATGACTAGTATGCAATTATGTCGCGACCACCCATGTCACCTACCGGCTTGTATGTTTGTTTGCTTGTAATGGACAACTCTCGAGGCCAGAGGAGTCGACCGATTTTGAAGAAACTTTTTTTGAAGAATTTTTTTTTTTTTGAAGATTTTGAAGAAATTTTTGAAAAAATCCTAAAAAAATTATTTTTTCGAAAATCAAAAAAAAAATAATAATAATCGGCTTATTTTTACCCTTCAGCCAATATGGCTGCTAAATGATGTGACATGTGATGTTATAAGCAGGAAACCTATTGTTCCTCATGGATAGGGGGTCATACCTGTAAAGTTTTGCCTTGATCTGTTCAGCCATTTTGGAGAATATTTTTGAAGGTTAAAAAAAAATTATATATATATATATATATATATATATATATATATATATATATATATATATATATATATATATATATATATATATATATATATATATATATATATATATATATATATATATATATATATATATATATATATATTTATATAAGCCTGGTGTTGGCGCAGTGGTTAGGGCAGCGGCTTGGGATCCAAGAGGTCCTGAGTTCAAGCCCCGTTGAGCCACTGAATTAATACACCAGGGGGTTGACTCAGCCTGTCATCCTTCCGAGGTCGGCGAAATGAGTACCAGTATACTGGGCCGGTGTATACCCCGGTTAAAATAGGTGTACCATATCCCTGTGTCGTAAGAGGCGACCAGGGTTGCGTCAGGAAGGGCATCCGGCGTAAAACATGTGCCAAATCACTATGCGGATCATAATGGATGATCCGCTGTGGCGACCCCTAACGGGAGCAGCCGAAAGAAGAAGAAGAAGATATATATATATATATATATATATATATATATATATATATATATATATATATATATATAAACACACATATACATCGCTGCCTAACCATGTGACCGATGACATCAATTTTTTCTGTTGACCAATTCATCCCGAGATGACCCTCAAAATGACCCTTTCATCCTGTTCGGATATAGTGGTCAACATCTACATTCAGGTCAGGTCAGGTATGGGAGCAGGCTTTTATGCACACTATAATCAACTTCTTTGTCAAAAAATTTCATCCCGATCCGTCAAAAACTGTATGACTAGAATGCAATTATGTCGCGACCACCCATGTCGCCTACCGGCTTGTATGTTTGTTTGTTGGTAATGGACAACTCTCGAGGCCAGAGGAGTCAACCGATTTTGATGAAACTTTACAGGTAGGTTCATATCAGGATCCAGTTCTATGCTTTTGAGCACCATTGCTATGGACACCACCGTTGCCTAGCAACGGGAATTAAATTTTTTTGATAAATCCTAAAAAATTAATTTTTTCGAAAATCAAAAATCAGCTGCCAGGCTTTTATGCGTACTATAATCAAACTCTCATAAGTTTTCAGCCCGATCCGTCAAAAACTGTATGACTAGTATGCAATTATGTAGCGACCACCCATGTTGCCTACCGGCTTGTATGTTTGTTTGTATGTAATGGACAGCTCTCGAGGCCAGAGGAGTCAACCTATTTTGATGAAACTTGACAGGTCGGTTCATACCAGGATCTAGTTTTATGCCTTTGAGCACCGTTGCTATGGACACCACCGTTGCCTAGCAACGAGACTTTGAATTTTTTGATAAAATCCGAAAAAAATTTTTTTAATCAAAAATCGGCTTCCGTGCTTTTATGCACACTATAATCAACCTCTTTGTCAAAAATTTTCAGCCCGATTCGTCAAAAACTGTATGACTAGTATGCATTTATAATACTATATGCTTTCACCCCAACGTTCGCGTTGGGATTCCCTTGCGTAGGGTTAGGGAATGGAACACAAATGATGAATGGACAGTTGCTCATCATGTTCCTATATGGAACAACGAACGGCAAAAATGCCATCTGATGTGTTATCTTATCTACATATTTCAAATTCGTCTTAGTCTCGCGACCACCCATGTCGCCTACCGGCTTGTCATATCTATTTGTGTAACTGGATGGTATTCATAGAATACTTACCCTCCGCAATCTTGAGAAGGACTTGGTGCGAGCCAACTCTTCTGGCGGCAAATTTGTAGTTGCATCTATCTACACTTCCGAGGTAAATGTGTATAAATTACACTTTGAAAAGTCTGCTGTGGAGTACATTCACAAGCCTTCACAAAGTAGCTTATATTCTCGTTCTCGAGTGTTTTCATCACTACCAAGGCTGATAGAGACGCCAGAATAGATCGATAAAGTATAACTCGGGAGATCGTTAAAACGCTAAATCGAACTTCTTCACTTTTTTTCAGCAGCCAAGCACAAGAAAAGTCTGAAGAGATTACAATGATTCCAATTTCTAACGCAAGGAAGTGACGTTGTCTTTGTTTAATTCAACATGCAAGTTCTGAGGGGGCGTGTGTCATCCAAGTAATATGCGCGATATCAAATGGTCATGTGACATGTGGTAAAGTTTCAATTTCTTCCGTTGAACGGTTTTCGATGTACGTTCTTAACACTAGAACTGCCACTTTATTACTGCTGGCAGTGATGACCGGGTACCAAGACGTCCCGCTTTGATGCAACCGTGCTTACATCAGACACCTGATCCATGACACCCTCTTTATTCAATTCAATTCAAAATGGGAGAAAAAAATTTAAATTTAAATCAAAACGAAGACCAAATACAATAGTTATGCATTGGAGTCATCAGAAGGAACCCAAACAAGGAAAAACCAATGATTAAGTCATTAGGAGGAACCTGGATAAGACTTGGGTTTCATCTGCTACTCCTCTACCCTCAAACCCATCCAGGCGCAGCCAAGTGAACCTCATTCAAAAAAAAACCAAAAAAAAAAAACACAGATTCAAAAAATTAAATAATTCTGCCTGTCAGGTCATGCATCACATCCACTTGAAATTTAAAACTTAACTTCCCCATCACTAATAGATCTTAATTCTGAAGTTTCACATCGATTGATGCAGCAGTTCAAGAGAGAATTTAAAAAAAAATATTTTCCTTCAATGCGATATGGCTGCCAAACGATGTGACCTATCATTGATCATGAACACCCTGGTATCCCCTGGGTTTGGGGAACGTGTGTGAAGTTTCCCCTAGATCTGTCCAGCCATTCTGGAGAAGATTTTTTAAAAAGGTTTTCGGGTAAATCCGATATGGCTGCCAAATGATGTGACGTGTGATGTTATAAGCAGGAAACTTATTGTTCCTCATGGATAGGGGGTCATTCCTGTAAAGTTTTGCCTTGATCTGTTCAGCCATTTTGGAGAAGATTTTTGAAGGTTAAAAAAAAATTATATATATATATATATATATATATATATATATATATATATATATATATATATATATATATATATATATATATATATATATATACATACACTCACACACATATACATCGCTGCCTAACCATGTGACCAATGACATCAATTTTTTTCTGTTGACCAATTCATCCCGAGATGACCCTAAAAATGACCCTTTCATCCTGTTCGGATATAGTGGTCAACATATGCATTCAGGTCAGGTATGGGAGCAGCGTTTACTTACTTCACCCACTTTACACTGGTACCCAGGGGCCGCCGTCTGGCCATCCTCCAAGCAGTTACCTGGCCCATCCCCATCACCTTGAGATGCTGATGAACATGCTGCAACCACGAGGAACGTGGTGGGCCTGTTGGCCCCCACCACTAACGAGACTCCCTCGTTGAGAGAATCTGATGAGCAGGATCAGCGTTAGGAAAACGAGCCACATGACCATGCAGCCACAGCTGACATTCATGGACTATGCAGGTAACAAATCTCATTTGAGTCTCTCTCAGCAACCGCTCGTTGGACACAAAGTCTGAGCAGTGATAGCCAAGGATTCTCCAAAGAGACCTGGAACCATAGGAGTTTAGTCTCCATCTCAGATCCATGGTCAGAGTCCAAGTCTCACATCAGTACAGCAAGACTGGAAGCACCAAGGACCTGAAGGCTCGGACTTTCGTCCTCCCGCACAGGTACCGGCAGCGCCACACCCCATATCCAGTGAATCCATGAATCCCCGAGCCCGACCCAGACATCTATTGACCTCTGGCTCACAACATGAGGAGACATGAATATCACTGCTAAGGTAAGTGAATCTCTCCGTGACCTCAACAACACAAACACAAACAGGTGTTGACAAGACAGCAGCATCCAAGATATCACTGAAAGCCTGGATCTTACTTTTGACCCAGGAAAACCGTAATCCCAGCGGCTCTGACTCCGCATTCAGTGCCCTGACGGCCGCACAAGGATATCGGGCCTCTCCACAAAGATGAATGAATCATCTACGGAATCAAAGTCAGAGATCTTGACATTCCCAAACGATACATCGCAACATGATCTCTCTGACATCCTCCCCAGAATCCAATCCATACAATGGCTGAAAAGTGTGGGGGCCAGTACACACCCCTGACACACTCCAGTAACAACTGGAAATAAGTCAGAGATGGTATCACAACACCTCTCAGCACTCTTAGTTCCAGAGTATAGTTCAGACATCAGATTGATCAGTTTTGGTGGCACCCCACAAAGACCGAGAATCCTCCAGAGGGGATCCCGATTCACAGAAATGAACGCTTTGCGGAGATCAACATCGGCTGTGAGTAGCCCCTGCCAAAACACACGTCTGTGATCAGTGAGGACCCGAAGAGCAAGGATATACGGTCAATCGGTGACCTCTTTGGTGTGAAGCCCAACTGCTCTGCGCTCTAGTGCTCAAGTAGATGGTGGCATACACGATCAATAATTATCCAAGCAAAGACCTTGCCTGGCACCAAAAGCAGCATCATTCCTTGGTAGCAGTTGCTGTCCTGGCAATCACCCTTCCAATCAGTTGGGATGATGCCTGTGTTCCAAACAGAGCACAGAACTGCATGCAATGACACAAGTACAACATTTTCACCAGACTTGAGAAGTTCAACATGGATGCCACAGATCCCAGGACTTTGATCCCCTTTCACCGGGTTCACCGCAGTCTGTGTTTACACAAACTAAGGTGGTTCACAGTTGATTGGAGGGTCAGCAACAAGGATAGTTACACCCCTGACGTCCAGCTCAACAGCTGGTGGGGCAGCCTGGTACATCCACTGAAAGTAACCGGCCCAGTGGGCTTTCACTTCAGAGTCATTAGTCAAGAGCCCCCACCCTCCGCTCCAACTGCAGTACACCCAGGGACGGGCTTGGAGGAATGCCGTGCACAAATTCCTCTGTAATCAGGACGAGAATCACCTGACCACAGATGATGCTCTACCCCTTCAGATTCCTCGCACAGAGGCCTCCTTGTCCACCCTCAGCGCACGTACAGTGCCTCACCTTCTTCTTCTTCTTCACCTCACCATGGGTTCCAAGACATCCACTGGCAATATCAAGGATGGTCGTCTTGAAGGCACTCCACAACTCTTCAGGATTCCCCCAAAACACCCAGACCCCCACCCCTCACCCCCAAATCCTCACTCAGCCTGTTTGCAAACTCCTCAACTACCCTCTTGTGCCTGAGCTTGCCAACATCCAGCTTAGGCTGGGTTGGTATCATTCTCCTGGATTTAAGCTGCACCTTCAGAGTTGTTCCAACAAGCCTGTGGTTGGTATTGAGGAACGGAGCACTCCGGCAGACCCTGCAGTTCTGAATCATCCTCCAGCACCCATCATCAAGCACAAAGTCAATCTCCTTTGTCACACCACCAGCATTGGAATACCAAGTCCAACGATGAACCTGTGGATGCTGAAACCACGAACCAGCCACCCTAAGTCCATGACTTCTTCAAAGTCAAGGAACTTATTGCTGTTCTTGTTCACAGTTCCAGACACATGGGGACCAACCCATATCTCAAAACAATCCCCATCAGTGCCAGTCAATGCATCAAGATCCCCCACGTCTCGCCGAGTATCTCTCCTGGGTCACTGATCACGGTGAGATCACTCACCTCAGTCGGAGCATACACAGAGACCAAGGAAATGACACCCAAGAAGTAATGAATCCTCAGTCTCATAATACGCTCGTTGACCGGCGTTACCTCACTTATCATGGGAGTCAGCTTATTGGACAGAGCTACATAACAGCAACTCCTTGGGCACGGTAACCATCAGAGCGACCAGACCAGTCGTAGGTGTAACGACCCACCATGATCTCACCACTATCCGGTCTCCGAACCTCAGAGAGTGCAGCAATACCGATGTTCAAACGCTGGAGCTCAGATGATAACAGAGACAGGTGATCATCCTTTCTTAGGGATCGGACATTTCAGGCACCCACCCGAAGGGACCGCCTAAGGTTAACCTGAGGATACCACTGTCTGGTGGACGACACCTCAGCATCACACTGATACACACCACCACAATCTGACCCAGGAAGTTTATCCAGTGCTTTTCCACCTATCAAAGAGTGGGGGTCCCGACGGCTTTGACCCAACCCCATCATCCGGTGAGCTGCCCTGCGAAGGGCAGCTGCATAGGAGGTACTCCCACGGAGTGGGAATGCAATTATGACATCATAACGAAAGCACCGGTGACATCGTAATAAAAAACAAAATCACATTCATTCCCCATGGGGACTGCTTGACAGTTGCCAGGTTTCAATTTTTTTCCATGGAGCAGTTTCGGAGATAGAGGTCCAAAGTTTTTCCTTTTTTCCAACATGGCTGCCACATTACGTAACCTATTGTGTCATAATTATGATTAAAACATTCCACATGAGTAGTCGCACCGATGGTGAAATTTTTGTGTCAATCCGATAAGTAGTTGCAAAGAAAAGGGAATAACAAAATGCAGACACGTACATACGTGACATCGCATAACCCTGCTTTTCACTTCGCGAGCTAACAACGACAATACCAGTGAGCGGTGTAATCGTGTTTTGAGTGAAAAACTGGAGGTGGGCTCACGTGCGCCAGTTTTCATCTTCGCCCAGGGTGATCGGATTTCCGATGACGATCAGCAGTGTCTTGGCACGTGTCAGAGCCACGTTGAACCTCTGTTCACATCACAACACGCACGCACGCACGCACACACAAACACACACACACACACACAGTACCACTTTAGCAGAGATATCTCATCCTGACCGAGGAGTCCTGCAACAACCGTGAAAATTTGGGAGATTTTTTTTACATATCATCAATCAGTGAAATAGCTTATGTTTCCTCAAATTTATATACACACTCACCAGGTGGCTGATTATCATAAAGACACATGCATACGTACGAATGTGACATTGCCTTGTTATGTTTCTGTATATTAGCATCTCCAAGCTGACCTACAAAGCTAGTCGCCGACCGGGCATCCTGTGTTGTACAAAGTCCTTCCTTGGCACACCTGAGCTTCTAACCACTTACAAAGCTTTTATCCACAGTCTTATGGAGTACTGCTTCCCCCTCTGGGGTAGTGCTCCTGCCTCACACCTCGCTCAATTTCCTGCTGTGGAAAACAAGGCTTTTAGGATCATTGGTATCTCCCGCGATGAAGCCGAGTCTTTGTATCTCTAACTCTCTCACCAGAGGCAGGATGGTGGTCTTTCTGTCTTCTACCCTCTTCTTGCTGCCCCTCTTGCTCTGTCTGTGATCTGTTCCCCCTATATTTTCTCAGGGTGCTCAAGGTTCGCTCAAAAAAACCCTGCTGGTGAAACTGCCAAAACCAAGAATCACTGCTCACCTTCACTCTTTCATTCCTCTTTTTTCCCAACTCTGGAACAAACTCTCACACTGTCTTCAATCCCACTCCTCCCTCCAGGTCTTCCAAACAGCTGTTCACCACCATCTCATATCTTCCCCCATCCAAAATCTTGATCTTTACTACCCCCGTTAATCCACCCCAAACCCACCTCCTTCAAATTCCCCGCTTTCCTTCCTGAAAGTCCATGTCGTACCATCTTGTGTACCCCGTGGACCCCGCCCCATCCCTCTCCCTTCCATCACTCACTCTACTCCTATCTCCCCATCTTGTTTCCGTTCTCTTCACAACCGTCCCATACTCTGTTACACTCCCTTCTCTCTCCTCTTTTCATTTTCTCAGAATAAATTTTATTAATCCAACAACAAAGCCCTCCCCCCTCCCCTCCAAAAAAGTTAAGAATTGTTTTTGTGACTTCACACACCCTTGCATCAGAGAAAATGTGTGTGGTTGAGTGACAAAGATGAACGTAATGAGAGGTGAGTAACAAAGAAACACAAGGTGAATTATTCAGGTGAGACCTGCCTTCGGGTTCTGAATGAATCCAAGACAAAAACGCTTATCAAAATCCAGGAACTCTGTCGCACTTCGCACCGTCGAGATGATTATCACTCGTCTTTCCTGCCCTTGGAACTCCTCCACAGAACCCACCTGCAAAAACAAACACAAAATCCACCAAACTGGAGTTGTAATTTCAGCAATGGCTAATAATAAATCACCTTTTGTGAATTGCTTTGTGACTTGTTTTTATTGTCAGGTCAGATCAGATCAGATCTTTGACTTGCCACAGGTACCATGTAAACCTCAACTAACCTGATTCATGATCAGGTTGCGGCGACTAACCGGTCTCCCCGACCAGGTTTCCTGGTGAGGAGGGTGTTTGGATATGGACACCCAGCAGGATTAATAACAAAACCTGTCAAAGGGCGGAGGAGCTCCTTGTGAGTCAACGTCCATCCATATCTAGTGCCCAACTGTGTCTGCGGACGTCCTCCTGCAGTTTTGTTATCTTTTTCGAGGAGGTTGGTGGCAGGATTTGCACTCTGGCCACCGTAAAACACACAAAAAACTCAAATAAAACTAAAAACCCACTCTGCTGAAGTACCTACTGTGCAGCTGCCCTTCGCAGGGCAGTCATCGGATGACAGGATTGGGGCAAATCCTTCAGGACCCGCATTCTTTGATGATAGGAGGAAAAGTACAGGGTAACCTTCCTGGGTCGGATTGCGGTAGTGTGTGTCGTCCACCAGACATCAGTCTCCTCGAGTTAATCTGAGGCGGTCCCTTCGGGTGGGTGCCTGGAACGTCAGATCCCGAAAAGAGGATGATCACATGTCTCTGTTATCATCTGAGCTCCAGCGTTTGAACATCGGTATTGCAGCTCTCTCTGAGGTTCGGAGACCGGATAGTGGTGAGATCATGGCGGGTGGTTACACCGACTACTGGTCTGGTCACTCTGATGACTACCATGCCCAAGGAGTCATTTTAGCTGTGTCCAACAAGCTGACTCCCAAAATAATTGAGGTAACACCGGTCAACGAGTGTGTCACGAGACTGAATATTTGAGACACAAGACTTTTACGTGTCACTCTTTAGGTGTCATTTCTCTGGTCTCGGCTGAAGTTCCGACTGAAGCGAGTGATCTCACTGTGAAGGAGGCAAACTAGTCGTTTCATTCATGTTGTGGAAAATATAGAAAAGTGGAAAAATTGAAGTCCAGTGTCCTGTAAAAGTATTCACGCCCTACCAAAAATGCCACATCTACATGAATTATGTAGAAACAATTTTTTTTCCAAATGAACCTTTTTTTTTTATTCATAACGGAGGAGATCGAATGAAACAATTGTTATAGTTGAAGGAGGTTACATGTCAGGAATACCTGCAAAAAAAAAACATGTACAAATCAAAATTAACTGGTTGTAAAAGTATTCAGCCTCATAGGGCAGTACTTAGTGGAAGTACCTTTTGCAGCAATGACTGTGATGAGTCTTTTTGGGGGAGGTCTCCACGAGCTTTGCGCAGTGAGATGGTGAAATCTTTGCCCATTCTTCATGTGAAAATTGCTCTAGTTCTGCCAAGTTTGATGTGGATCGTCGATGGACTGCAATGTTCAAGTCTCACCATAAATGTTCAATTGGGTTCAAGTCAGGACTTTGACTGGGTCACTCAAGAACATTTATTTTATTCTTATTTGGCCACTCCAGTGTGGCTTTAGCTTTGTGCTTCGGATCATTGAAACGGTAGGAGATTCACATTTCAGCAGGACAGATTCGTAGCTGACTCAAGCAGATTTTCATCAAGGATTCTCCTGTACTTTTGCACCATCCATTGTCCCTTCCAACATGATGCTGCCACCACCATGCTTGATAGTAGGGATGGTGTTGACTGGGTGATGCGCAGTGTTCGGCTTGCAACAGACGTAACGCTTTGAATTTAGACCAAAAAGTTCAATTTTTGGCTCGTCTGACCACAAAATGTTTCTCCACATGCCTGCAGTATCATTAAGATGCTTTTTCACAAACTCCATATGAGCTTTTAGATGTCTTTTTCAGTCATGGCTTCTTTCTTGTCAATTGTCCATGGAGGCCAGATTTGTGAAGGGAATGGGATATTGTTGATTGAGGTTTCCTGCTTGCCCAGTTGCTGAGTTTGGATGCGGGACCTGATCTCAGTAGAGTCTGGGTAGTACGATACGCCTTCAACTTGTCAATGATGGATTTCATCGTACTTAAAGGGATAATGAGTGACTTTGAAATATTCTTATAACCCTCTCCTGAACGGTGCTTCTCCACCACTTTATGTCTGACTGTCAAAATTTGAAATTAAGTCGTTACTCGATCATATGGACTGACATCTGGTAAGGATGAGTCTGGGTGGTACGTAAACCTGCAGACAGAGACAGACAACATGAACCAATTACATAACCCCACTTGGTGCTTCACGTGCAGGGTAATAACAATGGAAACCCCAGGTTTGACTTGCAAGATTATTGGTGATGCTGTTGGCAGGTCCAGCTTAAACAACTGCACAAAGCCCCTTGTAAATCTGACTCAATAATGTGGTCAGCATGTCCCACTTGCACATTTTCTTGTAAGGTGAACATCATAAGTTCAAAAACCAGAGCTGAGAATTTGCATTGTTGTTCCAGTAGGAAAGTCAACATCCTTGGAATGCACTTTTCGACTGACATTTACATCTCGAGTAGCAAGTGGTTCTGTTCTGAATTGATTAACTTTCATGAAAAATAATCTTAAGTAAAGAAAGTAGTTGCCTCATCAAGAAATAAAACTTATTCAATGGCCACAATTATTCCCACATTCTTGTGGAATTGACCAAGGAAGGTTTTTGATCCAAATCTTTCATGAACCAGCAGGACAGGCCTGATGCTCAATTAAGTAGTTTGGGCAGGGTGCCAGCAATAGCTCACCTACTCTTCATAAACGACACCATGAGATCTTTCATGTCCACCAACTAACGTCGGCAGAAGGGATTCCCAATTCACACATTGATGAATTACCCTGCCAGTCAATCAGAGGGATTACAGTTTATAGCTGGGTCAGGATTCAAACCCAGAGTGTGCATAGCTACCTCTACGCCACCCTGCCAGCCCCAACAAGGAACACAACAAAGAAAGGAGTTGCATATTCAAGGAATTCATTCTAAACTCAGTTGAAATCAGAAGAACCTTGGTGTACTAATCAAGGCTGATTTTATGTTGCCCAGACAGTCACGACGTGACCATTACACATGACATGACTGACATTAATACACGACACATGAATCATGGGAGTCGTATATTTCAAGTGTTGGAGGAATTTCGAGAATGCTATTCAATCCAAGCAACTAACTATAACTGTAAATAAAAATGTAAATAATAACATGAATTAACAAGGGAATGACGCTTTGAATGATGATCAAGCACCAAACTGAGAAACTGTACAAATCTGTAAAAATTTACCTTCAGGTCCCTAATGTTGCTCAAGGACTTCAAGTCTTTATCGATTTCAAAAATCGCTTGCCTGATCTTCAAAACCTGAAAAAAGTCAGAAACAGAGACTTAGCAATAAATAAAACAAAACATGCAATCTGGGCATGTGGTGTTTCTGTCTGAGCACTTGACTCAGGATGCTGGAATCCCCCAGGTTCAAATCCCACATACCTTATTGATGTGTCCATTGACTATATAATCTATGTCATTGTGACAGAATTTATACAAAGTGCCATAAATGTACGTATAAGCCCCTCCATGAGCCTCAAATTACTCTGAAAAAAGAAAAATGATAGATAAGGATGGAACTAAAGGAGCCAAGTATTGGGACGGTGTGATATGGAGGAAGTGCTAAGTATAAATGGAGATACCGCATGACATCGAGAAAAAGGTTCAGTCAAAGAACAAAGGCTTTAATAACAGCCCCGATACTCAGCAACGATGTATTTTCTGTCTTTGTTTCAGGAGTGAAAGTTGTCTTTTCAGGATTATTTAGTGCCCATCACAAGTTGTCCTGATACGGTGAAGCGACTGCACAGATGATATATGTTGCGAACTTTTAACCCCATTCCTCATGCAAAAGAATCTTGAAACTTTGGAGAATTTATTAATACGGACACATATTTATATTTTAAATGAACATATTACTTGTGCCGTCTCATCGCTTTGTGATAATTTGATGATGGAGCTTGTATATATATATACACAAAGTTGAGGCTCATGGAAGTGCGACAACACAATATAACAGAACAACAACGAGAGTTAATAGAACACGTTACCCCACACAGTATTCAAGTATACACTTTAATTTAAATAAAATAATTATTTTAAACATCATTAACAAAATTCCAGAAGTTTAGCGTGACTGAAGTAGTTTTATACACCACCTTATTTAACATGTTCAACTACTGTTAAACATAAGGGTTTTGGAAGGGAAAAGATGGTGACATGTATTACAGTGTTCAAGTATGCAATTCAATTTAATTAAAGTGAAGATTGTAAAAATTGTATAAATAAATAAATTCTGGGTTTTACCACCGTTGACGCAGTCGACAATGCCACCTTATTTAACATGTTACATAAGTGATTTGTGCCTGTTGTTAGTGTCCTTTATGACGTCCTTTAGTAAGTTTCCTGTTTGGAATGATTTTCAATTTTGTTTGACTGTTAGGCAGGCAGAGAGATTAATTATGTCACTCCTCTTTGGGCATGGGCGATCGTGACAAATTCACAGCCAAAGAACAGTAAACCCTCAAATATTGCGGGGTGAGGTTCCTGGAAAATGCCGTGATATTCAAAACCGCAAACCAAAGGAAACCAAAAGGCCACTGGGAAAGGGTGGGGTGGGGGGGGGGGGTTCAGTTCCTGGATTTCAAGAAAATATAGAGGAAGATCGACGGCAGCCAGAAATAAACACATCACAATTGAAAAAAAACATGTACAATATATGTATATATGTATATATGTATATATGTATATATATATATATATATATATATATATATATATATATATATATATATATATATATATATATATATACATACACATACATATATGGTGTTTTAAAAAGATTGATACAACTTTGACTTCCTGCTATTTCTTTGTTTTTTTGACCTCCACAGTTTTCCTTCTCAGGGTTTGGTGGTGCTATTGTGGTATTTGATCACTGGGATTGCTCGCTCTGTAGTTCAACTATGCCATTGACAGTAAAGCAGAAGACAAAAGTGGTGGCTCTGTGGTATGAGACTAAATCAGACGTAGACACCGGCCGGAAGTTCTGCCGGGAAGATGACTTCAGAAAACGTGATGGATCCACAAATTGTGCCATTCAACATATTGTGAAGCATTTTGAGCACAAGGGTACAGTGCACAACCAAAGCAAGGGCAACAGTGGCAGGCCAGCATCAGTAACCAAGAGTCAAGCCAACATCGACGCCGTGCGGGATTCTGCGGTCGACAATCCCAAGAAGTCTCACCACCAGCGCTCTGGGGAGATAGGCATCAAACCAACATCAGTCTGGCATATCCTCACGAAAGAACTGAGGCTTTTCCCATTCATCATTTCTATGAGGCATAAACTGAGTCAAGACGACATGAGAAGGAGACTTGATATGTGCAATTGGCTCAGTGACAGGATGGAGCGGTACCCAAACTGGATCAACCTGATCTGGTTCAGTGATGAAGCCTATTTCCACTTGAACTGTGTCATCAACAAGCACAACAACATTTTCTGAGGGGCAGAACCACCTGAGATCACCGAGAGGTAAATGAAAGGACCTAACGTCACGTGCTTCTGCGCCTTCAATGCCAGATGGGGAGCGCTTGGGCATTACTGGTTTGAGAATGACAACAGCAAGATGGTGATGATCAACAGTGGGTTACCTGGCCATGCTCCAGCAGTTCTATAATTATCTAGCCCAAAAGGTCAACCCAATCCAGCTCAGCATGACCTGGTTTATGCAGGATGGTGCACCCCTGCATACAGCTGGTGACACCATCACTTTCCTACAGCAGCTCTTCAGAAACCACCTCGTTTCCCTGGGTACTGCTCTTGACTGGGCACCCCATAGCCCAGACTTGGACCCTCTGGACTACTGGTTCTGGGGAGCTTGCACGAGCTCTGTCTATACCAACTGCCCTGCCACATTGGATGATCTGAAGCAGGAGGTGTCAGGTTAACTCCAGGCAGTGCCACATGAGACCAAAAGGAAAGTTGAACAGAACTTTGGAGTTAGGGTCAATGCCTATCTGAACCGTGGAGGGGCACACATCGAGAACGTCAATTACAAGAATTTTGCGTAAATGCCATTTTCAGACCTTGGGCTCTCATTAACTCGAGCAGTGACTTACTGCAATAGCAATCAGTGATAGAAAGTACCATATCATAAGCTTTCAAGAAATCACTTTTTTGGCTGAGGAACCCGGCTGTGAAGCTGGTGAAACGTTGCCTGAGACTGGGTCTGCTCTCGCTTTTTTGCCCAAATTAGCGGAGTTGATCTAGTTTTTTTAAACTTTTGGTTGGAAGCGCCTTCTTCTTCTTTAAAAAAAAACATGTATGTACATACAGTGTGTATATATATATATATATATATATATATATATATATATATATATATATATATATATATATATATATATATATATATATATACATATACATCACAGGTGGATTACATCTTAAGTAGGAGATGCAACCTGAAAGAGATTAGTGACTGTAAGGTTGTGGCAGGGGAGAGTGTAGCTCGACAGCATCGATTGGTGGTCTGTAGGATGACTTTAGAGGTGAGGTTGAGGAAGAGAGTGAGGGCTGAACCAAGGACCAGATGGTGGAAGCTGAAGGAGGAAGACTGTTGCGTGAAATTTAGGGAGGAGGTAAGACAGGCGTTGGATGGTGGTAAAGATGGGTGGGATGATTGGGCAACGACAGCAGAAGTTGTGAGGGAGATAGCTAGGAAGGTACTTGGTGTGACATCTGGACAGAGGAAGGAAGATAAGGAGACTTGGTGGTGGAATGAGGAAGTACAGGAAAGTATAAGGAAGAAGGGGTTGGCGAAAAAGAAGTGGGATAGTCAGAGAGATGAAGAAAGTCGGCAGGAGTACAAGGAGTGGCGTCGAAAAGGAAAAAGAGAGGTGGCAAAGGCCAAGGAAAAGGCATATGACGAGCTGTATGAGAAGTTGGATACAAAAGAAGGGGAAAAGGATTTATACCGATTGGCAAGACAGAGGGACCGAGCTGGGAAGGATGTGCTGCAGGTTAGGGTGATAAAGGACGCAAATGGGAATGTGCTGACGAGCGAGGAGAGTGTGTTGAGAAGGTGGATGGAGTACTTTGAGGAGCTGATGAATGAAGAAAATGAGAGAGAGAGAAGGTTGGAAGAGGTGGAGATAGTGAATCTGGAAGTGGGGTGGATCAGTAAGGATGAAGTGAGGACTGCTATGAAGAAGATGAAAAGTGGAAAGGCGGTTGGCCCAGATGGTATACCAGTGGAGGCATGGAAGTGCTTAGGAGAGATGGCAATGGGGTTGTTAACCAGATTGTTTAATAAAGTCTTGGAAAGTGAGAGGATGCCGGAGGAGTGGAGATTAAGTGTACTGGTTCCGATTTTCAAGAATAAGGGTGATGTGCAGAGCTGTGGAAATTACAGAGGGATAAAGTTGTTAAGCCACACCATGAAGTTGTGCGAAAGAGTAGTGGAAGCGAGGTTGAGAGGAGAGGTGATGATCTGTGAGCAGCAATATGGGTTTATGCCAGGAAAGAGCACCACTGATGCGATGTTTGCTTTGAGAATGTTGATGGAGAAGTATAGGGAAGGCCAGAAAGAGTTACATTGTGTGTTTGTGGATTTAGAGAAAGCTTATGATAGGGTGCCAAGAGAGGAGTTGTGGCATTGTATGAGGAAGTCGGGAGTGGTGGAGAAGTATGTGAGGATCGTGCAGGATATGTATGAGGACAGTCTGACAGCGGTGAGGTGTGCGGTAGGAATGACGGACCGGTTTAAGGTTAAAGTGGGATTGCACCAAGGATCGACTCTGAGCCCTTTCCTGTTTGCAATGGTGATGGACAGGTTGACGGACGAGATCAGACTGGAGTCTCCATGGACTATGATGTTCGCGGATGACATCATGATCTGTAGGGAGAGTTGGGAGCAGGCTGAATCGAGCCTTGAGAGGTGGAGGTACGCACTGGAGAGAAGGGGAATGATAGTCAGTCGGAGTAAGACGGAGTACATGTGCGTAAATGAGAGGGAGGGTGGTGGTATGGTGCAGTTGCAAGGAGTTGAGGTGGGGAAGGTGGATTGGTTTAAATACTTGGGATCAACTGTCCAAAGTAACGGAGAGTTTGGGAGAGAAGTGAAAAAGAGAGTGCAGGCAGGATGGAGTGGGTGGAGAAGAGTTGCAGGAGTGATTTGTGACAGAAGGGTAGCTGCAAGAGTGAAGGGGAAAGTATACAAGACGGTAGTGAGACCAGCTATGTTGTATGGTTTGGAGGCGGTGGCGCTAACAAAAAGACAGGAAGCAGAGCTGGAGGTGGCAGAGTTAAAGATGCTACGATTCTCGTTGGGAGTGACGAGGATGGATAGGATAAGAAATGAGTATATTAGAGGGACAGCGCAGGTAGGACAGTTTGGAGACAAAGTGAGAGAGGCGAGATTAAGATGGTTTGGACATGTGCACAGGAGGGAAACGGAGTATATCGGGAGAAGGATGTTGAAGATGGAGCCGCCAGGCAGGAGGAGAATAGGAAGGCCAAAGAAGAGGTTCATGGATGCGGTGAGGGCAGACATGCGGGTGGTTGGAGTGTCAATGGAAGATGTGGAGGATAGAGCGAAATGGAGACGGTTGGTCCGCTGTGGCGACCCCTAACGGGAGCAAGCCGAAAGAGGAAGAAGAAGATATACATATACATATATACATATACATATATTGCATGTTGACATTGAAATAAACGTAAATAAAATAAATACAGTGTAAACTCAACAAAAACACAAGACATTTACCTTTTAAATATATTCCAAGACAGCGAGGTGGGTGAGGGTAAACTTATTACGAACTTGTTCATGCTGTGCTCTGCCGTATATTGAAAACACAAGACTTAGCTTGGAAATTATGATGATGATGCTGCGACAGAGGGTAGGGTGGGGGTTAGAAAGATGTGGATGTAGAACATGTGATGGCTGTTGTGGAGCTCGGCCTCCGGTGCCTCGTGGAAACGTTGGTAAATGTGCAATGATTTCTCCCGTATCACCGGTCCACTCAAAAGGGTAAATGTGCAACGGTTTCTCCCATACTGCGGTCCACTCAAAAGGGTAAATGTGCAACGGTTTTTCCGATACACCGGTCCCTTCAAAGGAATTTTCTTCTGTCTGGTCCTCGACCAAACATCAAGTGCCTTTTCCATCCTTTCAATATAATGATCAATATCACTGGAATGACACTTTTGCGCTCTGCTGGCAGGAACACTTGCACGGATATTTGATTCATGTTCACCAACCACACAGTCGATTCATTGATCCGGTAACGGTGGCCCACAGATGATGCACTTTCACTTCTTGCCAATCTCTCGAATAACTCCATTCTTTCGCACAATGTTATAACCTTTCTCAATCTTTTGGCACAATTCATTTTGTCCTTCGTTTTACGTTTGAGCGCTGTTATTAACTGCTGTGTATCTAGTAAATCTTGTAGATCCAGTATTACAGGATGTCCTTGTGTCAGTTCCTGTTCAATGACAATTCATTATTAAATTTAGCTTTGTTCCCGCATGCTGGTCTGATTATTTCAATTAACGGTACGCGAAAACAAGAGAAGCCTCGTAATGTGAGGTAATCGTACACGCGGATGCAAACATTGACTCATCTTTGCTCAAAAACCGCAATTGGCCAAAATTAAATAGCACAATAACGAAATTGGAACACAATAGGTTGCTCGAGATTGGTTGGAACCCATGATATTAGAGGGTTTACTGAACTGTAAAATGGCAGGGTTGTTTTCCTTTTCATGCTCCAATTTGTGTTCAAAATATATTGTTACGGTTGTGGAAATTCGAAAACCATCATTAAGGACCCTCATGTGAGATATCTTCATAGGTACATGTGTAGTTAGCCCAAACCCGTTGTATAGAGGGACTTTATGTGATCCATTCGGGCTGCGATCCTTTGAGTTAGGTGTTTTTCTTTTTCTATCTTTTATTTCAAACACACAACATTTCAACAACCACGCCATCCCCATCACAGCGCCAACCACACTGCAACCACGCCACCGCCACCATCTACGCTACCACATCTTCGTCAATACGTCCACTTCCGAACGGCAAACAAAGGCGCAAAGGAGGGAACTGTGAGGATGCACAGGTTTTCCCACCTGTTTCTCCCGTCTGATTTCCCCGCGCTTTGGAGTGGAGGAATGGTGATGCAGGTCAAAGGTCAGAGGTCAGAGGTCATGTAAAGGTGGGGTCTCTTTTTGGGGGAATAATTCTCTGGCCCAGAGCCAAAAACTGACTCCCCCGGCCCTCGCACGGAGCGGGGTGGAGGGAAAGCACGAGGGAACGCCCTTTTCGGGAACCCTCTCGTAGGAAGCTGGAGCCGGGAATGGGGCGGGGCGAAGGGTGGAGCCCCGCGCGATAAAAGACGGATACGGGCGGGCGCACGGGGGCTTCCTCTTCCGCCTCTCCCTCGGGAGCCTCTTCCTCTGGCGAGCTTCCTCTTCCACCTCTCCCTCGGGAGCCTCTCCTATATATATATATATAGTGGCAATGTGTGTCAGTGTGCGTGCGTGCGTGCGTGCGTGTGTCCTCCATAACTCCAAGACAGGCCGCAACGATTTCTTAACGATGAAGTTTCCCCCCCCCCCCACTTCCCTCACTCATTTTGAATGCCTGTTCATCAAAGCTACGAACCGCTGCATACATCGCTTTTGTTTCGTACTCTAGTTTTCAAAATTGATTTCATGCATTATGTGATACGATTATCCACGATCTATCCTCACAGACTAATTAAAGTACATCATCAAAATATTATTTCGGTTTTGAGGATCGGATATCGTCCGGACTAAATAAGTGTTGAAATCTGTTGTGAAATCTGATAATTTAAAGAAATAACGAGTCTTCTAATGAAGCCGATAAACCCATTTACTTTAAGCAAGCAAGGCCACGTCCCCTCCACCAAACATACACAAGAAAATGTGAAATTTCCAAACCATTAAAATTACCTTTTTCTGCTGTTTGTACAATTATATTGAGTGAACAAAAAATTTAGAAACGTCACAAAATTAACCGGCTTCATCGATTTATGATTTCATGCATTCACTGATAGACCTCACGTCCTGTCCCCCAGAGGGACTGCTTATCCATAGTGTCTGCCAGATTTATGTCTCTATTTTCAGATGTTTCGCGATTTGCACCACAGCGACTCAAAGTAAATCTGGTGAAAAAAAAAGACTTTAAAAAAAAAAGATCACGTTTGAGCGGACCCCAAACCGATATACCACGTGACACGTGCACACTCGAGCAGGCAGAATGGTGGATTGACTGCAATGTTTATTTCACGGAACCAGCTTCACTGAGTTATATGATTTAATACATTCCCTGCGAGACCTCGCTCCCTGTCCCCCAGAGGGACTGCCTATCCATGCATCTGCCAGATCTATGTCTATATTTGCTGATGTTTCGTGAGGTGCTCGACAGGGGATCAAAGCAAATCTGGAAAAAACCGGACGTCATGAAAAAAAAAAGTTGTAATATTTGCGTGGACCCCGAACTGATGTACCACGTGATGTGTGCACACATGAGTAGGCAAAATAGTGGATTTTCTGCAATGTTTATTTCACGGACTATTGAACTTTGCGATGTCACCAGTGTTGTTCTACATTAAGCTGCAACTCTTTTGTGGATAGTCATTTTATTTCATTACCTGCTGCGTGCGTGGTGAAGACGGGATTGGAAGTTAAAGGGATCCTTTATGGTATGCAGCGACGGCCTGGCCAACCGTTCCTCATCAACCATTTAATTGGAGTGCTTGCATGAATGCTTAAGCCACTTGCCGAGCAACCATTGTCAATAGCGGTACCGTGCCACGTCATTCTGAGCGAATCGTTCACTCTCTGCGGACGCTTTTGCCGCGCCACATCATTCAGATCGAGTGGTTCGTGCTCCATCATCCTGAGCGAGTGGTTTGTGCTCCGTCACCCTGAGAGAGTGGTCTGTGCTCTGTCACCCTGAGCGAGTGGTTCGTGCTCCGTCACCGTGAGCGAGTGGTTCGGGCTCCGTCACCCTGAGCGAGTGGTTCATGCTCAGTCACCCTGAGCGAGTGGTTCGTGCTCCGTCACCCTGAGCGAGTGGTTCGTGCTCAGTCACCCTGAGCGAGTGGTTCGTGCTCCGTCACCCTGAGCGAGTGGTTTGTGCTCCGTCACCCTGAGCGTGTGGTTCGTGCTCAGTCACCCTGAGCGAATGGTTCGTGCTCCGTCACCCTGAGCGAGTGGTTCGTGCTCCGTCACCCTGAGCGAGTGGTTCGTGCTCCGTCACCCTGAGCGAGTGGTTCATGCTCCGTCACCCTGAGCGAGTGGTTCGTGCGCCGTCACCCTGAGCGAGTGGTTTGTGCTCCGTCACCCTGAGCGAGTGGTTTGTGCTCAGTCACCCTGAGCGAGTGGTTCGTGCTCCGTCACCCTGAGCGAGTGGTTCGTGCTCCGTCACCCTGTGCGAGTGGTTCATGCTCCATCACCCTGAGTGAATGGTTCATGCTCCATCACCCTGAGTGAATGGTTTATGCTCCATCACCCTGTGCGAGTGGTTCATGCTCCATCACCCTGTGCGAGTGGTTCATGCTCCATCACCCCGAGTGAATGGTTCATGCTCCGTCACCCTGAGCGAGTTGTTGTGAAACAATGCTCAATTTCCGAGCCGTTTGCCAAATATTAACGTGTTTTCTAAATGACCGATCCAAATTTTTTTTTCCCACCCGTCACACACAACTGTTAATAAAAAATAATATTTGTGAACATCGACATGAAACATCTATATAAATGTAACATTGTTTTTTGGTGAAAGCTGCTCAAGGTTTCTGGGTTGTGTACAGTAAATACTATAGTTGGTAATCACACCGACTCCAACCTGCTGATTCTCGAAAAATTGCCAATATCAGCCAAGCACTTGTGTGTGTGTGTGTGTGTGTGTGTGTGTGTGTGTGTGTGTGTGGATGATGATGATGATGATGATGATGATGATGTGTGTGTTAGGGTTATTGTTAATATGTGTGTGTGTGTGTGTGTGTGGCTGTGTGTGTGTGTGTGTGTGCGTGTGTGTTTGTGTGTGTGTGTGTGTGTGCGATAGTAATGCGTGCGTGCATGTGTGTGTGTGGCATGGTAATAATGCATTGTATGTGCGTACGTATGTATCTGTCTGTGCGTAATGCGTATGTGCATGCGTATGCATGCGTACGTACGTATGTGTATGTGTGCATTATGTTAATGCGTACGTACGTACGTACATTGCGTACGTATGTGTGTGCGTGCGTACGTACGTATGTACGTATGTGTGTACGTAATATGTATGTGTGCGTATGTATGTGTGGCCGTATGTAATAATACGTGTGTGTGTGTGTGTGTGTGTGCGTGCGTGCGTGTGTGCGTATGTGTGTGTGCATGCGTAATGTGTGTGTGTGTGCGTACGTAATATGCGTATGTGTATGCGTACGTATGTGTGTGTGCGTGCGTGTGTGTGTATACGTATGTGTGTCGTAATAATATTAATATGCATCGTATCATATGTGTCATGCCGTGTGTGTGTGTGTGCGCGCGTATAATGTGTGTGTGTGTGCACGTGTGTGTGTGTGTGTGCGTATGTGGTATTGTGCGTGTGTGTGCGTACGTATGTGTGTGTGTATGTGTGTGTGTGCACGTGTGTGTAATAGGCGTATGTATGTAAAATAATAATATGCGTATGTGCGTACGTATGTACGTACGTAATAATAATATGCATGTGTAATATGTCGTCGTAATGCGATAACGTGTGTGTGCGTGCGTGCGTGTGTGTGCGTGTGTGCGTGCGTGTGTGTGTGTGTGTGTGTGTGTGTGTGTGGTAATGTGCGTGTGCGTGCGTGTGTGCGTGTGCGTGCGTGTGTGTGCGTGTGTGTGTGTATGTACGTGTGTGTGTGCGTGTGTGTGTGCGTGTGTGTGTGCGTGTGTGTGTGTGTGTGTGTGTGCGAAAGTGTGTGTGCGCGTGTCGCCGCCGCGTGTGTGTGTGTGCATTGTGTGTGTGCGTATGTGTGTGCGTAATGTGCGCGTACGTATATGTTTGTACGTATGTCTTCACGTACGTATATCATCATATGTGCCGTAATGGCGTGTGTGTGTGTGTGCGTGTGTGTGTGTGCATGCGTGCGTGTGTGTGTGTGTGTGTGTGTGTGTGTGCGTGCGCGGTGCGTGTGTGTGTGTGTGTGCATGTGTGTGCGTACGTGCTGTGTGTGTGTGTGTGTGTGTGTGTGTGTCGTAATGTGTGTGTGCGTACGTAATGTGTCACGTGTGCAGTACACAGTACATGTACGTAATATGTCACGTATGTCACATGCAATATCTCTCTGATCAGGACTCGTTCTATAGTCCTTACGTCAGGGACCAGACAAAGTGGCTATAGTAAGCGAGATGGCATAATGAGATTTTTAATAAAGTTAATATAAACCTAAGCGGAACGGAGGAACCATACACACACTAACAGAGTTCACACACTAACATATGGCATGGCGAGAGAGTCCACGATACTAGAAACTCCAAGTCATCAATCTAGTAGCATCTTCTTCAGTAGGATCTCGTGCATCTCGTTGTCCCACAGCCGATCACTGCGCTTGCATCACACCGGGCTTCCCGCTTCTCTGCTGCGTGAACTTCCGGACGGTGCTACAAGCGCGCTGGACTTCCTCGAGCAGACGATTTCCTCCTCGACAGTTACCTCATCATCTTCGCTTTCCACCGGCTCCTCACTGCACAGAATCTCCTCCGCCATCTCCTCCGCGTGAAATGCCGCCAGTCGCGAGGCGCTGCGTCGGCCTCGAGAGAAGTCAGACAGATACGGTCTCTCGTTCCTGTGCATCTCTTTTCAGCAGCAGGCAGAGCTTCCCAGATGTGCGGGCAGCTCCGCATCCTGTGGCTCAGTTTGGATCTCCTCTTTGATGAACTTGGCCTTCGCGAAACAGTTCCTGATCGTCGACTTGCCGACCTGCTCCCAAGCACGACGGGCGACGTGTAGAGCGTCGAGCAACGTGAACTTGAACTCCTTTCACGTCTGGCCTCAAGCCGGCGGCATGGCAGAGACTTCTTGTAGTGACGCTTGAGGTTCTCTATGATTCCCTGATCCATTGGTTGCGAATTGGCTGTACGTGTTGGGTGGGAAGACCAGTTGGATGTTGTTCAGCTCGAGCTCGGGAGGGTGGCCAGAGAAGTTATCGAGACAGACCAGCACTCTGCGTCCATGCTGGCGAGTCGTCCGTCCCACGCCGCAACATCTCCTCGAAAAGCTCTGCCGTCATCCACGCCTTCGAGTTCGCCTTGTACTTGACCGGGATCTGTTTGTTCTTGAAGGCACGGGGTTTCTTGGAATTGCCAATGCACCAGAAGAGAACTTCTCCATACACCGCTCATGTTTGCCCCAACCAGAAGAGTGATCCTTTGCTTGCTTTTCTTTCCTCCAATACACCGCTCTCCCCTGAAAGCCATGGTCTTGTTCGGAAGCAGCTGCCAGAAGGGGCCAGTCCTCGTCAGGTTGAAGATGTCGTCTGCGGAGAACTGCCCGAGTAAGGGCCGGAGGGGCCTGTTGTTGCCGCTCAAGAAGGGATTGCGATCCACCGCTCAACTTCGCCCTGCACTGTCTTGAACGTGATGCCGTGGTGCTTCTTGCAGAAATTGCCCAACCAACCGTCGCTAGCCATGAAGTCTGGGATGTGCATCAGCTCAGCCAGTTTCATCGCCTTCTCCCTTGATCAGATCGCCGCTGTGGGCACATTCTGTCCTCTGTGATTGCTTCAGCCACGCAGGCACTCCCCTCATCAAGCTTCGGGTCGTGAGCCTGCGTCAACTTCATGCGCTTAAGAGTGGAAGTAAAACGTTGCAGCCTCGATTGCATCCTTCTTGCCTGAGAATGCCCTTCACGGTGGTTCTCTTAACTTCGGCCTTCATTTCTTGCTAATCTCCCTGGCCAACTTGGACTAGGATTCGGCTCCTTCTTGACGGCATCGATGATCTCCTTCTTCTTCTCCTTCAGCGTAAAAAAGTGGTTCGCTTGCGTTTCTGAGCTGACATTATGGGCTGAATTTGAAAAAAATGATGTGCACTGTTGTACGTGTGCCTGCGTGTGTGCTCGCGCTTTTTTGTGTCTCAGTGTGCATGTTGTGATTACAACTTGTTGTGGCTGGCATCGGGGGAGGAAAGAATGTGTGACACAGATAAATGTCACGTATCCATTATTGAGTTATGTTGTGCGCAGCTGGACTGTAGTTAAATCCTCTTCGCCTTTGGACGTAGATGTGATAATCGAGCACTGCGCAATACAGACTTTTCTGACTCGTGCCTTTAACAGTCACACAGTAGTGGCATGGTAGCGAGAGTAGGGGTGGCATAGTAAATTTATTTTTGTATTGAATTTTGTCGGGACCGAGCAAAGTGGTATAATAGCGAGAGTGGCATAGAAACGAGGTGGCATAGTAACGAGCTTTGACTGTATATGTATGCCGTGTTTTCTGAGCCAAAGGCGCACATTATGGCGCAGTCTAGGATTGTGTGTGCCGTTCCTGTGTTATGACACACACATGAGGCGCTCCTCACGATAGGGCGCAGGTTTTATGAATATCCTCTGCACATTACGTCCGCATTACAACAACACACTCACACAAGCACACAAGTGTGGTATTTAAAAATAGATCGGGCAAAATTGAGTTTGGTTGTGCTTTATTAAAGTATTAGTTAAAAAATACTAAAACAATCAAATACCAGTAATGAGTCTTTAATCAAATCATCGAAATCCTGTCTCTGTTTCCCGGAATCGAACTGCGCTAAACCCAACCTAGCAGGTCCACCTTCCCCTCGCCGTCAAAGTCACTTTCTGCACCGTGCGGCTCCTCGAAAATGATGCCGGCTTTAGCTGGCTGGGACAACAGTGCCAGCAGACACGTGCCCAGGCATCAGCTCGTCAGTGGCAAACTGCGCGTAACTCGCCCGCGGCACTGCCTTCCACCCTTTGTGAAGCTGTGCTCTCCTTGATCATCCACCGCTCCCCACGCCGCTCGCAGCCTCACTTTGAACGCGGTTCACGCCGATGGCTCGGCTGGATCCGTTTGTCACCAGATGTGCTTGCTGCAGTAGGAGCAGAGTTTTCCATCATTTCTTCGATAATCCGCCGGACGTTGCTGCGCTATAAGTAGTCTGGTCCCGGATGGAAAAATGGCACCGTTCATGGGCGAAAGCACCAGACGGACCTCCGTGGAAATGTTCGATTTTCATTTCCTCCGCTATCGATACTGCCTTCAGTCGGATCGTGACCGTCGGCTTAACTCCTCCCACTTGCTCTTTGCTCAACGATCCACTGCTCAAGTCTTTCCTCCAACTCTGGCCACCTCGCCTTGTTTCCACGGGAAACTCAGCTGCGTCTTCTTCACCTGTCGCAGCTCGTTTTCCAGCTTCCTCCACTTTGAACCATCGACTCGTTGATCTGGAAATTCCTGCATGTGACTCGGTTCATGTTCTCCGCACAATGATACCTTCGGTTAAACGCTGAGCTTCATAGCGTGTCTCTTTGCCATTTTCGGAGGTTGTTAAAACAGCAATGTTCTGCATACCGCACATGCCTGTTCTTTATACACACAAGGGCGCACTGCACTATAGGGCGCGTCGCACATTTTGACAAAAATCTAAGACGTTTATATGCGCCTTATAGTCGTGAAAATACTTGCTATATAATGTATATACATATATATGTATATATATACATATATATGTATATACATATATATGTATATATACCATATACATATATATGTATATATATATATATATATATATATATATATATATATATATATATATATATATATGTATATATATATATATATACATATATATGTATACATATATATATATATATATATATATATGTATATATACATATATATGTATATACAGAAATGTATATACATATATATATATATATATATATACATATACATATATATATATATATACATATACATATATATATACATATACACATATATATATATATATATATATATATATATATATATATATATATATATATATATACATATATATGTATATGAAATCGATCCGGCAGTTGAGGGGGTGTGTAGCATTGGGATTCTCATATGTGTACTATTTGTGAATGTCTTCACATCGTGTAGTAGATAGTAGAAAAATCGTGCAAATTATGATACAAGCATCAAACTTGGCATTTCTGTTCTGCAGGGCTTTCTGATCAAATCTGCCTGATTGGCCATTTGAAAATCCAAGATGGCGGCCATTTTTCAAGATGGCCGCCAAGTTGGCCTCCCGAAGTTTATTTTTTGCTTCGAAGTATTTGTCGTTGTCCGATTTGCATGATCTAAGTATGGATTCCTATGTTTTCAAGCCTGCTGGAGTGGATTTGCATGAGATGGAGTAATGCAGGAGATGGGCAACCCATTCCAAGAAGAATCAGCCGACCTACTGGTACTGGACATGAAGAACATTGCAGACCCAACTCCAGCCGAAATGGTAGCTGCACATCACCAGCGGGGCAAAGAGCAGTTTCATTCATTCATGGAGAACACAGAATGAAATTGAATGTCCTTTCTATCATACAATCAAGAAAAACATTGTTTCTTTCTTCAAACAAGAGCAAGCTGGGGGAAGTTCTAAGGAGAAAGTCCTGAAAGACGACTGTCAGCTGTTGTCACGACTGTTCATCTCATGCCAGAACAGGCAGTGTGACTTGCAAGAATTATTCAAGCATGAGAATCAGTCACACCCTGCATCTCTCATTGACAGCGGCATGCTTCATACATGTCAGAAGTCACAGCTGGCTGAAATTATTGAAGCGCAAGTGAACATCCCAGACAGAGAACCAAGGGGAGATGCAGTCATCATTGATGGCTCAGCACTTATCAATGCCCTACCTCCACGCACTTCAAAGATATTTGATGATTATGCTAAAGAAGACATCATCCCAAAGGTGGAATCCTATGGTGCCAGGTACGAGAGGGTGGACGTAGTGTTTGATGTGTACAAGAAGTCAAGTCTGAAGTCTGAGGCAAGGTCGAAAAGGGGGCAAGGAATCAGAAGAAGAGTGACAGGAACCAGTAAGACCTCAAGTAACTGGAGAAGCTTTCTTCGAAATGACAGCAACAAGACTGAGCTGTTTCACTTCCTTGCGGAAAAGATGTGTGAAGCACAGACGACAAGCACAGTCATTGTCACAAAAGGAGATGATGCCATTTGCAACACAAGGAAGTCACTGGATGCTGTGTCTCCATGTTTCCATGAAGAAGCTGACACTCGAATATTTGTACACGCCAGGGATGCAACGACGGATGGTAGCAAGTCCATTATCATTAAGGCTAATGACACGGACGTACTAGTCATAGCAATATCTGTACTGCCATCCTTACAGGAACTAGGTCTTGAGAACATGTGGATTGCCTTTGGCCAAGGAGCCAAGGTGCGATGTATTCCAGTCCATGACGTAGTTTCTGCAATCGGGCCTGAGAAAGCAAGGGGGATTCCATACTTCCATGCGTTCACTGGATGTGACGTCGTGTCTGCCTTCCGCGGTAAAGGGAAGAAAACTGCATGGCAGACTTGGAACATCTTTGATGATGTTTCTGAAACATTCACCAATCTCAGCCAGCATCCAACATTGATTCGTGATCTTGACCTGCAGAGGCTGGAGAGATTCGTTGCCTTCATGTATGACAGATCAAGCGCAGCCACTGGTGTGGACGGAGCAAGACTGGATCTCTTTGCCCGCAAGCAGAGGACGTACAACAGGCAGCCCTCAGAGAACATGCAAATTGTGTGGCCTATCAGGCTGGGATCATCTGGGGCCAGGCAACCATCTCCAGTCGACACGAGCAGTCCTGCTGAATGGGGATGGACACAGAAAGGAGAGACGTGGCAGATATGTTGGACAACACTACCCCCAATTGCAGCCAGCTGTCAGGAACTGACCAAGTGTTCCTGTAAGAAAGGTTGCAACCTGAGATGCAAGTGCTTTCAGTCAGGGCTCCCCTGCACAGCACTCTGCAGCTGCATATGTGGACAGTAGCAGCTGGAGGAACATTTGCATGGTATGCATAACTTTGAACATTTACTAGCCAGGGCCTGGTTGCAGAAAGGCCTGAGCTTCATATGACAATCATTAAAGTGGTGCAAAATCAGAAAAAGTGTGTGTCAGAGGGCTTTAAAAACAGGAAAATCCACTCCAGCAGGCTTGAAAACATAGGGATCCACACCTAGATCATGCAAATCGGACAACTACAAATACTTCTAAGCAAAAAGTCAACTTTGGGAGGCTAACTTGGCGGGCATTTTTCAAGATGGCCGCCATCTTGGATTTTCAAATGGCCAATCAGGCAGATTTGATTAGTAACCCTGGAGAACAAATGTGCCAAATTTGATGCTTGTATCATCATTTGCAAGATTCCTCTCAAAAATTGCTGTTATGTGCTCCACTAATAGCTGTGCAGGAACTCTAGGAAGAGTTTGATACAGCACAGCGCTTACCTTGGGTAGGCCTTCTCAGTTGCTTTACGCAGCAGTTTCGGCTGGAGGAGCATGGGAGGTGTGAATATATTTTTATAATCCTAGCCACCTGGGTTTAGTTGATTAGATGAGAGCTGATTGGCTATTTCTTCCATTCACAGGTGAGAGATGTGGGTTGATCATTCATATGTATATATATATATATATATATATATATATATATATATATATATATATATATATATATATATATATATATATATATATTCTTCTTCTTCTTCCGGCTGCTCCCGTTAGGGGTCGCCACAGCGGATCATCCGTATGATCCGCATTGTGATTTGGCACATGTTTTACGCCGGATGCCTTTCCTGACAACCCTGGTCGCCTCTTACGACACAGGGATATGGTACACCTATTTTAACCGGGGTATACACCGGCCCAGTACACTGGTACTCATTTCGCCGACCTCGGAAGGATGACAGGCTGAGTCAACCCCCTGGTGTATTAATTCAGTGGCCCAACGGGGCTTGAACTCAGGACCTTTTGGATCCCAAGCCGCTGCCCTAACCACTGCGCCAACACACCAGGCTAATATATATATATATATATATATATATATATATATATATATATATATATATATATATATATATATATATATCAACTGTTCTCAATTACATTTGGACCATTTACATGAATAACGTGTGGGAACATGCATTTCTAATAGCAAAGGTATCCTGGTTTTTGGCTCTGTAGATTAGGATACAATTGAAGAAGAAATTGATTGATTAGAGTTGAGGCGATCTAAATTTCAGTGAATAGCGAGAGTGGTGAGGGTCGAGCCATTTTTCAGTTTGTCTGTAAATAAGGAAAACAGAGAGGAGACTTTGTTTAGAAACACACTGAAACCTCGAGTAAATAACACGTGTGCCTTCTTAGTCACCTGCTTATGATACGGGGTGATCACACCAACTTCCTTTGGTGAGATTTTCGCACCACCACCTTTTTTGGCTTTTTTTTTCTGGCAAAGCAGCTTTTTCAGGTAATCAACAACTTTTTCTATTTCTGAAATGTTGAAGAACGATGGGTTGCACTCTTCCCGTTCATCCTTGCCAAGAATGCCATGGAAAATGATGGGAAATTCCTGTGGAAAAAGAGATTTGTAAAACATGAGGAACTGAACCTGAAGCACCTCAGATCAGTCACAAGACTATATTAACTCAGTGTGATTGAATTGAAGAAAAAAATAATTGGAGAGATCAAAGATGTTTTGTTGACAACACAAATTTTCACTCGTATGATCGACCAATCCACTGCCTTTTGAAACTCTGATCATATTCAATTTTTGATAAATATTACTCGGCGTGTAAAACAAATAGTTTTCAATGTAAATGGAAGTACGTCTTGCTGGTGTAGGCTAGTGTCGATCAGTGTCAACAGACAAGTTTAACAATGGATGACATCAACAGGATATTGATAGAGGTATGCGAAGCACCCCAGGAAGTAACGAGATGCTGACATTTCAGGCCTTAACTCTTCGTCAGAGCAAAAGACTCAGATGGGATATCTGAATTTGTTTTGATTTTGATGTTCCGTACTTATTACAGTGTGTTGGTGCTGCTGAAGCAGTTTGTTGGCAAGAGTTGCACTGAGTGGTTTGCCATTTCCTTCCCGGAATTGTCCATGCTCTCTCCTTTAAAATGCTGAACAGAAAGTAAGGAAGCAGCATGTACCATTTTTGAAGTCTTTGGTGTGACTCGGCCAGGCTTCTAACCTCTGACCTCCCAGAAACACAGTGGACACTCTAACCGTTACACCGCCGAGTCTGGTGGGATAGGCACAGCTCCACTTAATTTTGCAAGACAAGTGCACACACCTTCTTCCGTGCTGCTTTTGGAAGATGCTCCCAATTGCAGAAGGAATTGCGAAGAATCTCGTCAGCACACACTTTAAGTTCGTTGTCATAGAACATCATGTTTGGAACTTTAAGAATATGAGGGTGAGATCTGGAGATAAACAAATAGCAAACCACATGAACCTGTTAGTACAACTTTTGCCTTGATGAGCAATTTTATTCATTTATTCAATGTAAATATACAAATTAAAGGTTATGAGTAAATGGAAATATACAGCCATGGGTGGCACACAAGATGATTTTGAGTACCACGCAGAATAAAAGTATAATTAACGGCGAATGAACAAAGTTGAAAAAAAGAAAGGATAAAAAACTATGCTTGACTGCTCTGTCAATCTTCAAAAAAAAACAACCCAAAAAATATTAGCTTTCATTGGCGAGCGGAATTAAGAATTTAAATTATGCTGCCCAATGAAATCTCTTTGCCAGAGAAAGAAAAACGATTCATTACATTACGTTTTGCGGGGTCAGCCAATCTTGATTCGCAGGAAATCTCACGATAAGTGCCACTGATCAGTTGGGGGGCTTTTTGGACAAAATGGCGGTTACTAAAAAAATTAAGTTAGATGTTTGCTCATTTCAGCCCTCTTGGAGAGGCGAATACAGATTTGTTCAACATAAACACTGTGCTGTTTGTACTCCATGTTGTGAGAGCATCGTTTGCTCCACATCAAGTATCCACCAATATTTTCAGACAAAGCATGAGAAACATTTCAGGGATGAGGCGGACAAGGCTGAGTCAATCAAATGGGCCATGGCAAGGTACGGAAAGTAAAGCAGTCTTTACACTAAAGTCTTTGTCAGTAAAAAAAAAAAAAAAAAATCAACAAAAAAAATCAAGACACAAACAGAAGTTACAAAATCGCACAATCTGTTGCAAAACATGGAAACCACCCATTTACAGACGGGGAGTATATAAAAGAGGCTTTTCTCAGTTGTTCAGAGGTTTCGTTCAATGGTTTGCCCAGTAAACACTCAATCATCTCCAGAAATAAAGACATACCTGTGTCTGCCAGATCAGTGTTGAGCCGTGCAAGCGAAATGGCAGAAGATGTTACCAAACAACAGATGATGACCTTGAAAGACGCAGTGGTATTTTGTGTCACACTTCAATGTGTGGATTTAAATGATGTACCATGGTTAGCAGTTGTTGCGAGATACTGTGACTCTAAGTTTGAGAATTGTTGTGCTACCCAAAACCCATGCATGGCGCAACAACAGGAGAAGATATAGCAAAGATGTTGTTAATCATTTTGAGGAAAGAGGAATTGACGTCAGAAAATGTTATTTTTGACAACAGACAACCCCTGCTATGGTCGGAAAACAGGAGGGATTTGTAAAGATCATCGAGGATCAAATTAGAAACACGACGGTAAGTTTTCATTGTATTATTCATCAAGAAAATCTGTGCCAAGATTTTTAATTCTGAACTTAATAATGTGGTGACTACCGTGGTGAAGTGAAGGCAGTGAATTTTCTTGCTGCTCGGTCTGCCTTGATGCACAGGCAGTTTCAAGGTCTGCTGGAAAACTTGTACATCGCAAATAAGGACATTCCGCTCCACAGCAAAGTTCGTTGGCTCAGCCATGGGAAGGTTTTGGCATGCTTTGTGGACTGTCTTGATGCAATAAAGATTTTTCTTTTTTAATCAGAAAAAGGTCAAAACTACCCAGAAATGCTTGATGACAAATAGATCCGCAACTAATGTTTCTAATTGACATTAGCGCACATTTAAACAAACTCGACCTCCATCTGCAGGGTGCAGACCAAGCTGTTATGGATCTTTTAGAAACATGGAAAGCATTTCTCGCGAAACTTGCTGTTTTTTTCTCAGGACATTGTCACCTCGATTTTCCACTGTTTCCAACATCTTAAAGAACTATCGACGCATCACACCATCAGTGTTGTCAGGATTTCCAATGTTTTGACCCGATGTTTACCTTTTCAATTAAACCAGACGACTTTGATACCAGCAACATGGATTTGACAGAATTTCAGTGGATGGGTGTTGAGAACTTTGAAATCCAGTTGAATGAGTTACAATGCTCATGCTTATGGACCTCGACGTTTAGGATCTGCGGCGCACACTTGAGGCTAGCGAGAGAGATCACGGGGTCTCTAGCCTGACCTGTTGGAAGTCCCTGCCGATGAAATTTGACTGCTTGAATAAAGTGGCATTTTCACTGCTCTCAGAATTTGGATGTACATACCTCTGTGAGCAGATATTCACCCTCGGTTATTCTTCATTCATCTCATCGGTTTTTTTTGGTATACATTATCGAGGCTTGTGGAAGAGCTGGAGCAGAATGGAAAGGAAGGAAGGGGAAAGCAGGGATGAAACAAAAAAGGAAGAAACCAACCGACAACTAACAAACGAAAAGAGGTGAGGGAGAGGGAAAAAATACTCGCAATAACAGGGAAAAAGAGAGTGCTGGAGGATGGGGTACGATGGGGGTAGAAGAGATGAGGAGTATAGCATTGGGGGGGGGTGGCTTTACGTAGTGGTGAGCAGCTGTCTTGCAGCCCTGGAGGGAAGAATGGGACTGAACAGACTGAGAAAAGAGGGACAAATGAGTGGAGGTGAGCAGTGAGCCTGGATTTTGAGACAATCGGGCTACTGGCAAACCGTGTGGTCCTGCAGAAACCTGTTAAGAGAGGCCATAGGGTGCAAGACCAAAAAGGAGGCAGAAGAATATCTGCGATGTGAAAGTTAATAGGCCTAGGTACTCAGCTTCGTCCCTGGAAATCCCAGTGATTTTGAGGGATTTGCTTTCCATGGCATCAAGAAGGGCAATGTACGAGACAGCGGTGCCAGCCCAAAGTGGAGAGCAGTATTCCATCAAGCTGCGAATGAAGGCCTTTTAGGTTGTAAAAAGTTCAGATTGGCCAAGGAAAGAAGGATGCCGAGTCTGCGGCTGGCTTTGGTGGCCAGCTTGGAAATATGGTCACGGCTAATGGTGAGACCCAAAAGATTTAGTGACTTAACCTCTTTGAATGGTTTGTTTAGGAAGTCGATGGGAGGATTTGCCAGATGGTACTTTTTTTTCGAGACGGTGAATGTGTGGGATTTATCGGGGTTGAAAGCCATATTACAAGTGTTGGACTATCAAGATCCGCAGAGATGGAAGAGGCTGCTGCCTGTCTGTCCGTCTGTCTGTCATCTGAAGGATAAGAAACGATACGGCAGAAGGTGGAATCATCAACAACAAAATAGGGAGGATTTTCCCGGGAATCAGAAAGATCATTGAGAATGACGAGGACCATGACTGGGCCGAGGACACTGCCGTAGCACTCCAGCCTTGAGAGGGAGAGGAGATGAGGATCCCGTTAAAAGCTGCATGCTGAATATGAGAGTGGAGAAAGTCAGTGATACACGAGAGAAGGTGGCCTTTGATGGCATAAGCAAAGAGTATGGAGATCAGGGTGGCGTGCCAGACAATATCAAATGGTTGACATATGTCCAGAGAAAGGGCCCTGGTTTCATGTCTGAGATTGAAGGCTTCCATCCATTATGGGGGGAGTATAAGCAGCATGCATAAGTTAGAATTAACAGGTCTGAAACCAAACTTTTGATTTGAGATCAGGCAGTTGGAGGAAAGGTAGGATTTGCAATAATAGATTCCATGACCTTGCTCATAATTGGGAGCAAGGTAATAGGCCTGGAGTGAGGAGGATCCATTTTTGCACCATGTTTGTGTATTGTAGTGATGTTGGCTAACTTCCAGGCAAATGGAAACTGCCACAAAGAGAATGATCAAGTGAACCGAGCAGACCAAGGACGAGCAAGAACAGCAGCAAAGGTTTTTTTAGGACACGTGCACTGATGCCGTCTGGGCCCGTCACAGAATCGGAGTCGAGGTTTGCCAGAACCCTCTCCACCTTTTGAAGTCGGAAAGACACAGTATCCAGGAGCAGATGGGAGGGGAGGTGCAAGGAGTGAGGGGTTGACTACCCAAGATTTTGAAGCAAACACAGGATTGAGTCAGCTGTGATGCCATTTGAAATGAGGGAAGGGATTGAGGGGGAGCATACACCAGAAACAAGCTTGACCAAGTTGCACCAAGTCTTTGAAGAAGGAGACATGTTTGAGAGTTCAGCCTTGAGGTTGGCCAGATGTTGTTTTCTGGTTTTCGCGAGTGGACACACACACTTGTTCCGGGCTTTATGGAATGATCTGAGGAGGTGCTGTTTGCAGGGAGGGGTGGGAAGCATGGACAGGGGGAGATGGAGGATGTGGAATGGGATGCTGGGGAAACAGGAAGGGAGTGCAGCGCTGGAGAAGGGGGGCAGGGTGCTGGGGAAGAAGAGGGGGCCGAGTGCAGGGGGAGAGGAGAGGGGTCGGGTCGCAGGGGGTGAATAGAGGAGTCAGGACGCAAGGGGAAAAGAGAGGTGCTGGAATGCAGGAGGAGAAGAGAGGGGCAAGAGTGCAGGGGGAGAAGAGAGGGGCAGGAGTGCAGGGGGATATGAAGTACCTGGAACGCAGGGGGAGAAGAGAGGAGGTCTGGATGCTGGGGAAACACAGAGAGGGCAGGGTGCAGGGGAAGCAAGGAGTATTCTAGGTGTGAATGAAGAAAGGTGGGACTGGAAGTGAAGAAAGGAGAGGGTGGGGTAAGCAGTGGACGCCAAGCAGAGGTGGGGTGGGGAGTTTGAAGTATGTGTAGGGGAACCTGGGTGTGAAGATGAAGTGGGGGAGGGGGGGGCGATGGGTATTGATGTAAGGAAATTTGTCATCATTGTCCTGTACCCAGAAGTAAAAGGGTTGGGTTTTATGGCAACTCATTCTTAAGGGTTGTCTTTCCTTTCTTTGCAATTGCTGAAGCTGAAACTTTTCTCACTTCTATTATTTGATGGACATGTTCACGGATGCCTGTTTTTTTCAACACGTTTCGATCTGTTGTTCAGCTCAATTTCAAAATTTGCTTTTCATTTCTGCAATCTAAAAGTATTGTTTTTTTGCACGGGTCTCATTCTTCATATACAACATTGTGGCTCATGGAAGAGTGAGGAGAGAGGGGGTAAAAACGCAGCATACCGACTGTGGAGCAATGGGGTTCCAGTTTGACAGAAGGAAGGGAATGAACAAAGAGGAAACTAGAATGGCACTCGGTAGAGCACATACTAGAGAACATTGTACTTCACGGTAATTCCACATATCGACGGTCCCCTGTGCCAGTGCGCATGCGCAGCCTGACCCGGAGCCAGGGATGTTGTGGGTGTTTCAACCTGTTCAATACTTGTTTGATTATTGTCGTTCCACGCTAATAAAGTGGTCGAACAAATTGAACTCTGTTCTTATTTATAATCAAACAGCTTGATGCAGTCGAGTAAAGATCGTCGGTGCTGAGGAGGACGCGACTGGGTGAAAACGGACCACGAGAACGTCGACAGTGAGTTTGGATTTCTCGGGTACTGTACCCAATCTTCGCCCCCAGGACACTGTACACACGTGTGCATCACCGAAAATAGAACGTTTACTCCAGAATAACTGTTCCTATGGCGCCGGTGGAAGCAGAGTGCCCGATCGAGGGTTGTGACTATATGGCCACACACGCAGAGGCGGCAGTGGTGGCGGCCATGTTGAGTATACACGCCACTGTGCACGTCGCCGCCCCCAGGGCGGCGAGCTCGAATGCCAAGATGGAGAAACTCAAGCGTCCCTCCATAGCACTGGCCGGAACGGGCGAGGCCTGGTCGTACTTCATAACCCGCTGGGGCGAATACAAAACAGGTACTAAGCTTGTCGGACCTGACATAGTCGCGCAGCTACTGGAGTGCTGTGAGGAGGAGCTGAGAAAGGACCTCACTCGCGTGGCGGGTCGGAGCCTCGTGGGCAGCGATGAAGAAGAAGTCCTCGCCGCCATGAAGGCGCTCGCCGTCCGGACGGAGAACACGATGGTAGCTCGAGTGGCCCTGTCTAACATGCGGCAGGGACACGAGGAGCCCGTCCGGTCGTTCCACGCCCGCATCAAGGGGCAGGCGGACACGTGCAAGTATGAAATGAAGTGCACCAAGGCGGGGTGCGATCAGGTCAACAACTTCACCGAAGAGATATTGCGCAACGTGGTTGCCCGTGGCATCGCGGACCAAGCAATACAACTTGACCTACTCGGTGAGAAGAACCAGGACATGCCATTAAAGGACATGATAGAGTATATCGAGGCCAAAGAGTCTGGAAAACGCTCGGCATCGCGCCTGCTTGACACTCAGAGCACGGACGCGATCAGTAGTTCGTATCGGCGGGGAAAGCGACAGGACGTCCGCGCCAGAGTAGGAGCCAGGCCGGAAAAACGGAAGGCCAAGCCCGAAGGAGTATGCATCTACTGCGGCGAGGTGGGCCACGGCAAAACGCCTCAATGGCGCGCCAGACGCGCCGAGTGCCCCGGATACGGTAAAAAGTGCCGGAAGTGTGACCGCCAGAATCACCTCGACAAGGCGTGCCTGGGCGGCCGATCGGCAAGACCCCCATCTAAGGAGACCGACGGGATGTACGACGAGCAGACGGCAGCCTTCGTCGAGCTATGCACGGTCACCATGGCCAGCACAGAGGACGAAATGCGCACGCTTCCCCTCGCTCACCACCTGTACGATGATATGTGCGATAAGTGGATGAAACGCATATCCGACCCGCAGCCATACGTCAACCTCACTCTCACCAACAAGCGCGAGGATTACAAAGCGCTGGGTTTTAACGTCCTGAAACACATCCGCGCGGTAACCCGACCCGCTATGGCAGACACGGGGTGCCAGAGCTGCCTGATCGGCATTAAAGTCGTCCAACAAATGGGCCTGAGTACCGAGGACCTCATACCTGTATCCATGACCATGAAGGCCGCAAACAACAGAGGAATTCGTATCCTCGGAGCCGTGGTAGTCAGATTTGCCGGTAACAGTGATGGCGCTCGGAGATTGGAGACGCGCCAAATCGCGTATGTGACGGACTCTTCAGACCGCATCTTCCTCTCCCGCGCGGCCTGCATGGACCTGGGAATGATCTCGGACAGATTCCCGACACTCGGAGAGGTGAATCTGACAACCTCGGAATTGTGCGACTGCCCGCGACGCGCGGAGCCGCCGACCAAGCCGACCGCACTCCCCATGCCAGCGACCGAGGCCAACAGAGAGGCACTACAGTCACATTTACTCAGGATGCATGCTCAGAGCACATTCAACACGTGCCCACACCAGCCACTACCGAGAATGACCAGCCCGCCACTACGTCTTATGCTCAGTGAGAACGCGACACCGGTTGCCCATCACACTCCCATCTCCGTGGCCATACATTGGCAAGATGAGGTAAAAGCAGGCCTCGACCAGGACGTTCGGCTCGGCGTGTTGGAGGAAGTACCCGTCGGCACGCCGGTGACATGGTGTCACCGCATGGTAATTTGCGCGAAAAAGAATGGCAAGCCGCGACGCACCGTCGACTTTCAGGCCTTGAACAAGCATGCGTTCCGCGAGACCCACCACACCCAATCCCCGTTCCACCAGGCGAGACGCGTACCTAACGGGAAGCGCAAGACAGTATTCGACGCATGGAACGGTTACCATAGCGTCCGCCTACACGAGGACGACCGCCACAAGACGACCTTCATCACTCCATGGGGCGCTACCGGTACCTATCTGCCCCACAAGGGTATATGGCATCGGGGGACGGTTACTCACGACGATACGATGAGATCGTCGCGGACATTGGTAACAAGACCAAGTGCGTAGATGACACGCTCCTATGGTCAGACACGATTGAGGGGAGCTACTTCCAGGCGGTCCAATGGCTGGATATATGCGGCCGGAATGGAATCATCCTCAACCCGGAGAAGTTTGTCTTCAGCGCACCCACGGTGGACTTCGCGGGCTTCACCATCACCATGACCGACGTGCGACCGTGCAGCCGCTACCTGGAAGCAATCCACGATTTCCCACAACCGCGTAACATCACCGACGTCAGATCGTGGTTCGGGCTTGTCAACCAGGTGGCATATGCCTTCAGTATGGCCGAACGAATGCAGCCATTCCGGAAGCTCCTGAAAAGTGGAGAACGCTTCCAGTGGTCCATGGAGTTAGAGGACATATTCCGCGAGTCGAAAGACGTGATCGTACAAGAAATCGAACACGGTGTCCGCATATTTGACAAAACTAAGCCAACATGCATCGCCACGGACTGGTCGAAGGAGGGAATCGGATTCTGGTTGCTTCAAAAGCACTGCCGATGCATGCCAGTTAGACCATTCTGCTGCACTGATGGATGGAAAATAACCCTGGTCGGCAGCAGATTTACACACGCGGCAGAATCCAGATACGCGCCCATAGAGGGCGAGGCTCTCGCAGTCGCGGACGCCTTGGACAAAGCGCGCTACTTCGTACTGGGCTGCGAGAACCTGATCGTTGCGGTAGACCACAAACCACTGCTGAAACTCCTTTCGGACAGAGCACTTGACGACATACCCAACCCCCGCCTCAGGAACCTCAAGGAGAAGACCCTGCGTTATCGCTTCCGCATCATACATATCCCGGGCATGAAGAACAAGGCGGCAGATGCCATGTCGCGCAGGCCAGTTGGCACCACGCGACCTCCACTCATGAACCTTCCAGATGACAATGCCACCATAGCGACCCACCTCCAACCAAGCACGCACACCGACGTCCTGTCCCTCCTACGCCAAACTGAGCCGGAGTATGACGACGACGTCGAGGACAACCTGGCATGGTGTGCCGCGGGCCTCGAATCATTGCGATCAGTAACATGGGATCGCGTCAGGGAAGCCACCAGCAGCGATGGCGATATGCACATATTGGAGGGAATGACAATGAACGGCATCCCCGACTCAAAAATCGAGATGCCAGAGACAATTCGCGACTATCACCAGTACCGCGAGAACATTACATCGACAGATGGAGTGATCCTATACAAGGACCGAGTAGTCATACCACCCTCACTCCGCGGCGATGTGCTGAGCGCCCTACACGCTGCCCACCAGGGCGTATCAATGATGACCGCCCGCGCAGAATCCTCTGTATTCTGGCCAGGCATGTCGGCCGACATCAGCGCCACTCGGAAAAACTGCGAACACTGCCACCGGATGGCACCATCACAGCCTGGAGCGCCACCAACTCCACCTATTCCGGTCGTTTACCCCTTTCAGGCAGTGTGCTCGGACTTCTTTGTACACAGGGGTGCACACTACCTTGTGACAGTGGACAGATACTCGAACTGGCCGATCATCTCAAAGTCGACGGGTGGCGCCGCCGGACTCATAAACCACTTACGTCGCGCCTTCGTGACGTACGGGACACCAGAAGAGCTCGCGTCGGATGGGGGACCGGAGTTCACCTCCACCGAGACCAGGTCATTCCTGCACAGATCGGGCGTACACCACCGCTTGTCATCGGTGGCCTTCCCTCACAGCAACTGTCGCGTGGAGATTGGAGTTAAGACAATGAAACGACTTATCACGGACAACACCAGCCCGCAGGGAGAACTTGACACTGACGCTGTGCAGAGAGCGATACTACAATATCGTAACACGCCTGACCCTGACACGAAGATCTCCCCGGCAATGTGTGTCTTCGGCCGCCCGATACGCGATTTCATCCCAATTATCCCCGGGAAGTACAGACCGCACGACACTTGGCATGAGACCCTGAAAGCGAGGGAGGAGGCCCTCCGCAAACGTCATATCCGCACAGCCGACACCTGGGCAGAACACACCAAACGCCTTCCGCCACTTGCTGTAGGGGACCAAGTCCGCGTACAGAACCAGACAGGATTCCACCCAAAAAAATGGGACAAGACAGGCAGTATCGTGGAGGTACGCCAACACGACCAATACGTGATCAAGATCGATGGCTCGGGCAGAGTCACACTTCGGAACAGGAAATTCCTGCGCAAGTTTAGCCCAGTTCGCAATGACCAGCTGCCACCCCGGTCTATCTATGATGATCTAGCAACCCGCATCACTGTACCTGCACCCGTTGTAACACCGCAACTGCCTGACCTCGACAGCGAACCCGTGACATCTGCGACGCCAACGGGGCCCACGCCGGCACTGACGTCAGTATGCACACCCCGGCGCAAGACGACACCCGTTTTAGACACGCCAGCAGCACCAGGACGAGGCACACCGAGGCGCGCGATCCTTCAGACGCCACCATCGGCCCCTGAAACCCCGAGAGCCCCATCCCCACTGGGGCCCGATGTGACACCACCAGCACCAGCGATAGGTCAACGCCGATCCACCAGAGCGACCAGCGTGCCTGCCTGGCACAAGGACTACTCCATGGAATAGTCACACGATGGGCGATATAAACTTTTGTTCATTCATTAAACTTAATATTTTCTCAGCCTTTATCTATTAACATAATAAAGACTCGGAGGGAGATAGAGAACATTGTACTTTACGGTAATTCCACATATCGACGGTCCCCTGTGCCAGTGCGCATGCGCAGCCTGACCCGGAGCCAGGGATGTTGTGGGTGTTTCAACCTGTTCAATACTTGTTTGATTATTGTCGTTCCACGCTAATAAAGTGGTCGAACAAATTGAACTCTGTTCTTATTTACATACCTCCACCAGGCTGAACAGTGTTGGTTTTGTATCCCACTGATTACAAGATGTGCACCTGGACATGAATCAAAATCGAATTGACTTGTTCTTGTCACCTACCCAACTTATCTAAAAAGTTTTGTCATAACTCGTCCACAACTCTCTGAAATATAGTGTTGTATGGTGCATTATGCCTGGTGTTGGCTTAAAGGTTCGGGTGGTGGGCTTGGGATCCCAGGATCCTGAGTTCAAATCCCGCTCAGCTGTTGAATTAATATATGGTGGGGTTGACTCGGCCTGTCATCCTTCTGAGGTTGGCAAAATGAGTGCCAGCTTGCTGGTATCCTGTGTCGGAGTGGCGACCCATACAGGATTGTGCCCAATAGCTAAGGAGGCTGCTTAGGCAGCACCAACGCTCTGCACAGAGTATGGTCCCGATGGATGGATGGATGGTATATTGTTCTTATCCCCATCTCTCAATGGTGAAGAATCAATTAAAAATTGTCGTATCTGGATTCAGATCTTCACCAAAATCAAATCGATTAATCCTTGTCAAACACCCAACTTGTCCACCACCAAGCTTCGTCATAATATGTGTCCAACCTTTTGAGATATCCTGCACACAGACAAACAAACAGACAGACAGCTTGAAAACAGAACCTCCGTCCACTTTCGGTGGTGGCGATAACGAAGGAAAAACCTTGAATTAAACAAGTGTTATAATATTCTCATGAGACATGTAATATCATGGCAGTGCATTTATCTTTCCCTCTCCCCTCTCCCACACCTCTTGTTCTCCTCTCCTCTCCTCTCTCTCCATCTCATTATTAATGGTATTTAGCTAAGAAACGCCTGAATCACAATGTCATTGCTTCATGGGTTTCATGCCAACCTTCCTCACACTCAAAACGTGCAGTCATTTAGCGGTGGACACGAACTATGCGATACATACATTGGGTCGAGGGAACTTTGATTAATGAGAATGAACCTGCCTGTAGTTGTTCAGCAGTTTTGTAACAAACTTGACGTCGTAAACTGGTTCTTCCTCCCTCCGCCGGTACAGAGGGTTGGACGTCATGAGTCTCTCCAGCAGAGACATTTCTGCACCCAAAAAAAAGGAATAATTCACAATGATTACAGAGTCGTCAAATTGGTAAAAACACCAAATACCACAAGCTTAAAGGGAAACGTTTGGGCCCAATTTTGACCGTAAAGTGACTACCATGAAGATGTACAATCAACGCTGATTGCCCCAGGAAGGTATATTTATTTAATCAGAGGGCATTTCAGGGCGTGACACCGCCTATGGAGGCTTAAATGGACTTCAATTGTTGGGGAGATTTGATTTGATTTTTTGTACTGACTATAATTCATGGAGATGCTTGTAATCAGATTAAATTATGGGTGTGGACATTATGATGCAGTAGATTACAACATTACAAGCACAAGATAATTATAATTTATCTATAACAATGAAACAACACAGAGCGAGGGAGACCACCTGTTTTACTCTTTCGTTGTGAGTAAACATATGGTTTATGTTGGCGACACACACACACACACACACACACACACACACACACACACACACACACACACACACACACACACACACACACACACACACACACACACACACACACACACACACACACACACATATTAACTAAAGAAAGGATGCTGGTTACAAGCGAGGGTGTCAGAAAAAACTTCTTACCAAGGCCATGTTTCTTGGCTAATGAAGACCTCAATATGGGTCCAAGTTGTTTTGGGTCTCCAGCCAACACCAGCTGTCCTCCTGTAGGATTGTCTTTGGACATAGGCTTCAGAAGACCTGCACAAGTCAAATGACAATTGAAAAACAGGAGAGTCATGGTATAGTTGTCACTGTAACCACTGGGTAGGTCAAAGCAAGTAATGCAGCATTTCATTGGACCTTTTATTTCGGACTAATCTGTTGGGGTTAAAGCCAGTGAGGAGATGCACACACATTTCTTGCTAAATGTTAAATTAGTGTTTCATGAATATTAGTAGCTGTTAATGAGGTTCAACGATACTTTATTTATTTTTCTTTGGCACAACAACATCATGGTACAAATGGCACGGCCTGCTCTATACTGTACGTCCAACCAGTGAGTAATACAACTCCATGGCGATTGAGATTTGTTGATTTAAACTTATTTTAGACACATTCAGATTTAAAAGCTGATATGTTTTAACTGCCATGTAAGGGTGTAATTACAGAGGTTAAGTAATAATATTGTTACGGCCCGGTGTTCGAGGACACCATCCACACACCCCCTTACTCCATCCACCAAGTCCCATAACCGCTTGGAATTTCAACTCCACATCATCGCCCATTGTCTTCATGTCTTCCTTGGCTTCTGCCAGTCCCGCATCCATTTTTGTTTTTAACCCATCGGTTCCAGCCTGTCGCCCATCGCCTTCATGTCAGCCTTAGCTTCCTTCCTTGTATCAGCCAGCCCAGCGTCCATTCTGCTCATTTGATCAAACATTCTTCCTTTCCGATGGTCCATTTCCATTTCCAATGGCGCTGGTGAAGCTGTCCTGATACTCTGGGGTGTGCATTACCAGTATCTCTGCCACGCACCCTTCCAAATATTTCTGCAAATAACCTCTTCCCTCAATATCACCCTCCTGGACCATGGGTTCCTCCTCATCAAAACCCACCTGGATTATCTTCTCGCCTTGGTCCGACGTAGCTGCACAATTTGGAATTTGCATAATCCTGCCTCCAGATTATTCGGAGTCAGGGGGTTGGAAAGATCCCACTCCAGACACCAAATGGTATGGCCCAGGGTTCGAGGTTCACCACGATGCGAAGCCCTCAAGTTCCTTCCGAACACCCGGTCTCCTTTCACATGCCCAAAAGCAGCGACGAGAGCTCCCGCTCTTTCCCTCGCATGCAAAATCTTTTGTACTGTACGTACTGTTCGCATGCGACAAATACTTTGTTGCATATGGGAAGAGTGTTATACTTTATGACAAATGCAACAAGCATTGTTCTTTGTGCCACGAACATGTGAAATGCAAGTAAGAAGAATGAGGAAGCACAGGGAAGGAAGAATGCAGGAAATGCAGGGAAGGAAGAATGTGGAAAAGCAATTCAGTACCAGTCCAGAGGACCAACCATTTGCTGTGAACAATGGGTGGTTGGTGGCAATTAACAAAAGAATGAGTCGATTTGAGTGGTAAGGAAGACAGATGCACTAAACCTGCAGGGTTGAGAGAAAGACCGACGAGATGAAAGAGGCGTTATTGAATTGAGGTTTGGTAAAAGGGGATTATTTGGGGATTGAGAAAGACAGAGGGGGAATGGACCAATTGCGTATTGAAAGAAGGATGTAAAGTAGCAGAGGGGGGAGGGAAGACATCACACCGGGGAAACGCAAACAAACCTCAACGCATGCCCCCAATCCCTTACACAAGGGGAAAAGTTCTACCGACACATAGACCATTGAAATAACTCATCCTCGGGTCTCCTCCATGTCCATGCATGCTCTCCCCCGAGGTACATTCCCAAAACCATCACGACAAATTTGCAGTGTTGGAAACACGTGGTAATGGCAGCGGATGTAGATACGGCTCTTGGTTGTGCTCAAATTCCCAGGCTCTCGGTGATGTCACAACGTTAATTGATGACAAGATTGGAGACTGGTTGATGTAAACCAACGATGGACTTGTGACATATAACAGGTGTGTGTTCGGTGTAATCTGACATAGTACATTGTACATTACACAATGTATATTTGTCTTAATTCATTCGCTAAATGGTTTTAAATGCAAGATGAGGCATATCAGGGGATGAGGTATTTAGATTTGCATATACCTGTAATTTGTGAATTGCTGGATAATGCTGGAATGTTATTGTTGTGAAGTCCTTGAGTAAATTGTTGATATTTTCTCTGCTCACTTGCTGTGTGTTATCTCCCATGAATGTGTCCAGCACATTGTAATGTTAAAACCATTGTAATAGCATTATCAGTTAGCTCATACATGCCAGAATTGCACTGTTGTCTCCACGAGTTAACTCGTTAGCTTCCTATTGTCGTAACTATCTTAAATGTGTACTTTTTATAACTGAATTGGAGTAGCAATTTCTAAATGGGTAGTTATTTCGGTGTATTTTGCAGACAGCCATACGTTGAGACTGGCCAATCACTGTTTTTCATTCCGTATTGAATAAATACACCCCTGCTTACTACCTGACGGGTTCTGCATCATTTGATACCATTTTCCATCAGTTACATCATGAAGAAGGTTGTAGTTATACGACAACAGGCCAAGAACATAAGGTGGCAATAGTACACAGGGTTTGATGCAGACATCCGAGCTTTATACATGGGAATGCTATATATATATATATATATATATATATATATATATATATATATATATATATATATATATATATATATATATATATATATATATATATATATATATATATATGGGTGTGCTCATATGGGAATGTCAAACAGGCCAAATCTTCCCTTGTTTTATTCTAAATTACATCCAATTAAGAACTGTTCCACTCACCTGCAACAGGGATGAGGCATTCTGGTTCAATGGCATACGCTGCCTCATCCACAAACACGTGTGAGAAATGGCCGGGTGGAAAATCTGCCGAAACAAGTCTGCCCGACAAGAATTGCTGCAATGAATTAAAAGCTTAACTTTCGCAACACAACATGTCAACATACCTTCAGAGGAAGTTTAGACACAACCTTAGGCAGGGAAACCTTTGTGTTAAACAAATATAAGTGGGCAACCTTAAGCAGGAAAGCCAAGCAGTGACATTTCATCAGAAACAAGCCTGGATAGTAAAACAGTCATCCTGGTTCGGCATCTTTAAAGAGTCATTATATAGCACAACCGCAAAGCACACAGTCATCGATATTTAAAAGTGGCCATAACACAATACAATTCTGCATTTTTCCATCAGGATTTGAACAGATTTAATGAGAAACAAGTGAAATTCATACCTTGGACGACAGGATGTTACGTGGATGGATGTAAGGGGATAAGTTAAGTAAGTGCACAGAGGTTTGACTATAATTTTCTCAACAACGACGAAAAATATCAGCAAATGCCATACCTGCCGGCTGTTACCAAGGTAACAACAAGCAAATTGTATTTCATGAGATCATTCTTTGATGGGTAGAAATATGCCTCGTTGCCTGGATTCCAGTTACAACATTCCTGAAAGTAAAATAACCACAGTTAGGCTCACGATCATTTTGTGTCCCAGGCTGGTGAAGTCTCGTACAAAATGATCAACTTTCCAAAAAAAAAAAAAACAGAAGAAATAAACGAGCCTTACCCGAATTTCTTGTGGAACATCTTTCCAAGGTCGACTCGTGGCCATGATCCTGAACAGTTTGCATTTGTCGATGTGTGGAATCAAATTCTGGCACAGCAGGTCTGCAGCGCTGTTTGACGTGGCACATGCCATCACATGGGAAGATGGTTGGTATTTCAATACCTGTAAAAGACCAAATGATGTGTCTACTACAAAGTATTCTGTTTATCATTTAAAGCAACAGTTAAAGAGAAGCATTTAAGATAACGTGATTGACAACTGGCCTCGTGAATTGATGGACGCACCGATACGTCCTACAAACATTGAGGAAATGAAAATGTGAACGTAACAATGTTTTGTGAGTTGTTTTTTTTTTTTGACCCATGCATCAGTTAGTGGAAGGAAGCCAATTGAGAACCATGCGCAACTTTGGATATTCGACTCCATATAACTTCATTGGGGGGTATCTGCCACCCTTGTACCCATCACGATCCGGTCACACTGACAGCTTAATGAGATTTCATTTGTCGATTTGAGGTATCTGATGGCCAACTACATTTTACCCATTTTATCGGTTAAAATGTCAAACCAATATCTGAAATGTCCAATTAATCCTTACAATGCTAAGACTGAGTTGATGTGACTGCATCATAACTTTATGTTCATAAGAAAGTTCATTCCGAACTTCTGCTCAAGAACACATCAGGCACCGGACTACATCATTATTTAATTTTCTAAGCACTGGGACAAGCAAGACAATCGTATAATGCTGCATCTGCAAGTAAATTTATGGTAAATGCCTTTACATAACACAACTATTAGATGGAGATGTAATACTCCATGACCTTCTTCAAAAAAATATCTCACCTGCTTGATGGCCTCCACCATGGTTGTCGTTTTACCCGTGCCTGGTGGTCCAAACAGTAAATAAGGAGCAGGTCGAGATATGCCGCTAACAATGTGCTGGATGGCACGGCATTGTTCTGGGTTGGTTTCAAGCTTTTTGTCGTAAAACCTGCAGTCCAATGAACAAAATCGACAGCACTTCAAGTGATAACAATTCAACATCAAGATGTAGCATATGCCCACAACTATTGACCATTAAATCGAATATTTTAACTGAACGAGCAAAACCAGATAGTGATCCATCCCAAGAATGGAGCTCCGGTTTAAAATAAATATTTAAATAAAATCTGTTGTCCTGTTTATCATTACCTCCGCCAATGAAGGTGGACGAAGTTCATATTGCGATGGTTGTGGGAGTAGATGGAGGAATTTATTCGGGAATTTAGCAGTGATTAGAGTTGTTTGGTCCATGGACGAGTAGAAGACAAACCAATGTAATGAAGTAGGGAAACTGTGAGCTTAAGTGTTACATGTCACCACACGGAGGGGTGGTGCAGTGTTAATCAGCTTGGGAATAAGAATAAGTTTCCCCAGTATGTATTCGTCCCTCTGTGACTTTTCCCTATGTTTTTACACTACCGATCAAAATTTTTCGAACACCCCCATTTTTCCAGTTTTTACTGAAATTTAAGCAGTTCAAGTCCAGTGAATAACCTGAAATGGTACAAAGCTAAGCGGTAAACTGCCAGAGGTTAAAAAATACAAAGTTGAGGTTACCAAAAACTGAAAAATAATGTAAATTTCAGAGTTGTTAAAAAGTGCGCTTTTCAGGGAACAAGTAATGGGTTCGCAACTGCAGCTGTTCTGCAGCAATGGAAGTAAATTAAGCCTTGAAAGTTGATGCAAACAATTCCTAGTGTCCCAACTTTTGTTGATTAGTTATAAACCCTCTCTCTGTATAAAAGCAGTGTTGGAACAGACTGTGTTGCTACACCCTCTGAAGCATTATTTGGACAATATTGCACTGCAGAAAGTAGTATATTGCTATCATAATGGCGAGAAAAAGACAATAAACAAAGGAAGACAGACAGACCATTCTAAACCTTAAAAGTGTAGGTCTTTCCTTTAGAGAAATTCCAAAGGAAGCCAAGGTGTCCGTGAGTACAGTTTCCTACACCATCAAAAGACACTTGGAAACTGGAGGAAACTCTGACAGGAAGACGTCTGGCAGACCCAAAGCCACAACACAATCAGAAGACGAGTTTCTGAGAGTCAACAACTTGTGTGATCGGCGGCTCACAGGAGAGCAGCTTCAAGCACAGCTTAACACTGGTCGAAGTAAGGAAGTCTCAGTTTGAACTGTGAAGAGAAGAATTCGAGCTGCAGGTTCGACAGGTCGAGTGGCAGTAAGAAAGCCATTGCTAAGATGGCAAAATAATAAAAAGAGGCTTGTCTGGGCCATGAAGCACCACCAGTGGACGACTGAAAACTGGAAGAAGGTCTTATGGACCGATGAATCAAAATTTGAAATCTTCGGTTCATCACGCAGGGTTTTTGTACGCCGTCGAGTAGAGGAAAGGATGGTTCCTCAGTGTGTGACACCAACTGTCAAACATGGAGGAGGAAGCGTGATGGTCTGGGGCTCTTTTACTGGATCCAGAGTCGGTGACTTGCACAGAGTGACTGGCAACCTGAACCAAAAGGGATACCACAGCATTTTGCAGCGCCATGCAATACCCTCTGGTCTATGCCTAGTTGGTCAGTGGTTCATCCTACAGCAAGATAACGACCCAAAACATACCTCCAGGCTTTGTCAGAACTACCTTAGAAGAAAAGAACAAGACGGTCGGTTTCAAATCATGGAATGGCCAGCACAGTCTCCAAACTGAAACCCCATCGAGCTGGTTTGGGATGAACTGGACAAAAGGGTGAAAAGCAAAGCAACCAACAAGTGCATCACATTTGTGGGAACTTCTGCAACGGTGTTGGGAAGAACTTTCCAAACAATATTTGATTTCCATTGTGGAAAGAATGCCACGAGTATGTTCGGCTGTTATATCTGCACAAGGTGGCGACTTTGATGAGTCAAAAATTTAGATTAAATTTTGTTCAACAAAATGATCCCGTGATTTCTTTTTTATCTGAAATTCTATATTTGTTCTATGCTTTAATTTCAGAGTACATTGAAACATTGAACTGGTTAAATTTCAGTAAAAACTGGAAAAATGGGGGTGTTCTAAAACTTTCGACCGGTCGTGTATATTTCAAGATCGGCGATAAAGGTGGGGAAACACGTCCATAAAACAACTACAAGCAAACGTGCCGAGCAGGCCGAAGCCATGCCTCCAAGGGTGATGGTGGGTGAAGTCACGCCCCTGAGACTGATGATTGATGGGCGTGTCATCAGAAGCGAGCCGAGCAGGCAGAAGCCCTGCCTTCCCAAGTTTCATGCAAGCAGGCCACGCCCTGGAGGCAGAGGAATGATGGGCATGACGTGAGACGCCTGAAGAGGAAGAGGGTGTGGGAGGCATCAGAAGACCAAATAGGACAGAGAGCTGACACACGAGGCCAGATAGGAGAGTGGAGTTCAGGGAGAGTGCACGCACGAGGCACAGTTAGAGTTGAGGGAAGGACACACGCTGTTGAGAAAGAACGTAGATAGGAGATGGCTTGTAAGAACAGGGCTATATGGCTGCCTTTCCTTCGACACATTAAGACGACGGCACGATTCTTGTATTCGTGTTGAGGCAATTTGGCTCGCGTGGTGAAGCAAGACGCTGGCCTTTGGTTCTTGGTTGGGTCGTGAGGAACGGACCCCGAGCTTCGTGTATGTCAAATAGTGGGTCGGTGAGGACAATCGATGCACGAAGCAGCTGCACTGGGTCTCTGAGCCTTGGTGTTGAGTGCCGCTCACGGATTGCCTGGCATATGTTTGTCCTGCTTCAAGAGAAGCAACCTGGTGCCATTTTGCGTGCGTCTGCACGTGCTGGTGGAAGCGCCTCAATTCCAAGTTCCATGGGGTTCGAGTACAACCTCCCCACCCCTCCCCCCACCCCCGTGCATCCATCTCCTGTGCTGTGCTCTTCTATCCCTCCGCCATTGCATCCTTTTCCCATGTGCATGCATTAATCTCCGAGTTTCAACTGCAGACCTACAAGGGAGAAGTTCGGCCCTCCGGGGGCTGGCGGAGTTAACCGCCACAGATTGGGTCAGGGGATTAACCCTGGGCCGCCAAACCCACGACAATATTTTCTCCCCTGTATGTCTGTTTGTTACTTGCGAAATTGAAGTTTCACAAGTGCTGTATATTGGTTGATTCTGGTCTGCGATTCTGTCTATTTGTATGTTTGTATGTCATTCACCTACATGTCAAATTTTTACGCCGACATTCATGAAACTTCACCACCTGGTCGAGGTTGTGACAAGCTGCATGCCTATTGCTTTTGAGCTCAATAGGTCAAGGTCAGAGAAATTGTCAATTTCCAACCGAATCACTTGATATCTGTGCATCAATACAGTGATGTATATGAAACTGAAAATCACGGGTGGACAGTGAACCCTCGTGGAGGTGAAGTCTTGGTGGACCCCTGTGAGCGGTCGACCCCCCAGTGCTGAGTCGACATTAATTACGCACTGTTTGGACGAGAGTTGCACAATGAATACGTCTCTTAATTACTTATAATTGGACCTTGACTACATATATTAAATACATCTAGAAATTACTGACTACCAGAATATACCTTTTAGTTATGTAGACCTTTAGAGTCTGTACACTTTTTATACCCTTTCGACCATTTAGACCCGTTAGAATCCCAAGACCCTTTAAGACCCCTCAGATGCTTCAGACCATTTATAACCCTGTGACCTTTTCAGACCCCTAAGACCTTAAAGACCTCGAAACCCTTTAAGACCTCCAAAGACACCTAAGACTCCCAAGATCCTTTAAGACCACAAAGACCCTTTAGAACTTAAGACCTTATAGATCCAATTAGACCCCTTAGATCCAAAAGACTCCATTAGACCTTCTGTCTGAAGGCCTTCTTGCTTTTCCTTCTCTTTCATCTCTTTTACCCTCTATTCCTCTCTTTCGTTATCTATCTCTCGAAGAAGAAGTGAATTCTTGAAGAAATTTTTCTGTAGGGCTCACTAAGGTGCGTCTGGATTTCAGGGTTGGGGAATAGCAGCTAAAACCCGAATCCTATCCACGTTCCTCCTGATGACTCCATCTTTGCTCTTTACTACTTCGGGTTCCTTCTTTGTCTTCTGTTTCATTCTGCAATAACGCGTGAGGGTCACCAGTCATTATCAAAATGCCCCCAATGGTAAACCACCTCGGTTCCAAGCGAAGAGGGTGCAAAATGGAATTAATTAATTTAACTTATCTTTCTTCTTTTCCGGTTATGCTCATCTTGGTTCGGGTTAGGGAGAAGTCCCACGTGGAATAGAAAAAAAAGTCCCACATGGAATAGATTACTGTAACTCTGGTGTTCGACTTGGGTGATTCACATCCACACTTTGGTACACTTTTTTTTGTTTACACTGTCAAGGCTCATATGAGAGCTAACACGCAGAACGTACAACAAGGGAAGCAGGAGACAAGGGGGTCGGAGAGGGAAGGTAAAAAACAGTGGGGGAACAGAGACATGAGGAGATCTGTGGAAGGGAGAGGGATGGGGCGGGGTACACGGGGTAAACAAGATGGACAATTCAGGACTTTCAGGTCCTTACACGACAGGGACCTTCAGGAAAGAAAGCAGGGAATTTGAAGGACGTGGTTTGGGATGGACTAGCGGGGGTAGAAAAGATCGTGGTTTTGGATAGGGGAGGATAAAGCATGGTGGTGAACAGCTGTTTTGAAGACCTGGTGGGAAGAGTAGGATTGAAGAGAGTGTGGGAGTTTGTTCCAAAGGTGGGGGAAAAAAGGAGGAATGAAAGAATGAAGGTGAGCAGCGAGTCGTGATTTTGGTAGTTTCACCAGAAGGGGATCGCGGGAGATAGCAATGATTCTAAACGCCTTGCTTTCAACAGCATGAAGCCGAGAAAGGTGAGGGGCAGGAGAAACAGCCCAGAGGGGAGAGCAGTACTCCATCAGGCTGCGGACAAAAGCTTTGTTCGTGGTCAGGAGCTCAGGTGTGCTGAGGAAGGAATTGAAGTCTTTTGCTGAAGTGACATGACAGGTAAGGGAGGTACCCACACCTAGCCAACTGGCATGATGACAATTGAAGTCACTGCCTCTGAGGAAGAAAGAGTTGGGATGAGAGGATAGAAGTTGGTCCATGTTTTCAGAGAGCGAGATGTAAATGGAGTCATCACTGTTTGGTGGACGGTACATCACTTATATAAACATGAAGTGGGAGTGCAGGTGAGGCTGTCACCAGAGGTATTCCTGGAGGTGTGTGGGAGCGAGGGCAGTGCATGATGAGTGACATACTTGCAGGCTCTTTCAATACAACCCTCTTCCCTGAGGTATCACCTGTACTGTTCCTGATGCATGGATGAGCAAACAGGAGGTTCTAAAGAACCGATTGTGTTTGAGCCATTGTAACTTAAATTTCCATCTCTTTTGAATGTTGTTCATCAGGTCTTTGCACAGCTTGTCATATCACAAAAAGCAATGACCACAATGTATTTATTGTCTGTTGCTCAATGATAATTTCATTTCATGTAATTTTTTTTTAATCTCACATAGTGGGGGGGGGTGGGGGGGCAAGCAGAGGAAGGGGAGGGGTTCCAAACATCAAATCAAGATGGGAATTATGTTTAACCAAGTCAATTGTTACAAAAATTACACAATTTGTTCACAAATAGAGCACAAGTTAAAAAAAAAAAACATTTTGAAGGATTAAAAAAGACGTAGAGATGGCTCATCATGACAAGATGGAAAAAACGAAGTCGGGATTCAATACAGGTATACAGTTTATATGTAACAATGACTACATAAGAAGCAGCACCACGCTCAGCATCCCTACATTTTCTATAAAACCTTGAAATATATACATATATTTTTAAAATTTTTGACTTGTACGAATGGTTGGTATGACTTGAACTATTGAGGATATGTTATTTGTCAAACTTTTTCAAACACATAACAGTTAAGTTTTAAATGTTGATAACTCACAAAAGTCTGGATGAAGAGTCCATGAAAGAGCTGCCATGTGATTCTGTTGGGAAGACAAAGTCAACAAGTCCATCCCTTTTGAGCAAGTCAACCGAGCGATGCTCGAGCATGAGGGGCTGCCGATTGAAGTTAAAGGTCACATCGAAGGTCATTTTGTCTATGAACTCATTCAGCAATCTGGAGTAAGGGTTAGAGAGGCTGTTGTCAGATTCACGAACTACCGACTGAAAGTTTTTCGGCCACACTACTATGGATATTGTCACATTTAGCCAATGCTGGTATGAACAGACAGTCAAGGCACTCATGTCGAGTCGTGAATGCTTCGAGGCTCGAATTATAATCCTGGATGGATCACCATCTGTTGCATCAAAAGTATTCTGAGAGTGAGTGATTCAATGGTGTTCAACGATTTTCTTTTTTCAAAACCACGAAGCATGAGGCACAGTCTTTGCAACCCTGTTAAGGTTAACTTCCTTCCCAGAAACCTCTCTTCTATGGTCACCCCCCACCCCCCAGCCTCCAAAATATGCACAACATCAGATATCCCCCTTTCTTTAGCGAAATGAATATTGTAACTCAGTAGACAACAATGTATAGCAGTTAACTCAAAGATTAAATGTAATGATGTAACGGCATGGTTGAAACATCTAATTTATTATCCATCACTTCAAGCGAACATCAATGTTAGCATCGGAATAATCCTTCAATAAGCATTTTCTGGCACAACCAGTTAACTTGTGTTGGAGTTCAACTAAGAATAGACATGGCAACAGTTTGTCTTGGCTCCAATGGAGGAACGTGCAACAATTTGGCAATCTTAGCTTTCTTTTCTTACTCTCGAAGGACTTTAGATGAGATCACAGCATAGTCGCGAGTTCAGACTGAATGTCTGCGCATTCTGGCCTCCGGGTTGACCGGCACAGGTGATGACGTGTCTTGTGCTGGGGGGGTAGTGCAGTGATGTCAGGAAGAGGTAGTTGCTCGGCATCACCTCTTGCATTCCCTTGACAAGCAGATGCTCGATGAGAAGCATTCCAGATCCATCCATCAGACAGCTTGTACATGAGAGATCCTTTTTTTCTCTCCATAACCTGGAGAGTTGCTGAGAATTTGGATTGTCCCTTTCGGCGGATGCTCGGTCTCTTCATTTGGACGCAGAAACCACATTCAAAAGTTCACATCCTTTCCTCCATGGTGTTTGTTGGTGTATGCCTTGTGCTTGTTCTGCTTCTCTTGTACTGTGAGTGCTGTGTCGTTGTGTAATGGTGTGTTGGGCTTTGGCATCTGCAAAGCAGGTATCTGCAGCTCGGTGCACATCTCTCTTCCGTGAAGTAGTTCAGCAGGTGATCGCCGTGTTGTGGCATGTCTGATTGCCCAGTATGTCTGAAGAAAGTCCGTTGTAAATGTTTTCCAGTATTTCCCCTCGATGTTAGCAGTGAACAGGTTTCCTTTAAACCCCTATTGAAATCGCTCAATTCCCCCATTCGGTTGCGGGTAGTACACTGCTGACTTCCTGTGGATAATGTATCTGTCTTACAGAAAGGGTTCAAATTCCTGAGAGATGAATTGTGAACCATTGTCAGAGATAACTCTTTCTGGTTATCTTTTCTGCTGAGACAGGTAACAGGAACCGAGTCATTGTAGCAGAAGTGACTTGAGAGGTGAAGGCAATTTTTGGCCATTTGCTGTCGTCAATGAAAGTGATGGCGAAATGACAGTCCAGTGGCACGGATTCGAAGGGACCCACTATGTCTATTGCCAGTTTCTCCCAAGTGGAGTCAGGATAAGGAACCAGCTGCAGTGGTTCCTTATCACGGCCATGCATGCGTCACGGCCATCTTGTCGTGCTGCTGACAGCTAATGCAAGCCTCGGTAGCGGACTCAATGGGTGTGTCCGTTCCAAGCCATTAGTGCAGATCCATTAACCTCTGCTTTGTCATCACCAAGCCCTGGTGCTTGTCATGCACCAATTTCATGAAATGTGGCTGCCGCGCATTCGGAGCGAGAAGGCGGCGAGTACCCCTCATCATGAGTCCTCTGGTCATGACAGTTCAGTTCGCAATCTGAAATAAGGAAGGAGATCAGGATCCAGGATGAAGTTTTCGGCCAGTGCATTTTAAGAGATTCGGGAAACTTTGCAAGAACGGGGCAGGAAAGACAAGTAGCTTTGAACTCATCAGCTGTCACAGCAGTGAGGGTCGATGCGAGTGTGACAACCTCAACATCACCCACAGGCTGGGCTCTGACGGAAGTAATAGCAGGTGAGAAAAACAATCAGCTGTTACGTTTTCAGAGCCAGGTTTGTACTGGATGTCATAATTAAATGACAGGAACCGTGCCGACCATCTGGCCATGCGCATTCCAGCTCTTCCTAACCCTCTCATGGAAAGCAGTGTGGTGAGAGGACTATAGTCAGTGTGTAAAATGAAATGTGTGCCGAGACACAAGTCCTCCACTTGTCTGCTGCCCACACACACATGCAAGCGCTTTCTTATCCCCCCGTGGAGTATTTCCTTGCCGCTTCAGTCAGCATGCGGGATGCAAATATGATGGTTTTCTCCATTTGTTGGCACGAATTTGTGTTCGGACCACTCCAAGACCATCATCGGAGGTGTTAGTCGTCACTATGGAGTGCAGCTCTGGATCAAAGAGAGTGAGAGCTGGACTACTGACAATCGGTTCTTTAACCGAGTCGAAGCTTTGCCGTGCCACGACTGACCAGGAGAAGGTGTATGGACCTCACAGTTATTCTCTCGGGGCTCCACGACTGATGCGTACCATGAACTTCGTGTACCACGACGTGAGCCTGAGAAAAGAGCACAAACTCTGCACATCTTTCGGTCTGGTGGATTGTGACTCTGCAACAACATGATCAGGGTCAGGTTTCAGTCCTGTTTGCAACACGAGATGTCCTAAAAATGACAGCTCTGTCTGTCTGAAGTGACATTTTGAAAGGTTCAGTTTAAATCCAGGTGCATCGATGCGCCGTCGCACCGCTTTGATGTGTATGTCTTGTGCTTTGGGCGTCTTTCCCAAAACGATTACATCATCGAGGTAGCACTGGACTCTGAGCTGTTGTTTTTTTGAAAGAATGGCAGACATTGTGTGCAACGAGGCAGTGATGTCCCTGCTGTCCTCATGCAGTACAATACTTGTGCACTGTGTCGGACCGATAATTGAAAAGACAACCAAGACAGATTGGAAATAGCAACAAACAATTATTTACAACAAACACACAAGCAAGCAATCATTTAAAGGCAAGTATCGATAAGCAAGAAAGAAAAAGGGCACATTAGAGCAGATTTAACCCAAACACGTATTCTTATTCAATCTTACTTACGCATCAGACTTGGCCATCATTCACTCAGGTGAGAAGAATAATGCAAGAAGAACTTGAAAATAAAATAAACGGAATGCATCGAGAAAAGAAAGCCATCTTTTCCTCTCTCTCACGTCACACAGGCGACATATACAAGAGAAAGCAGAGGAACATGGATGGGGGAAGATGGGCGGTGATGATGAGGCACAATGGGATACACAGCCGCATCCCTGAGGTGCCGAGACCCAGGAGGCGAGTCCCCTCCGGGGGGCCAGACATGCGAGCTGAATGTGCGGCTCACCCTCCTCTGCCTCAGATTCTTCCTCCTCAGGCCCCCATCGATGAGGTGCTGCCGCTCACCTTCCTCATCCATCCTTTTGTTCCTTTCCTCACGAGCCTTCTCCGACTTTGAGCTCTTGAGCTCATGAGCTCTTTTCGTCCCGGCTCGTGCGAGCTTATCCCGTTTGCTTCTGCCTTCTCTTCTGCTCTCTCACAGCTTTCTGTCTGCTTCACACCACTTTCTCCCTTCCTCCCACAAGTCTTGTCTGTCTGTCTGTCTGTCTGTCTGTCTGTCTCTCACACACACATTGGTCCGCAGCCGATGGGGGGCGGCTCCACACGGGTCAACAGCGTCATTTGTGGAAAATGCCTCGCCATTCTGAAGGAAATTATTTCAATGCAGCCCCAACCCCTCCCCCCACGAATACGAGGCCATGACAAGCGCCCACAGCCCCACCCTGCATGCGCAGAACGTCCACTCGTACAGTTCCACACTGTACCACACCTGCGAGAAGCGTCATCCGCAGGCCACAAAAATGCATGTGAGAATGGACAGTCTTCCTCCTCAGGCCCCCCCCCCCCATCAGGCCCAGAGATAAGTGCAGTGAAGTGAATGCAGTGAAGGCAGTCTGATCAGCCCGATGGACCAACGATCACAGATGGATCGAACGTGCCCAATTAAGCAATGTGCGAATGGAGGGAACACGGAGAGGGACTCCACCGGACCGAGGGTCAACCGAACGGCCGCGCGGCCGAATGTAAGACCGACGGGGTGAATGAGGGATTGTTGAAAGAATGTTTGAATGAAGAGGAGGTTATTGATGGATTGAGAAAGGCAGAGTAGGGAAATGGACCAATGGTGTGAAGGAATAAAGATTGAAAGGAACAGAGGGATTGAACAGAACGATGGTGTGAAGGAAGAAAGATTGAGAGTAACAGAGGGTTTGGGGGAAGACATTACACTGGAAAAATACAGCCGAGCCAATGCACACCCCCCCTCCCTCTAAACAACCTTTTGCCAAGGGACCAAGGACTATCTCTATACAAAGACTAATGAAACTAGAAGGGCACTCGGTTGGGCGAATACCTCCGCCTTGTAATGCTTGATCCATGAGAACATATCCGGCCCATTACATTTTTGAAATATCATGCTACATGTCGTTTTTGGCTGTGTCTCTCAATGGTGAAGAATCACTTTAAACAAGGACAAATGTGTCCACGAGCAGCGTCCTAAAGGTTTTGTCTTCACCAGAAGAAGAAGAACAAGAACAAGAAGAGGAAGAAAAGAAAAGAAGAAGAAGAAGAAAAATAAACAACAACAACAACTTACGATATTTCGTCACATGCCTTGATTGAGCAAATAGTGAGACCCGTCATGGACGACCATCGTTCATGACGAGAAAATCGTGTATTTACGAAATTATAGCACATCAAATGGAATAATCTTTAAATAGTAACCTGAACTTTTCGAAACTTTAAAGCAAATGTCCGAATATATTTAAAAGTTGAAGATAGACGCTCTCAAAAGGCACCGTCTATGTGAGGATGTGTACAGGTGTTTAGTATTTAAGTAGATCCGGATCCTGTATATAAAAGAGCTGAGTCCAGAAGGTTTTGTAAGAAGAAGAAGAAGAAGAAGAAGAACAAGAACAAGAACAAGAACAAGAACAAGAATAAGAACAAGAATAAGAACAAGAATAAGAACAAGAATAAGAACAAGAATAAGAAGAAGAAGAACAAGAAGAAGAACAAGAAGAAGAAGAAGAAGAAGAAGAAGAACAACAACAACAACGCGGAGCTCTCTTAGAGCCACGGAACTGGATATTTGCGAAAATCTTAAGTCCTTGTCACACACCCAACATGTCCACAAAATTTAATCCGGATCTGCCCACAACTTTTTGAGATGTCCTGCACACAGACAAACAGACAGAAAGGGGTGAAAACATAACCTCCGCCACCGAACTTCAGGTCACCGATGTGTCCATGTATGCTCTCCCCCTGTGGTAGTTTTCCCAAACCATAACAATACATTGTTTATGAGCTTTTGTCTGTGTTTACTCCTCCTCTTTCACCAGTGTAAATAAAACATGTAGACTGAAAGGGTGAAAAAGATTTAACGGATGGCAAGAAATCAATGGAAAAATAATTTACAACAATCTCAAAATGATATGTAGCTCGGGAGGATCTCAGAGCAGAACATTGCAGGAGGTTTGTTGTTTAATCTGTACGCAACAAAGACATTTAAACCAAGAACCAAGTTCCATCATATTGTTTGTCAACATTCTAGAGGGTGATGAGTGCCACAAGAGAATAAAACAATTCCATAAAATAGAACACGAACAGATATTCATTGGCTCTCTTTATGAGTTTAATGTAAAGATGTCAGTATGATAGATAATACAGAGGTTAGAGTATGGTGAGTGTCTGTCTCTCACTCATTTACACATAAGTAAGAGAAGAATGTTGATTGTGAGATAAAAGCTCGACAGGGAGCAAAAGCGAGTGAGCGACGAGCGTCAGCGAGTGTCAGTTGAGTGACTGTCTCACAATCAACATTCTTATCCGACTCTTGTGAAAGCAGAACAAGAATTACTTGATCACAGGTGATGCTCTACCCCCTCACAGATTCCGCGCACATCGGCCTCCTTGCCCACCCTTAGCGCACGTACAGTTTTATGCCTCAACTCCCCTAAACAGCTCAGCTCTGCCATTCAGCCTGGCCCTGCGACTCTGGTCAATGGTATCCAGTGCCCCTTGGGAGAAAAAATTATTTGTAGCCTTTCAGTGAGTTCCAAAACATCCACCGGCAACATCAAGGACAGTGGTCTTGAAGGCACTCCACAACTATTCAGGATTCCCCAAAACACCCAGACCCTCCCCCCCCCAAATCCCCACTCAGCTTGTTCGCAAAATCCTCAGCTACCCTCTCATCCTTGAGCTTGCCAACATCCAGCCAAGATTGGGATGGTACAATTCTCCCAGATTTAAGCTGCAACAAGCCTGTGGTCGGTATTGAGGAACTAGGCACTCCGGTAGACCCTACAGTTTTGGATCATCCTCCAGCAACCATCAATGAGCACATGGTCAATCTCCTTTGCCACACCACCAGTAATGAACTCCCAAATCCAGTGATGAGGCTGTGGGCACTGAAACCTGTCACAAGGAGCTGAAGATTCCACCTTCAGCAGCCGTAGCAATCAAACCCCATGCCAATGAGGGCAAATGCAACAAGTCTTTACCCACTCCACCACCAGTGATCCATTTCGTACTTTGTTGCAAATCTAAATGAAATATTGCTGGTTTAGGGTCCCACCACTACCTCGTGGGTGGAGGAGACCAATGGGCCAACCACATGCCTCATGGTTGCAGAAGATTTATCAGCATCTCAAGGAGATGGGGATGGGTCAGGCTTATGCCTGGGGCATGGCCATACGGAGGTCCCTGGAGTACCGGCGGAAAGTGGACGCAGCGGCACTAACATTTTGTATCCCTCTGATTAGTCCAGATCCAGATCCAGATCCGGCACTTCGTCCTTATCACATCAAAATCTAATTGACTTGTTCTTCTCACCGAACCAACTCATTCACCAAGTTTTGTCGTAACTTTTTGTGATATATTTGTTATAAATCGCTTTTGGCCCGATTACTCAACGGTGAAAAATCACTTTAAATAATTATTGGATCCAGATCGAGATCTATTCGTTAAAGGGAGTTTATGGATTCTTGTCGACAACATTTCGATGGGGCTTTCAAGTAAATTGTATAACTGGAGCACTTCTGCATAGTATTGTTTTCGTATAAATTCCCCCCCACCCTCCCCGCACTATCAAAATGTTGCCGGTCCACTGTGAAAACTTGGCGGGCAAAAAGAGGGGCAACCAGCACCTAAATACATCCATGATCACTGAGCCGCTCTAATCTTCGGAAGCAAACTATTGGTGTTCGATAACTTTTTTCCCACAAAAAATGACCCCGAACATGTATACTGTGGATGCACTTTTATAGAGGAACAAGATCAGGGTGTTCAATTCGCCCTGTCGGTCTCGCAACCTCGGTCCATGGAGACATTGAGGGACAACGATCTGTCGATTCGGTATGCTAAAGTATACTAGATAGTTAAAAATAACTATCGTTTCAAGAATGGGTCAAATTGCCAAAGGGAAGACATTTTTAAAGGATAAGAAAATGTACGTCTTAAAATATGATCATGTTGGACTTCCTTATCTGTATCAAGTGTGACTCGTAGTCCATACAAGAAAAGTCACTTACGTTTCTACAGTGTCTGCTAGTGTAACCAGGCATCTATAAAAAGGACAAATCGATTGGGCTACCGTCGACTGTACGTGACTGGCATGAAATTAAATGGTGGAAACAATTCCAACATTTAGCAGCAAACCCACTGCACCTTTCATGAAAGCTGATCTTCAGCACATCCAACTCCACATGATGGACGTAACCACGAAAGCGATAGCGAAAAAACTTGTTTCTGTCAGTACTCTGAATCACATCAACACAGTCCCCTCGAAGTACTGATGGACGTCTTTCTGCCACATCGAACACCTACCATATAAAGCAGCAAAGGGAAGACACCAGTAAGATTCAAGCAATCCCTTATTTTATGTACAAAATCGAGGTTCATGTAAAAGTGAGTTGACAGAGGTAACGAACACAAGAGTAGAGCGAGAGAGAGATAGGGGAGGGAATAGTAACCTACAAGTAAGAGGATTGGGCGAGGTATGGATAATGGAGGTAAGTAAAGATTATTATGGATAGGGATGGGGATGGAGAGAAGAGTTCGGTTGAAGTCTCATGTAGGTAGTTCCACAAACAGGTGTAAAAAGTAACAAAATAATGGAATAATCACATTCTCAATACAAAGAGGCCACTGACTTGTCTGCGATGCGAGAGCAGCAAGCCTTGTTTTTCAGCCTCATCACAGGGGATTCCAACAATGTTGAGAGCTTCAGATTCCACAGATTCCAAGCAATCCCATTATTTGCTTATATTTGTTCACTTATAACTCGTATCACTCTGTATTTAAATAAAAATTCAACTCATCTCATACCTGTGGAATCCCTCACCTTCATCCTTAATAGTCCATGGTCAGCCATAGTCATGGTTACATCCTCACGGTAATAATGAAAGATATCTTCCTTCATCTGTGCCTCCTCCAGGTGCAGAAGCAAATGGAACTTTGAGCAGTAGTTTTCAAAGGTCAATGAAGCAACCAACTCGCCTCTAGGTAAGACAATGACAAGCAGCGATTGGTTATCACTGCTGATATTTCGAGGGGAAGGGGGCGAGGGATGTTTTAAGTAGCTGGGCCTATACCAAGGTAGTCGTTTAATGTTGTCCATAAGGAGATAAAGAATCCAACCATGAAAAGTGGACTGGAATCACATGGAAACCAGACCAGGTGGAGGCAGGCAATTAACCAATGAGTGCAGGCCATTAGTGAATCTGCTGGGTTTTCCATGCAATCCAATATGGGATAAGCAACATTTCAATTTGGAATTCAGTTGGCTGGTTAAATCAATAACTTGCTCCTTTGTGTTGGTTGCTGGGGTTCAGCGATGTCATGTTTAAATTCCACATAATTTAAGTCGGGTCGGGGTATGAGGACAGTACTCATTGGTGAAATGGATGTACGAGTTACGAATATGGCCTCCTTTGCATGCCTCGATTATATTTTAGTTTAATGCCTTTCGATTCAGAATCAATAAGCCTGCTCGGCCACCTGCCTTGTGGAAGCACCAGAATCTGAGTCTGAAGTTAGGTACCCCATCGGAAATTACAGTGGGTGCGATTTCACTGAACAACAAATTTCAAAAAATTTTTTTTACTGGAGATGTGTAAAGTGATTAAGACTAATTTGGGTGCGCTGATTTCAAAAATCATAACCGTTTTGCTGTATCACGTCGGGATTTTCAGGAACAGAAATATTTCCATTGCCTAGAAGTCAGGATTTCAATGAAATTTACATATGTCTTTAACATGTCTATTTCGTACAATTGTTGTTAACTTGTGTTATATTTCTTTCTTTCAGATAAAGATGAGTAGGCGTTCCTGTACCAATCATCCTGACAACTTCTGTTATGTCTGTGGTCGGTATACCAAAAAAGATCAACAGCGAAGTATATCTACAGCAGTGAAAATGAAGGCCGCCTACTTTCACTACTTCGGGTGTAAGGTGGGGGACCAAGAACAGAGCTGGGCACCACACATCTGCTGCACAAGCTGTCACACAACCTTGACTCAGTGGTTGGTGGGCAAGCGCGCGAGCATGCCATTTGCGGTGCCCATGATATGGCGTGAGCCGCAGAATCATCATGATGATTGTTATTTCTGCTGCACAAGCATCGCCGGCTTCAACAAGAAGAATAAAGGTCACATCAAGTACGCTGACTGCGTCTCTGCTCGTAAACCTGTGCCTCATGATGACGAGAACCCCGTTCCAACACCTCCAGCTGATCAGAACATAGCTGTAAGCAGTGGTGAAGAGGATGGTGATGATGAACCTTTTGAACCCGACACTCAAGAATCACACCTTCTGAACCAGGGAGACTTAAATGATCTTGTAAGAGATCTCTCGCTGTCAAAGGCGAAGGCAGAGCTGCTTGGATCAAGGCTGCAGCAGTGGAATCTACTTGAACCTAACACCAAGATATCCTTGTTCAGAGCACGTCACAGAGACATGGCTGAGTTCTTTGAGATGGAAGACATGATGACATTCTGCAGTGACATCAATGGTCTGTTGAAAGAACTTGGGTGTGATCACGATCCTGCAGACTGGCGCCTCTTCATCGACTCGGGGAAGAACAGCTTGAAGGCTGTTTTGCTCCACAATGGCAACGAGAAACCATCAGTCCCACTGGCTCACGCGTTCGGCATGACAGAGACCTATGAGACTATGCGGCAGCTGCTTGATTCCATCAAGTACAATGACTTCAACTGGCACATCTGCGGAGACTTGAAAGTGGTGGCGCTGTTGTTAGGGCTGCAGTCAGGCTACACGAAATACATGTGCTTCCTTTGTCTCTGGGATAGCAGAGACGACAAGAATCACTGGACGAAGAAAGATTGGGAAGAGCGAAAAGAGCATGTACCTGGTCGACACAACGTGAAGCATGTCGCCCTTGTCGACCCAGCCAAGGTTTTCCTTCCACCACTCCACATAAAGCTCGGCTTGATGAAAAGTTTTGTACAGGCAATGGATCTGAATGGGCGTGGGTTTTTATACCTCAAGGAAAAGTTTGGCAACACCTTGTCGGAGGCCAAGATCAAGGCTGGTGTCTTTGTTGGACCGCAAATCCGACAGATTATGAAGGACGAAACTTTTCCGACAACTGTAAACCCCAAAGAGCTGGCAGCGTGGAGGAGCTTCAAAGCTGTGACGGACAACTTCTTGGGGAACGAGCGCGCGGACAACTATGAAGAAATAGTGCAGCAGCTGCTGGAGTCCTTCAGGAAACTTGGCTCCAGGATGTCCCTGAAAATCCATTTCCTACACCAGCACCTGAACTTCTTCCCTGACAACTTGGGAGCAGTCTCGGACGAGCACGGCGGGCGATTCCACCAAGAGATTTCACTCATGGAGACGCGTTACCAAGGGCGGCACAACCCGAACATTATGGGCAATTTCTGCTGGTTCCTGCATCGTGAAACTGACACAGAGCAGCACAAATGCAAAGCCAAATGCCTAAAGCATTTTTAATTACATTCTAGTGGAGTTTTTCTGTAATTTCTATAATTTTGAAGCATTCATGATGAAATAAATGAATAAATGAATTTTTGTAAATTTCATTGAAATCCTGACTTCTAGGCAATGGGAATATTTCTGTTACTGAAAATCCTGATGTGATACAGCAAAACGGTTATGATTTTTGAAATCAGCGTACCCAAATTAGTCTAAATCACTTTACACATCTCCAGTAAAAAAATTTTGTTGTTCAGTGTTTTCGGCATCGCTTCATTTCCCAATAATGCCTAAACGACACTATATATGAAGATAACCAGCTGTTGTGAAACGTATAAAAATATTATTATATCCTCTTTCAGTTGGCGACCTAATATTTGACCTCTGATGGCCTTGAGAGGTCAAAATGAGGTCATTTTAGTCGTAAAATCATTAAAAATTGTTTATGAAACTTATCTCGAGGCAACATGATGGATGCTGTGCATAAGAGGAAACGACCTTCTCCTGATTATAGTCAATGCATCATATGCCAGAAGTCTTTCTTTCTATCAAAGGTTGCCAGCTTGAAGTGGCAGATAGTGACAAAGTGCAGAGGAAAGTGATGATGAATCCACCACCACAGGCACTGATCCTGAAAAGAACATTATCTTATCCCATTCTGCTAAATAGTTACAGAATGATGTCAAGGACACTGCTGCAAAACTGAGAATCAGGAATCCAGAAGATGATGCGTCGCTGTTTATGCATGTCTCATATGACGCCGCATCTGAATATGTTCCTGTGTCACTACAATCATGTGGCCTGGATAGGGACGGATACAACTCCAGAGCTGAATCAGTCCGACCTAAAAGTGCAACTGACAATAGCATCCGCCAGAAAGATGGCCAGAGAAACATTGCTTCCATAGCACAGACGACTGAGGAGGACCAGGAACAGGATGAACTCTTGATGCCCACAAACGTTAAAGTTTGAACATTCACTCAATGGGCCATTGATAGCTTTGACTTCCATGAAGCTCACCAGTGTTAACGCAACTTGCCTGATGCCGCATCGTTTGGGAGAAAGCTCGTAGTGGGGCAATTGGTTTCCATCTGAAGGATAAAACACCCAGACCTTCAGTAGCCAAGCAAAAGCATGATTACCAGTGTGACAATAGCAAGTGCAAAAGGAATTGCTCTTGTGCTGCTGTTGGTGTGAGACGTGTCATCGCGTGTCAATGTTCAGCAAATCCAAACAAGTGTGCGCGTTTCATTGATCACGATGATGAAGATGAGTAAACTTGATACAAAGTACTGCTTGCACTGTTGAACTATTTTGAGGGTTTAAAATGTACTGTTCAACTGGATAATGCACTGTTCGACAACAAGCGATGTTACAAGCTTAAGTTTGCATTGGGTTCCTTCATATTTCACCCTGATGGCGAACCAGTCTTATGTTGTTTAAAACATGTATTCTTACTTTGTTATATTGTTACAGTTGTTACTTCGGTATCGATGTATGATAATTATATCAACTGTTGACAAAATGAACATTCACAAGGTAAACTAGAGGGGGAGCACTCGGGAGAGTGCAAAACCTCCGCCGCAAATACTGCTGTGTCACTCAAGTGAACCTTGTATCTTATTCATTAAATATGTCAACAGTGCTGACAGTTATAGTTCTTTTCTCCAACATTTTTTTTTGGGGGGGGGGGGTTGGAAATCACTTATAACATGTAAAAATGCAAAAAATAAAAATAAAAAAATCGAAATTTTGTTGAAAAAAAAGTTGCAAATTTTTTTTTTCTCGAACAATTTTTTTGGGGGGTTGGAAATCACTTAAAACATGTAGAAATGCAAAAAAATGTTTTTCTTTTTTTGGGGGGTAAATTTTTTTGGGGAGGGTTGGAAATCACTTAAAACATGTAAAAGTGCAAAAAAAAAAATTTTGCTCTATTTTTTTTTTGGGGTGGGGGGTAAAAAAAAATTTTTTGGGGGGGGTTGGAAATCACTTAAAACATGTAGAAATGCAAAAAAAAAAATTCTCAAACAATTTTTTTTCGGGGGGGGGGGACCAAGTCCAAAATTTAAGGCATGATCCTTAGACCATACCTCACCCCATCCCCCCCCCCACCAAGTTTCGTCAAAATCCGTCGAGGAGATTTTCCGTAATACTGTTCACAAACAAACAAACAAACAAACAAACAGAAAGGGGTGAAAACAGTAACCTCCATCCATCTTCGAAGATGGCAGAGGTTAAATATGGAACAATAAAATGAACTGATAATTTTAGTTTCATAAACAGATTTGGTGATTTTTGGAAACAAAACCATTTCCTCTTGCCCACATCATCCATCATGTAGCCTCAAGAGGTCATCTGAAAATATATGAAATAGACAACCATAAGCCATTCATACCAGCAGTTAATTTGGCGTACGTATATTAAAATGAAAATTTATTGTTCGACGAGATAATTGAAGTTTCACGAACAACTTCGATGAGTTAATAACTAAAATGACTTAATTTGACCTCTCAAGGTCATCAGAGGTCAAATATTAGGTCACCAACTGAAAGAGTATACAAGATTTCATATATACGTTTCACAACAGCTGGTTGCATTCATGCATTATGTCATTGTAGACATTATTTGGTAAACAATCGATGCTGAAAATCGCACCTATTTTATGATGGGGTACTGACCTTCAAACCCCTATTCAGGGAGCTGAGCAGGCATATTGATTCTGAATCTACAGGAATTAAATTAAAATAAAATTCAGACCTGCAAAGTATAGGAAGAGGTCCATCCCAAAATCCTGGGTCTGAAGCCCAGACTATACGGATGTATTACTTCCACAGCCATAATGACGAGAGGGATTCCATGAAAATGAAAGTTCTTGATATGTATATCCTCATATGAAATAGGTGTGATAAATTAACACCAGAGCGAAGTCGATGGCACGTCATCACAAATCCCCATGCTTCCCACCGAAAGCAAAGTTTAAAGATGACGTATTGTAAAGTTTCACCAGGAATGACTCAATATTTTGAACCAGAGGACAAAACCCCCCCAAAAAATCATTAAATATTTCACGTGTGCTCCAATGTTGATTGCACATACAAAGTTTCATTTAAAAAATGTTTTTAAAATGTGCCAGTGCTTGACCTTTTGACACCACCCCAGGGGGCAGGGCCAAAATGATACTGCTCCCGTGCCTTTGTGCCATATGGTGATCATAACTACCAAGTTTGGTGAATTTCTGGCAAACCGTTTAGGAGAGAGCATTCCAGACGGAAGGATGGACAGACGGACAGATCCGAATACAATATCTCACTGTATGCTTCCAAAAAAACAGTGGGGGTAATATCTACTCTACAATATGAGTTACACATATATATTTCTGAGCAATACGCATTTTGAAAGCTTCCTGTTTGAGGAAATTACAGACCAGGAAAGGTCGCAAAGAGAGTTTGTGGTCGAGCTTAATCTCACCACAAAGGCAGAAATTTGGTGACGTTAACAAAGTAAAGGCCTCCGGAGGTGCTGTATGTTAAGACCATTCATTTACAGCAAAATTCTCCTCTCGTAAAGATGATACTTTGAGATGCGACACCTCGGCATGATCATGAACCTTCCTGGAAGTTACAGTACAAATTCGCCAAGTAAGGAGCTGCCTTACTTGGCGTTATCACCAGTGTATTTGTATGTTACGCTACACTTTTATTGGCAAACATGGTCCCAAGGTTGTAGGAAAACATACCACTCAAGCTTGCTTACTGGATTCGAGAGGAGGTGCGTGTCATAACCTTACACCTCATCCTGCTGTTCTCTGCAAAGTCGATCACATGTGATGGGCAATGATAAGTGCCCAAAGGAATGAGTCTCTCCAGATTATGTTTCCCTCTGCACAACATCACCAAAATGGTTTTAGTTTTGAGCAAACCATGCATGGTAATAATGCATTAGTTCATTGGTTTACTCGAAATTATACTCACGGGAGGAGCTTTTGTCCATACAAAATCTCTTCGTTAACAGGTGGTTGCATGGTTCGGCATATGCGTGGATGGTAAGGGGTAGTCGGCGCCAGAAACTTTGTCAATTCAGACTCGGTAAATGCAGACAAAAAGCGCAGGATGTAAAATGGAGTCTCACTGTCCGTGCCAATCAGCTCGAGTGCGAGGGTCAATGGGAAGTATCCATTATGGTGGGTCAGACAGCGCACCTTAATCGAGTACGCAGCACCTGAGAGAGACAGCAAATAAGAAAAATAAAAACAAAAACGGACAATGAAATGGGGAGGAAGTTGTGAAAGAAAAAATAATTATATTCATGTATTCTCAATTAAATTCACTTGTTGCTGGTACTTTATAAATTTAATTTTTGTACTATAGTCAAATTGGCTGTCAGTAAGGTTACTCTTTTTCCCCAACAGTCGTTTGATTTGCATATTGAAAAATATCTTACTATGAAAAAAGGTCTCGCTCGCTGCATATAAACAGGCTGACTTGGTTGATAACACTGAAAACTTTTGCCATGTGCTTATCAGCTCATCCAGTAGTTGAATCGCCAAATGTCTCACCCTCCCATTTTTTGGATGTCAAATGAGTACAAGAGGGATCGTTTCGGGATTCTAGTTCGTGAAGTTAATTTGAATGCTTCAGTGAATCATTGAATGTTCTTCCTCCGTATATACGAAATGAAAGATTCTCTTTTCTATGCTGATCCATCGTGTGGAAAATCGAGTTCTTTTCCAACACAAAGTAAAAGGTATAGAATGGAAAGCAGATACCACAAACTACTTTGCAGTTTTATTAAAGGATAAACAGTCAGACATGCATTGTACTTATGGGTCCATATATTTATTATGTGCACAAATATGCCGTAAATTTGGACTCTCCTCCCCTCTCAACCCCAACACCTTGTACACTCCATACATACCCCTCATTCCCTCCCATAACTCTTACCCCCTACCACTCCTCACCGACTTGCCAACCATCCTTTCCAGACAAAAAGGACAGGATTTAAAATATTAATAAATATTGATTTTCACACTTTTTTAGTCGTCCCCCCTCCAGACCCCCAATCTCCATCACCCAGTGCATTAGCAACTCATCAAAAGTTTGATAAAAGGCACTAAAAGTACAAGAAGCAACATGAACACGAAACATTCCAACGATTAAATCTCGTCCAGTGTTTTATTAAATATGTATTTTTAACCATTCATTCTCAACAAAACCTGCTAAGTTGTGCTTTACAAGCATTTGTCATTGTATGAAGGACATCGAGGCATTTTGCTGTTTTATCGGTAAACAGATTTATCATTTCCAAATCAAGCAAAGGTGGTTTGTTCTCGATTGTAAAAAATAAAAATTAAAAAAAAAGTAAATAAAGCACTCATGGCAACTGGTATGGCCAGTTGTGATGTCATCGGCACCTCAATTTTATGACGACTTCTTGGAAATTATTTCACAAGGTGCACTTTGAATGTGATCAAAATAAAGACCAATTACGGCAACGTAGTCCCAAGAAGGAAGCCAGACATAGTACACACACACACACACACACACACACACACACACACACACACACACACACACACACACACACACACACACACACACACACACACACACACACACACACACAAACACACACACGCACACACGTAAGTAGGTCCACATCCTGATGTACTGGTAAGTACTTACAAAAGTTATTTAATTTGAAGTTATAACCTTAACTCATAAGCAAATGACTGATTTCCCGTCTGCCCGGATCATCAGCTAGACACTGTTTTTCATCGAGGTTTCGATTATTTCAGCCCAGAACCTCTCCAAATGGATCCACAACCCCGGTCGCAGGTCCACATCAGTAGATTACTCAACATCAATGGACCTGCAACCCAAAGTTGTGTCCAGACAGTCAGTCAACACAGCACAGCAATGCAATGTCCTTCAACAAACTTATTTAATTATTACTTTTATGTAAAGTATTACGACATATGACTAACTTTAATCACACAACACTTTATATGATAGTATATTAAGCGATAAACACTTGGAGTGTTTATCTTGGAGACATGTCCATTACACAGCACCTCCATCTCACCATGGACTCAAACTGTCAGCAAAATATTCAAACTGTCATTGACAACCGATTTTAACATGCTGCACTATATATATATATATATATATATATATATATATATATATATATATATATATATATATATATATATATATATATATATATATATATATATATATATATATATATACATATATACACATCTTAGCAACCACCAATAAATTATATTAATGTTTATTTATAATGTATTTTATAAATAATATTTATTCATTCTGTTTATGCAATTTTTTTTTTAATCTAAATACCTCCTATATATATGTATGTATGTATGTATGTATGTATGTATGTATGTATGTATGTAGCCTGGTGTTGGCTTAGTGGTGAGGGTGGCGGCTTGGGATCCGAGGGTCCTGAGTTCAAGCCCTGTTGATTGCTGAATTAACACCAGGAGGTTGACTCAGCCTGTCATCCTTTCGAGGTCGACAAAATGAGAACCAGTGTACTGGTCCCGGTGTATGCCCCGGTTAGAATAGGTGTACCATAAGAGGCGACCAGGGTTGGCGTCAGGAAGGGCATCCGGCCATAAAACATTGCCTCAAAAAAAAGCCCAACCCCTGCACAGCAGGGAAAAATGGCTGTAAAAACAGTCTATATATATATATATATATATATATATATATATATATATATATATATATATATATATATATATATATATATATATGTTTAATCAATGTTTTTAATTCAAGAATTTGCCTCACTAAAATAATTAATTCATTATTATTATATCAAATGCAATGCAACAGGAACTTGTTGATATGAAAACCAAATAAACTTAAATAAAAGGTGATGATAAAGCCCAAAGACATTTTCACAAGACCTGATCAAACAATCAGCCAAATATCCTCTGTTTAACATGATGGAAATAAACCACGTTCCACAAAATCATCCTTGACTGGACAAATTCTTGCAAATCCAAGTAGATGAGATGAAAAGACATTGGAACCCATTTTAATTGATACATTGCTACCTGGAAAGGTGTACAAGACGACCGGGAAACTGAAATCATAAACTTTATGATATACGTACACTTGTACTAAAACCATTCTGTTCAATTCCAACCAACACATCCAGATACGCAGCAACTGTACAATCATTACCACTCCTGTTTACAATCAGGCTATCGGGATAAATCTGGTTAAGCTGCCTATCAAAAATAATTATAGTTAATCATACAAATATAATCTATATAACGACATGTACGAGATAATTTTTTAGCTCTTCCGAATTTTTTTTTCTCCTTCATCAGTTTCTGCATAAATGAAAATTCACAGAAAATCCGCTAGTCGGGGACTGCAATTCCCACCCATGGGAATACCCTTAACCTGTTGAAACATTATCCCACAAAAAAGATACAAAAGTATAAAATAAAATAAAATTAACAGAATCATTAAACTTTTGCTTATCAAAACAATGAAAACTTGAGTATTTCTTTTGAGAAAAAAAATGTTCAATCAAATCTTACACATTAAAAACTAATTAAAGGAGTTAAAAACCTTGTCAATCACTTTGAAGAGTGAATCCCTCACTAGTACTCAATCCAAATTTTAATATAAAGTTGAAAAATCAAAAACTTCTACTGACTTGATATTGAGGCATCTAATCCTATCGAATAACTCTAAGGAAGAATTAATGCTCCAAAAAGTGTTAATACCAGAATTCTTCTCAATTGTGTAACAATATTTCCTGAACTGTTACCAAACAACGTGTAACCCTGAGTTAACGATAACCGATAACTGTTTGGTAGAACACTGCCTGGCACCCGTTATAAACCTATACTTGTACTGGTTCTTATGAAGCTTAATGACCCACAAAAGTCAAGGAATACAAAGATCTACCTCTTTACATTTAATACCGAAATTATTAACTTAAACTTCCTGATGCTCAGAGATAATATCTTGGAGCGACTTATGACAAGGAACATATGTGCTATTTCCCATATTAGTGAAACTAACCATATCAATGCCCAACTCTCTCAATAAAACTTTTTACAAACCACAACAAAATTATTAGCAGCCTTATCCACTTGAACTATTATGTAGCAATCATGGAGATCCCGAATGTCTTTACGAATACTCGGCTTGTTTAACACTGGTTTAGACCGACCCATGAAAGCAAGCCCCGACGACTAAAAAAAACTTAATCCTATTATCCAGGACTTTCTCAACTCTGTTAAACCATGCATTAAAACTGTTTACAGATAACTTAAACTTGGTGCACATTTTGATGACAAAATTAGAGACAGAATCCACAGTGAAGACCCAATACAGCTCCAAGGTTGAATTACTGATTACCTTCGCATTCTGCGAAAGGTTATGTATTGGTCGCTGTGTATATGTGTGTGTGTGTGTGTGTGTGTGTGTGTGTGTGTGTGTGTGTGTGTGTGTGTGTGTGTGTGTGTGTGTGTGTGTTTGTTTGTTATTCGCATAACTCAGAAAGTATTAAACCAAATCGCTTGAAATTTGGTGGGATGATGGGTTATTATCCAAGGAACATTTGATTAGATTTTGGGAGCGATCAGGTCAAAGGTCAAGGTCAAGGTCACGGAAAGGTCAAATTCGTATTTTTACCATAGCGCGGTCAATTTTGATCTAATTGGCATGCAACCGATGCCAAAATGTTCATAATTCATTGCCCAATCTTGTGATGGGCGACATGCCACAATTACGTCATTACCCTTGTTTTTAAAAGAAAATGTCCCAAATCCTGGCATTATAATCAGTACCAAAACATATGTTTGTGGGAGATGCCAATGCTTATTTATTTGTTTGTTATTCGCATAACTTAAAAAGTATTAAACCGAATTGCATGAAATTTGCTGGGATGATTGGTTATTAGCCAAGGACCATTTGATTAGATTTTGGGAGCAATCAGGTCAAAGGTCAAGGTCATGAAAAAGTCACCATATCATCTTTTTACCATATCGCGGTCAATTTTTATCCAATTTGCATGAAACTAATGCCAAAATGTTCAGAATTTAATGCCCAATCTTGTGATATGCAACTTGATACAATGACGTAATTGCCCTTATTCGCGGTTGGGGGTCAAAGGTCAGGGGGGTCACGACCTTGCAGATGTGCGTATTTTTATCATAACGCAGTCAATTCTTATCCGATTCGTATGAAATCAGCACCAAAATGCTCCTTGTTCTGTTCCCCACACTCTTATGCCAAGAACAAAACAGTAGCGGCGGCGAAGGTATATGCTCTCTACGAGTGCCCGTTCTAGTTCCCTATATTTAGCTCCCATTTTCATCAGATCCCTAATTTCACTATTACTAATTATATTCAAATCCCCAGAAAAATTACGTGTCCACAAGGACCATAAAAGGGGAAGATGAACATGCACAGTCAATTTCCAAAATGTCCTTTACTAAATCTATACTAAGAGTTTTAAGAAATTTATCATAATTGAATAAGGATTGTCCTATCCATCCATTAGGACCATACTCTGTGCAGAGCATTGGTGCTGCCTAAGCAGTCTCCTTCTCCTTGGCTATTGGGCACAATCCTGGATGGGTGACCACTCCAACACAGGATACCAGAAAGCTGGTACTCATTTTGCCAACCTTGAAAGGTTGACAGGCAGAGTCAACCCCACCTGGTATTAATCCAACAGCTGAGTGGGATTTGAACTCAGGATCCTTGGTTCCCAAGCCCACCACCCTAACCATTAAGCCAACACGAGGCATATTGTCCTATGGTCGAAGTAAAAGTGAAATAAACTTTAATTGGGATTCGCTCCCTAACTTTATCTGGTAATAAACTCTCCACACTAGTATCCCTAAAAATAGAATGAAGCCGAAGCCGATTTCCTTCTTGCTGGAAAAATCACAAATTAAGAACTCGCGGATCTGATCAACTTTGGGAGTCGACTTCTTTATCTTCGTCTTGTGGGTAAATTGAATTTAGTTCTACACGGGTAATCGACTCGAAGGAGGAACTGATGATAACATTACCCATAAGAATTCAATCTTTCAGGCTTTTGTCATCGTCATGCTTTTCGAAGAGTGATCAAAACTCCATTACAGCTCAAACATACATACTCTACCTTACACAAGAGGGTAAAGGGATTGCAGGTACAATGTGAAAGGTAATATAGACCACGTGATTAAAATGCACCATCTGGATGTAATAAAGAGATGCTAAGAGAATTGCTTTACACAATTTAAATTTTTTTTACACAATTATAAAATATCATAGTCAGAACAATTGGGAAAAACAGCATCAGCAGAAATGTACATCTTCTCACCAGGCTGGATGTCGAATGGTGCTTCTGGTGAAGCATTACTTTCAATCGTAAATACGTGCAGCAGGTTGGCTGCTTCCACACGCCTAAGTTGCACAGGACTCAGACCCTGGTTCCGCACAGAGAGGTTGGCCGTGCACTCCTGTCCCAGAGAGGTGGTCATCTGAATACGACCATTATTTTCTTCAGGTGTTGAGACGACGGTGATGTTGAGCTTGTTATCAACAAGCCACTCTCTGCCAATCACCACGAGCACAGAGCAGTGAACTCAAGATCAGTGTCAATGGAAACAAAAATTAAATAAAATACTACTACTACTACTACTACTACTATCACCACCACCACCCCCAGCACACAACAATGGATTCACAATCTGGAAATTTGTTCCATATCAAAACCATATTGATATTCCATATTGATGTACCCTATCAAAACAGCAGTTCACCACCATCTCATATCTCCCCCCATCCAAAACCTTGACCTTTTGTATCTCTGTTAATCCACCCCAAACCCACCTCCTTCAAATTCCCTGCTTTCTTTCGTGAAAGTCCCTGTAGTGGCCATCTTGTTTACCCCATTTACCCCCACCCCATCCCTCTCCCTTCCACAAATCTTGTGTTGTCGCTGTTACCACTGTTTTGTGCTTCCCTCTCCCACCCCTCTTGTCTCCTGCTTCCTTTGTTGTATGTTCTGTGTGTTAGCTCTTATACGAGCCTTGACAATGTATACCAAATTTTTTTTATGAACCCTGTGTATGTATATCGACATAACCATCAAGGAAAAAAATCCAATCATGAAGTCAAAGCACCCCAAATGCCACACCTGTGGTCACGTAGAAGTCGGTAGATCTCCTTCCAGCGTTCAGCAAAGTCCATGTCTGTTCGAAAATTCACACGAGTTGGTTCATTTCTTCTGCTTGTTGGAGGTTCGTACGTTTCATCAGCAGAGTTATCAAAATGGATGCCCATACGATCCATAATCTGTTTGAAGGTTAAGAAAAATGAGTGTGCCAACGTTGTTTCATAAAATCACAACTTAAAGTCAACTCAAAGTAAAATGGTCACTTAAAGGGACACGCCAGATTTTATGACCGAACGTAAACAGATTCACATCACATCCGTACCAAAGAGACAGAAGTATTTAAGAATGTGATGATTATAAATAAAATGGTCGTTCACAATGGGAACGAGAGCAAAGTCGATGGCACGCCATCGCAAAGCCTCACGCTTCTCACCGAAAGCAAAGTTGAAAGATGGCAAAAAGTTCCACCAGGAATAACCCAATATCAAATTTTGAGTTAAATATTTCTCCCTTTTGACCCCTGTGACCCGAAGGACTAAGTCCCCATCTGTGGCAAGAACCCAAGGGTCAAATCCAAATTTTGATCCTGCCCCGGGGGGCAGGGCCAAGCATGATACTGCTCTCGCACCTTCATGCCATGAGCTGATCATAACTACCAAGTTTGGAGAATTTCTGCACAACCGTTTAGGAGGAGATAGCGTGACAGACGGACAGACGGACAAACAGAGCCGATTACAACATCTCCCCGTTTTTTTTTTTTTTCAAAAACCTTGGGGATAATAAGGAAATGGTTTCCATGGAGATGTGTGGTCTTTGTTATATTTATACTGTTGAATAAACAAGGAATAAGTACAGTTACTCTTCCACATTATTTCTTAAACGTGCGTCATCGTTCATCAATGTTTACAGATGAACATGCAAATCAGATCAATTGATAACAATTATATCTGCCCCGGGGTCATCTTGGACCTGTCGAAGATCCCGGCAATGTCGGAGATTTCCTCTTCAAGCATCTGTAATTGGTGTTGCCAAAGTGCGAGTGAATAAAGACATTGTTTCTCACTCACAAAATAGTATTTGAACTTTAGTAAAATGCTGCAGTTGAGAGGATTCCCTTGTAAACGTGATTATCCACGTACTCGGTGACTTTTGTTTTCTGTAAAACATACATCTGCCTTCAATCGCTATTGATTTGTCATTTTTGTTTTTGATTAAAACTATGTAACGACCATGGAAATGTTGCATAAGTTCCAGGATGACTTAAGTATATCAATTAGTACATGGTTAAACATAACTTTAGATTTCTTATTTGGTTCACAAATTTAATGAATATAATACATGGCTTTTTGTGCAGACACATTGTGGGAGCTGCTGAGGTTCTGTGAGTTGTGCGAGTCAATGTAATGTTGTTGTTTATCGAAGTTGAGAACATGCCGAAGTAATGATTCACTCCCTTGATCTGTCTGTGTAATTGTCTGCAACTCCAAATCCTGGGGGAACCTCGAAGGGGCTGTTGTGCTCTTTTCTGATTGGCTGTATTTGGGGCTTTGTCTGCATTGTTTAGAATGTTCTCACTCCTTTCTCAGGAGCAGAAAGCAGTTATTTTGATTTCGAACTGTGGGAATAGTTACTCTTTCATAGATGAAAAGCTCTTTCTATCTTATCCTGCTTGTTCAATCATATCCTCCCCCCCTCCCATTCAACCCTGTTTCATGAATAAGGCTTGCATGAGTGTGATTTTTTTGAGAATTTCATTGTTATATTTTCACCCGTATGTGCACGTGCGTATTTGTATTCAAGATTCACTTTTGTATGCTGAACCGTACCATCTCTCAAAAATTCCCCCCTCACCTTTCTCCCACCTTTGATCCCCCTCACTCTTCCTTCTCTAAGTTGCCCCCCCTCTCATTCACCAACCTGCCTCCCTCCACTGCCCTCTCACTTCCATCAATTCACTCCACCTCCTCAAATCCTCAACTGCCTCCTTCCTTGTCTCTTGTCCCCCCTCTCCCCCAGCACCACAGAGCCCGTTCTCCTCCTCATTCGGCCCCTCCCCTCGCTATTCTGCAATACCCCACACTCTTTCAGCAACCCTCCTTACCTCCCCCCCTCGTCCCTTGTCCTACCCTCCCCCTCCCCCTCCACCTCCTGCACCCAAAGCCTCCTCCCCTACCTCTTCATTAAAAGTGTGGACCTCAAATATCCGGGGCCTTCGCTCAAACCTTTCAGATCTTTCCATGCAGGTTGCCACTGACAAACCAGACATTATCTGCCTAACAGAAACTTTCCTCTCCCAAGACGTGTCTGACTCCCAAGTATCTCTCCCTGGTTACTCCCTCTTACGGTATGACAGACCTGAGCCTCGTCCTGGTGGAGGTGTTGCTCTCTTCATCAAAGACTCTATTCCTCACTCTCCCTGCACTGCTCTCACTCCCCCACACCCCCAGGAATACCTCTGGCTTCGGCTTCCTCTCCACTCCCACCTCATGTTTATATGTGTACTGTACCGTCCACCGAACAGTGATGACTCCATCTACACCTCACTCTCCGAAAACATGGACCATCTTCTATCTTCTCATCCAAACTCTCTCTTCCTCTTATGTGGCGACTTCAATTGTCATCATGCCAGTTGGCTAGGTGTGGGTACCTCTCTCACCTGCCATGGCACCTCAGCAAAAGCTTTCTGTGACTCATTGGGACTGACTCAATCGGTCAACTTCCCGACCCGGATCTCAACCAATGGTACTCCATCTCTTCTGGATCTGATTTTGACAAATTTCCCTGACAATATCTGCTGCTCTTCCTTCGCTCCAATTGGTTCTTCTGACCACGTCCTTGTTAAAGTGGACATCTCTCTGGCTGTTATCAGAGAACCACCTCACCGCCGTCGAGTCTGGCATTTCACTCAAGCCGACTGGCAGGGTCTCCGAGCAGCCATCAAACTTACAGACTGGTCTCCTATCACTACTTTCTCAAACATCAACTCATCCTGGGAATTCTTTCAAAGAAACTTGCTCTCCCTCATGCACAGATTTATCCCCTCTCGTGTTCAGTTGTCTTACCCTTCCTCCCGCCCTTGGTTTACTGAAGCTTGTGGCGAGGCAGTTGTCCTGAAATAACTTGCCTTTGCCTCATGGAAAGCAAACCCAACTGAGGGCAATCTCAGTTCCTTCCACAAAGCTCAGAACAAGTGTGTAGCTACCCTCAGGAGAGCCAGAAAACAACATCTTTCTCATCTCAAGTTTGAACTCTCAAATCTCTCTCACTCCTCAAAATCCTGGTGGCGTTTAATCAAATCTGTTTCTGGTGTATGTTCCCCCTCCATCCCCTCCCTTACCTCAAATGGCCGCACTGCTGATTCCACACGTGATAAAGCTGAATGTCTAAACTCGGTGTTTGCAGCTAAATCTTGTGTCCCAAACCCATCACTATCTCTACCCACTTTACCCAGTCGCACCCAACTGTCCCTGGACTCTGTATCCTTTTCTCCTGACAAGGTGGAGAGCTTGCTTTCAAACCTCGAGTCAGATTCTGCAACCGGTCCAGACAGCATCAGCCCACGTGTCCTCAAAGCCTGCTCTTCTGCTCTTGCTCACCCTCTCTCTGTTCTATTCACCCTCTCATTTTCCCAAGGTCATCTGCCATCTGCTTGGAAATCTGCTAACATCACTGCCCTGCATAAAAAGGTGCAAAAACAGATCCCTGTAACTACAGACCAATCAGCCTTCTCCCAATCATCAGCAAGGTGATGGAATCCATCATCGCTTCAGATATGAAATCCTTCCTCTTCTCCAATGGCTTGATTTCCAATCATCAATTTGGTTTCAGACCAGGTCACTCTACCCTAGATATGCTGCTACTGCTCTCCCATCAATGGATGGAGGTCCTCAATGCCAGACAGGAAATCCGAGCCGTATCCCTGGACATATCACGTGCTTTTGACACAGTCTGGCACCCTGCCCTACTCACCAAACTCTCTTCCCATGGTATTCAAGGCCATCTCCACTCATGGCTCGCAGACTTCCTCTCCTGTCGCAGTCAACGTGTGGCCCTAAATGGAGTTCTTTCATCCCCTCTTCCTGTGCAGGCTGGAGTTCCTCAAGGTAGCGTTCTGGGCCCTGTTCTTTTTCTGGTTTTCATCAATGATCTCTCGGACTCTCTGGAAAATCCTCTATTTCTCTTTGCCGATGACTCCACCCTCTGCCGGACCATCTGTCATCCCTCAGACCGGCAAGCAGCAGCTTCTTCGCTCACTGCAGATCTGGATAAAATCACAAATTGGTCCAACACGTGGAACATGTCTTTCAATCCAGACAAATCTCACACTCTCACTATGTCTCTTCGAAAGGACCGTTTAGAAAACCCCCCCATCCATTTTCTCAACAATCCTCTGGAAGAAGTCTTTTCTTTCAAGCTTCTGGGTCTCACTATCTGCCATGACCTTTCCTGGGAAAGTCACATTTCCAACCTCGCCTCAAAAGCCAGTCGCCGACTGGGAATCCTCCGTCGTGCAAAGTCCTTCCTCGGCCCTCTTGAGCTCCTGACCACTTACAAAGCTTTTGTCCATAGCCTGATGGAGTACTGCTCTCCCCTCTGGGCTGGTGCTCCTGCCTCCCACCTTTCTCGGCTTCACGATGTCGAAACCAGGGCTTTTAAGATCATTGGCATCTCCCGCAATGAAGCTGAGTTTTTGGGCCTCTCACTCAATCACCGCAGGTTGGTCGGTGGTCTTTCTGTCTTCTACCGACTCCTCTCCAGCCTTGCCCCCCCTGCTCTCTCTGCGATTTGTCCCCACCACATTTCCACAGGGCGCTCAAGGTCCGCCAACAACCCCCTTCTGGTAAAACTACCAAAATCACGAATCACTGCTCATCTTCACTCTTTCATTCCTCTTTTTTCCCGCCTTTGGAATAAACTTCCTCACTCTATTCTTTCCCATTCTTCCCTCCAGGCTTTCAAAACAGCTGTTCACCACCACCTCTTATCTTCCCCCATCCAAATCCTCGATCTTTTCTGTCCCGATAATCCACCCAAGCCCACTTCCTTCAATTCCCCTGCTTTCCTTCCTGAAAGTCCCTGTAATGTCCATCTTCTCTTCGCCATGTTCCCCGTCCCATCCCCATCCCTCTCCCTTCCACAGTTCACCTAAGGTGTCTGTTCCCCACTGTTTTGTCCCTTCCACTCCCGCCCCTCTTGTCTCATGCCTCCTTGCTGTGAGTTGTGTGTTAGCTCTCATATGAGCCTCGACCAAGGTATACAAAAAAAAAAAAAAAAAAAAAACATTGTGGAAATTGAGTTCTTTTCCACCACAGACCCCATATCCCCCATACAAGATGACCAAGTTGTTTGCTTGGTGCAACAAATACCTGTAAAGATCTTCTGTTCAACCCACATATATATATATATATATATATATATATATATATATATATATATATATATATATATATATATATATATATACACACACACACACACACACACACACACACACACACACACACACACACACACACACACACACACACACACACACACACACACACACACACACACACACACGCACGTAAAGGGTCCATCTAAAAAGTAACGGGATTGAGCCTGCTGTGTGCTCCACTTCCACAACTTGAATGAACGGGTTGCGTCACAGTCTTTCACAACATTCCAACAATATATTGTTGCGAATTCGCGCCCGCCGGCGTGCGAACGGCCACGTAACTCGAATCGTGGCACGTTGCCCACCGGACGGACAATTCTGTCGTGACCCTCTCGGAACAACGCCGGGAGCTAGTCACGGGTGGGGGTTTAAACTCACCACGATCGTGCCAATTGCCCACCCGCACAGGATAGGGTTGCTCGCCAAATTCGATCGACCTAAGTACCTGTGCAAATGGTCGACCGGGCGATCGTACCACACCACAGGCCGACTCCGGACACGAACCGCTTAAGCAGTCCGTTCTGTGCTACAGTGATAACCGAGCGGTGTTATCGTCGGCCTTGACGGTTCCGATTAATTACCGGGATGTTGCAGCCACTACGAACCTCTTACGTGAAGCAGGATGGAGAGTCAAACAAAGGAAAGGACGCAGCGAAACGGGGAACAAGTTCACACAAGCATGTTTAATTCACACAGACGAGCACGGAAGGCATGTATTTACAGTCACAATAATCACAATGCACATATAAAGCGAAAGCCAGAGTAAAAACCGACTACGCGCACACACGGCAACACTTAAACAGTTCTACTTGTCGGACAGGCGCCAACCACAGTCATTCACACAGACTCAAAGAAAAGAAAGGACTTCCCTTGGTGCGGCTGTCGAGTCCTCCTCCCACGACCTCCACTCCGAGCTCCATCTCCTTCGCCGTCCTCCACTGCCGACTCGACCAGACTCGACGATGACACAGCTCAACCTCAACGAGCTCCTCGGACTCCATGAGTTCCACGAGCTCCACACCGACGCAGAGACACTCGACCACGACGACACAGCTCGGCGATGACCCAACAACGACTTCGGACGGAGGCGAGTTCCACGAGTCAGGGAGAGAGCCAGAGGAAGAGGGAGAGAACAGGATGAGGGAGAGAACGCAGGAAGGGGGAGAGAACGTGCCCCGCAAGTGTCCGACTTTTTTAGCGCGGGGCTCCGCCCTTCACTCCACCCCGTTTTCGGCTCCACCCTCCTTCAAGAGGGTTCTGGAAAAGGGGCGTTCCCTCAACCCGACCGCCTCATGCTGTCCATCCACCAATCGGCGGCGAGCTGCCCCTCCCCCTTCCCTCACACCAAGCGCGGGGAAGAATGGCGGGAAAAACCCACCAGCATCGTTGGTGGTTTTTGTTTGTTTGAAATAAAAGATAGGGAAAGAAAAACGACTAACTGGAGGATCGCAGCCTGAATGGATCACATGAATTCCCTCCATACAACGGGTTTGGGCTAACTACACATGTACCGATGGAGATATCTCACCTGAGGGCCCTTTATGGTGTAATGCGAATTTCCACAGCCGTAACAATATATATATATATATATATATATATATATATATATATATATATATATATATATATATATATATATATGATTGGTGACGGTTGACTGCGCTCATTGTGTTTTTTTTTTTTTTTACAGGTCGTGCTTTACACGTAATCGAGTCTGAGTTGTCACGTTATGAGCCGTGAGCAGAGATCCAATATGTTGTTTCTTGCCAAGGTTGGCAAAACACCATCCGAATCCTTCGCAATGATACAGCAAGTCGAGTGGAAGAAACGATGTTACGTACACGTGCATTTGAACAGCACAGGAGGTTGAAAGAGGGATGGGAGAAGGTTGAAGACGATCCATGGTCTGTAAGACCTTCAACGAGCAGAACGGTAGACAGCATTGAGTGTGTGAAGCAGATGGTGCACGCAGATCGTCGACTCACGGTGCGGATGATAGCTGAGGACCCTTCCATCAACAAGGACACTGTCTGGAGCATCATCACTGAAAATCTCGAACTGTGCAAGATGTGCGCAAAGATGGTCCCCAAGCTGTTGTCCGAGGACCAGAAACAGCAAAGAGTCACTGTCTGTCAAGACATCATCGAGCGCCTCGAGGACGATCCAGACCTGCTCGGGAGATTCATTACGAGCGATGAATCGTAGATATTCCAATACGATCCCGAAACCAAACGGCAGAGTCGTCAGTGGAAAAGTCTGGCATTACCAAGACCAAAGAAAGCAAGGATGTCGAAGTCGAAGGTCAAGGTGATGCTCATCACGTTTTTTGACATCAAGGGCATCGTCCACTTCAAGTTTCTACTACAGGGTCAAACAGTGAATCAATTCATGTACAAGGAGATCCTCCGGCACCTCATGAGATCAGTCTGGGACAAGAGGTGGGATCTGTGGGAGAACAAGCCTGGTTGCTCCACCATGACAACGCCCCTGCTCACAGTGCCCTGAGCATCTGACAGTTTCTGGTGGAGAGGAACGTGCCAACTCTGGAGCAACCCCCGTATTCACCAGACTTGGCCCCTTGTGATTTTTTTTCCGATTCCCCAAGCTCAAGAGAACCCGATTTCCTGATATGGAGGCCATCAAAAGGGCCGTGACGACAGAGCTCTGGAGGAAAGAAGAAGAAGGAAGAAGAAGAAGAAGGAAGAAGAAGAAGAAGAAGGAAGAAGAAGAAGAAGAAGGAAGAAGAAGAAGAAGGAAGAAGAAGAAGAAGGAAGAAGGAAGAAGAAGGAAGAAGAAGGAAGAAGAAGAAGAAGAAGGAAGAAGAAGAAGAAGGAAGAAGAAGAAGAAGAAGAAGAAGAAGAAGGAGAAGAAGAAGAAGAAGGAAGAAGAAGAAGAAGAAGAAGAAGAAGAAGAAGAAGAAGAAGAAGAAGAAGAAGAAGAAGAAGAAGAAGAAGAAGAAGAAGAAGAAGAAGAAGAAGAAGAAGAAGAAGAAGAAGAAGAAGAAGAAGAAGAAGAAGAAGAAGAAGAAGAAGAAGAAGAAGAAGAAGAAGAAGAAGAAGAAGAAGAAGAAGAAGAAGAAGAAGAAGAAGAAGAAGAAGAAGAAGAAGAAGAAGAAGAAGAAGAAGAAGAAGAAGGAAGAAGAAGAAGAAGAAGAAGAAGGAAGAAGAAGGAAGAAGAAGAAGAAGAAGAAGAAGGAGAAGAAGAAGAAGAAGGAAGAAGAAGAAGAAGAAGAAGAAGAAGAAGAAGAAGAAGAAGAAGAAGAAGAAGAAGAAGAAGAAGAAGAAGAAGAAGAAGAAGAAGAAGAAGAAGAAGAAGAAGAAGAAGAAGAAGAAGAAGAAAAAGAAGAAGAAGAGGAATAAGAAGAAGAAGAAGAAGAAGAAGAGAAGAAGGAGAAGAAGAAGAAGAAGAAGAAGAAGAAGAAGAAGAAGGAGAAGAAGAAGAAGAAGGAAGAAGAAGAAGAAGAAGAAGAAGAAGAAGAAGAAGAAGAAGAAGAAGAAGAAGAAGAAGAAGAAGAAGAAGAAGAAGAAGAAGAAGAAGAAGAAGAAGAAGAAGAAGAAGAAGAAGAAGAAGAAGAAGAAGAAGAAGAAGAAGAAGAAGAAGAAGAAGAAGAAGAAGAAGAAGAAGAAGAAGAAGAAGAAGAAGAAGAAGAAGAAGAAGAAGAAGAAGAAGAAGAAGAAGAAGAAGAAGAAGAAGAAGAAGAAGAAGAAGAAGAAGAAGAAGAAGAAGAAGAAGAAGAAGAAGAAGAAGAAGAAGAAGAAGAAGAAGAAGAAGAAGAAGAAGAAGAAGAAGAAGAAGAAGAAGAAGAAGAAGAAGAAGAAGAAGAAGAAGAAGAAGAAGAAGAAGAAGAAGAAGAAGAAGAAGAAGAAGAAGAAGAAGAAGAAGAAGAAGAAGAAGAAGAAGAAGAAGAAGAAGAAGAAGAAGAAGAAGAAGAAGAAGAAGAAGAAGAAGAAGAAGAAGAAGAAGAAGAAGAAGAAGAAGAAGAAGAAGAAGAAGAAGAAGAAGAAGAAGAAGAAGAAGAAGAAGAAGAAGAAGAAGAAGAAGAAGAAGAAGAAGAAGAAGAAGAAGAAGAAGAAGAAGAAGAAGAAGAAGAAGAAGAAGAAGAAGAAGAAGAAGAAGAAGAAGAAGAAGAAGAAGAAGAAGAAGAAGAAGAAGAAGAAGAAGAAGAAGAAGAAGAAGAAGAAGAAGAAGAAGAAGAAGAAGAAGAAGAAGAAGAAGAAGAAGAAGAAGAAGAAGAAGAAGAAGAAGAAGAAGAAGAAGAAGAAGAAGAAGAAGAAGAAGAAGAAGAAGAAGAAGAAGAAGAAGAAGAAGAAGAAGAAGAAGAAGAAGAAGAAGAAGAAGAAGAAGAAGAAGAAGAAGAAGAAGAAGAAGAAGAAGAAGAAGAAGAAGAAGAAGAAGAAGAAGAAGAAGAAGAAGAAGAAGAAGAAGAAGAAGAAGAAGAAGAAGAAGAAGAAGAAGAAGAAGAAGAAGAAGAAGAAGAAGAAGAAGAAGAAGAAGAAGAAGAAGAAGAAGAAGAAGAAGAAGAAGAAGAAGAAGAAGAAGAAGAAGAAGAAGAAGAAGAAGAAGAAGAAGAAGAAGAAGAAGAAGAAGAAGAAGAAGAAGAAGAAGAAGAAGAAGAAGAAGAAGAAGAAGAAGAAGAAGAAGAAGAAGAAGAAGAAGAAGAAGAAGAAGAAGAAGAAGAAGAAGAAGAAGAAGAAGAAGAAGAAGAAGAAGAAGAAGAAGAAGAAGAAGAAGAAGAAGAAGAAGAAGAAGAAGAAGAAGAAGAAGAAGAAGAAGAAGAAGAAGAAGAAGAAGAAGAAGAAGAAGAAGAAGAAGAAGAAGAAGAAGAAGAAGAAGAAGAAGAAGAAGAAGAAGAAGAAGAAGAAGAAGAAGAAGAAGAAGAAGAAGAAGAAGAAGAAGAAGAAGAAGAAGAAGAAGAAGAAGAAGAAGAAGAAGAAGAAGAAGAAGAAGAAGAAGAAGAAGAAGAAGAAGAAGAAGAAGAAGAAGAAGAAGAAGAAGAAGAAGAAGAAGAAGAAGAAGAAGAAGAAGAAGAAGAAGAAGAAGAAGAAGAAGAAGAAGAAGAAGAAGAAGAAGAAGAAGAAGAAGAAGAAGAAGAAGAAGAAGAAGAAGAAGAAGAAGAAGAAGAAGAAGAAGAAGAAGAAGAAGAAGAAGAAGAAGAAGAAGAAGAAGAAATAATGAATCGTTTTGTTGAACAAATTTTAATCTAAATTTAAATCTGAAATTTAACCAGTTCAATGTTTCAATGTACTCTGAAATTAAAGCATAGAACAAATATAGAATTTCAGATAAAAAAGAAATCACGGGATCATTTTGTTGAACAAAATTTGATCTAAATTTTTGACTGACCAAAGTAGCCACCTTTTGCAGATATAACAGCCGAACATACTCGTGGCATTCTTTCCACAATGGAAATCAAATATTGTTCATAAAGTTCTTCCCAACACTGTTGCAGAAGTTCCCACAAATGTGTTGCACTTGTAGGTTGCTTTACTTTCACCCTTCTGTCCAGTTCATCCCAAACCAGCTCGATGGGGTTTCAGTTTGGAGACTGTGCTGGCCATTCCATGATTTGAAGCCTACCGTCTTGTTCTTTTCTTCTCAGGTAGTTCTGACATAGCCTGGAGGTATGTTTTGGGTCGTTATCTTGCTGGAGGATGAACCACTGACCAACTTGGTGTCGACCAGAGGGTATTGCATGGCGCTGAAAAATGCTGTGGCAGCCCTTTTGGTTGAGGGTGCCAGTCACTCTGTGCAAGTCGCCGACTCTGGATCGAGTAAAAGAGCCCCAGACCATCACGCTTCCTCCTCCATATTTGACAGTTGGTGTCACACACTGAGGAACCATCCTTTCCCCTACTCGACGGCGTACAAAAACCCTGCGTGATGAACCGAAGATTTCAAATTTCGATTCAACGGTCCATAAGACCTTCTTCCAGTTTTCAGTCGTCCACTGGTGGTGCTTCATGGCCCAGACAAACCTCTTTTTCTTATTTTGCCATCTTCGCAATGGCTTTCTTACTGCCACTCGACCTGTCAAACCTGCAGCTCGAAGTCTTCTCTTCACAGATGAAAGTGAGACTTCCTTACTTCGACCAGTGTTAAGCTGTGCTTGAAGCTGCTCTCCTGTGAGCCGCCTATCACTCAAGTCGTTGACTCTTAGAAACTTGTCTTCTGATTGTTTTTGGCTTTTGGTCTGCCAGACCTCTTCCTGTCAGAGTTTCCTCCAGTTTCCAAGTGCCTTTTCATGGTTTCAGAAACTGTACTCACTGACACCTTGGCTTACTTTGCAATTTCTCTAAAGGAAAGACCTACACTTTTTAGGGTTATCATGGTCTGTCTGTCTTCCTTTGTTAATTGTCTTTTTCTCGCCATTACGATCACAATATACTACTTCCTGCAGTGCGATATTGTCCAAATAATGCTTCAGAGGGTGTAGTAACACAGTCTGTTCCAACACTGCTTTTATACAGACAGAGGGTTTGTAACTAATCAAGAAAAGTTGGGATACCTGTCGGAATTGTTTGCGTCAACTTTCAAGGCTTCATTTACTTCCATTGCTGCAGAACAGATGCAGTTGCTAACCCATTACTTGTTCCCTGAAAAGGGCTTTTTCACGCCTAAAATCTGAAATTTACATTATTTTTCAGTTTTTGGTAACCTTAACTTTGTTTTTTTTAACTTCTTGCAGTTTACCGCTTAGTTTTGTATCAATTCAGGTTATTCACTGGACTTGAACTGCTTAAATTTCAGTAAAAACTGAAAAATGGGGGTGTTCTAAAACTTTTGACTGGTAGTGTATATATATATATATATATATATATATATATATATATATATATATATATATATATATATATATATATACATATATATATATATATACATATATATATATATATATATATATATTGTATAAGATTGGGGTGGTTGGGATGGCACATTTTTAACGAAGAAGAAGGCGCTTCCAAGCAAAAGTAAAAACTAAATCCACTCCGCTAATTTGAGCAAAAAAGTGAGAGCAGAGCTGGTCTCAGGGCAACATTTTCATATGTATATTATATATATATATATATATATATATATATATATATATATATATATATATATATATATATATATATATATATATATATATATATATATATATATATATATATATATATATATATATATATATATATATATATATATATATATATATATATATATATATATATATATATATATATATATATATATATATATGTATGTATGTATGTATGTATGTATGTATGTATATATATATATATATATATATATATATATATATATATATATATATATATATATATATATATATATATATATATATATATATATATATATATATATATATATATATATATATATATATATATATATATATATATATATATATCCGCGCGTAGTGGCGTGCGCCTGTAATCCGGCTACTCGGAGGCTTGGGTTGGAGGATTGCTTGAGGACGGGTGCTCTGCACTGGACCACGGTATGAGAGGGTGCAGAGCAGCCCGGAATCATGGCGAAACCCAATCCTTATCCCTATATCGTAAGAGGCGACCAGGGTTGCGTCAGGAAGGGCATCCGGCTTAAAACCTATGCCAAATCAGGATGCGGATCATAACAGATGATCCGCTGTGGCGACCCCTAACGGGAGCAGCCGAAAGACGAACAACAACAACAACAACAACGAACCCTGCATAGCCGTTTTTCTTTTGCTATCGTTATTTTGGACCAACTGCATTTCAACGACCACAACCACCTTCTTCACAATCGCCAACATCCCCACAGACAACGAACAACCACCTTTTCCACAACCACCTTCACACAACCACCTTCTCCACAACGCCAACCACCACCACCTTCTCCACAATGCCAACCACAACTACCTTCTCCACAATGCCAACCACAGTTGTGGCACCATGTCCTAAGGTTGAACTGATGTTAAGTGCAAGTGACTGTACATTATAAATATATGGTTGAAGTCTGTGTCTTTTATCCTTGTGCCGTAAGAGGCGACCAGGGTTGCGTCAGGAAGGGCATCCGGCGTAAAACATGTGCCAAATCACTATGCGGATCATACGGATGATCCGCTGTGGCGACCCCTAACGGGAGCAGCCGAAAGAAGGAGAGAAGGAGAGGTTGAAGTCTTTGTCTTGCTCGCGTCTTGTCCCTACCCCCATTCATTGCATGCTTGTATATCCCTGCATTGCTGCTTTGACCGTATACGTGTGCAAACAAATGTACTTGTGTGAATGTTTACCCGTTTGTCGCAGCCTTTTCCTTCATTGAACTGCCATCATTGAGTTCGGAATATAGCTGGCTTTTTAATAGCCGATAATAGAATCGGATCCAACGGGGCTTTCGCGATAATATCCCGCTAGGTTATCCCAAAACGAAGTGAGCTGCTTAAGCGGCTCGTTTCCAAGCGGGCCCCGTTGAGGGACAGTCTCTTGGTCGTCTACCCGCGTGATTAATTAGGTATATTGACAATTCGGCGATTGATCCTGTAGCGCGGGTCGAGTGTTGACTCGGCCGTGGTGTGCTTAAAACACACCCGTAGCGGGATTTCGGCGTTTGATCCGGAAAGCTGTGACTAGATTGTCCGTTCGGTGGGCAAGAAGCGGTCGTCCGCATTCCGGCGGGCGGAAATCTACAACAATATACATACATACATACTAGCTGGAGTACCCGGTGTTGCCTGGGGAAGAAAATAGGAATAAGAAATGGGTAAATTGTGGTGCTTAATATATATATATATATATATATATATATATATATATATATATATATATATATATATATATATATATATATATATATATATATATATATATATATATATATATCACATTTAATTTGGACACGTTTCACATTTCTTTGTCGTCAACGTTCATCATCAGTGCTCCAGTACCTCGGGGTAGACCACATTGCGTGTCTGACTGTTGGGTGCCAGGATCCTGAGCTTCACCGTGCTGCCGGTCCGAGAAGCAGCCACATACAACTGGACGTGGGAGAAGCATGGGACAGAGAGGTCGACACTGATTGCCTTGAATGTCTGACCTTGAGCCTTGTTGATTGTCATAGCAAAGCATGGTTTGCAGGGAAACTGGAGTCGGCGAAACTGGAAGGGCAACTCAGAGTCAGATGGAACGAGCAGGATCCTCGGCAGAAGGACGACCTCTCCTTTGTATGGTCCACAGGAGATGGTGGCCTCAATGACATTGGCATGCAGGTGGGTTATGATGCAGCATGTGCCATTGGTGGTCTTGGGTGGTTCATGTTTCGCAGGATCATGATGGGAACACTGAGTTTCAGCTTGAAGAGGTGTGGTGGCATTCCTGACAGCTTGAGAGAATTGAGCAGCTCAACAGGGTAATTGACTGCCTCCTCGTCGCAGATGGCACTGTCCACAGACTTGTAGATCCTCTCATCGCTGGGGAACTCTCCCATGAGCCAGTTGTTGAGCTGGTTGACATTGGTGTTCAGCGGAGAGAGAATTGCACGCTCAGCCAGCCACTTAGACCTGACTCCATTTGTCGTCAAGCAAGGGTAGACTTCAGCCTTGAGCTGCCCCAGTGTGGAGACGACCTTGTCCAGTGAAGGAGGAATTGCGATCGTGTCTGGTTCGGCCGCAAATGAGATCTGTCCATTGTCAATTTCCAGGAGCAGCTTGGAGAAGTTGGTGGCCCCTTCATCACCAGACAGGTGAGCTTGCATCTTGATGGTCAGGTGCTTGACAGTCATATGGTGCCACAGGTGGGACGTCTTCAGGCTGACGTTGACAATGTTGGATCTGGTGCCTCTCTTGACCACTCTCTTGACCACCCCCTTTCTCCGACGGCCAGGTACCCATCCAAACTCTGACCCCCAGCTCGTCTCTCTCCTCGGCTGCCAGGGTCCAACAAAGAACTCTGGGTTTCTTTTAATTTGTGTGTGTCTGTGTGTGAGCCCGTCTTTAAGTAGAACTGAATAAGTGTTTTTGGATCATTGTAAATATTCCTTGCTTGCATATTCACGTTAAGTCTTGCCTTTGTCTTTTACTGTAAATAAAACTTGTTAGAAATATCCCCAGTTCGTTTCCGTCCTTTCTTGAATTGGTCCAGCATGGTTCGGATCTGAGTTTAGGCGGGGTTTTACCCCCAATAATCCGTTCATTCCAGCCGGCACGGCTTTGCCAGTTTCCGCTCGGCTGCACCCGAACCGGAGTTGGTAGTCGGTAGTTGGAACTCTACCGTAGTCGGTAGAGTGACCCGGTTCAAGCAAGACGTGCCGAGGACGTGGTTTCCCCGGTAGTCGAAATCACGTAGTTAATTAGGTAAATTGGTTTTTGGCAAAAAGACCCGACGCTATGCGGTTGAAATATTGGCGACCACGGTCGGTTCAGCGACCCGCCACGTCACGGAATTATCCGGAGCGACGGCCTGCAATTCCGGGAGAGTCTGGGGGAGACGACGTAACCTCTCCCACCTCGTGGTCGTTCTCGCCACCGACCCCTGGCCCGCAACAATATATATATACATATATAAATATATTTAGTGATTTATTACTGGAAAAGAATGAAAAATACACAATTCCTCATCAAGAATCACTCAATCTTCAGGGAACAAATGATTTCTGTTCCAACAAAAAAAAATTGTGAGCTTATACGCATTAAAAACCCAAACATTGGATCACGTATGACCCACTACCAACAAAATTATAATGAAACCTTTGCAGGCAATGTGACAGATCAATGTGTGTGTGCGTGCGTGTCGTCCCTCGGATGGACGTTAAACAAGAGTAACATCTGCTGGCCTTAATTGGTGAACGTTAAAGATCCCATGGTGTCCTTCGCAAAGATTAGACGTATTGTCGTCAACAGATAGCAAGTGGTCAGGTTGTCTCAGAAGTTCCTTTCCATGAGGTTACACAGCTTGCTATCTTAGAGTGTGGTTGCCGCCTTGGCAGCAGCTGCGCACTCTGAACAAAATGACAACATGGTTCGCATCAAACACGTGAACGGCCTTCTACAGATGTGATTTGAATTGATTTGATGTACCATACTCTTTACAGAGCATTGGTGCTGCCACAACAGCTTATTTGCAAAGGTTATATTGGGTGGATTGCCATTGCCTTCCCAATCTCATTTGTCCATGCCTTATCCTTTTAAATGCTGATCATCCAGCAAGAAAGCAGCACGCACCATTTTAAAGTGTTTGCTTTGACTTGGCCGGGGTTTGAACCACCAACCTGCCAGACTCAGAGTGGACGCTCTATCCATGATGCGACTGCGTCTGGTCGGCATTCACGTCATGAAACCTATTTCCATCCTCCAAAAGTAATACAATTTTGATTATTCCTTTAATGAGATTGAAGAAATGATAAAATATGCAAATTGAACAAGAAAAATGAAGCATTCACTCCCAAATACCGAACTTTGAAAAGCCAAGTCGAAATAAATGAACAATTTGATATCTGGCCCTCACATCAAGCTCTACTCTCTCCGACTTACACCATTTTCCATCGAGTTGAGCTTGGAGGAAAACGGCATGGAATCGAAAGACCCAAGCCTTTCATAAAATTTCTGCCTCGGAATGACATCCGAATGAAGGGGAAAGAAATTTGTTCAGGGTGCTGGCAATTACTTGCCTACTCTTTGCGAAACACACTGCGGATTGTTTAACGTCCACCAGATATCATGCCAGCAGACAAGATAGCCAGCTTAACACCTATCCGAGGGACTGTGCACATTGTGATGCAACGTCCTGCCTGGGAGGAACTGATAAAGGTAAGCGCATGACCTCTGCACTATCCTGGTGGAATCACATCAAGTTATATTTCATTTCATTTCCCGTGCAGCACATGGCTGCTGGTTTGCATCATTGCCGAGGGGTCACTGCTGTGCCACTGCTGTAGTGCCCCCTGCAGGTTAGAGTGGCAGTAATCGCTCACCGATTCTTCGAGGAGGACACCGAACACGAAGTCCAGTTAACCTTCTCGGATATCACGGAATCGGTCCGACTGACCTTTTGCCATGCCATCCTTCAAGATTGGCCAAGCAAGTTTACCTCCTTGTGTGGTCGGTCGAATAACAGATTTTACTTTGTGCACTTTAACCTCTCAAGCTAAGGACATGTCAATTCACAAATCCAACGAATTCCAGAACTGAAAAATATAACAAGTTCACTTTGTCTCGAAACTCAACCACTCTGCTCTTCCTGCGCTTTGTCCACCCCACCACCCGTCCAGGTTTCTGCAGGGCTCACACATTCCACCATCAACCCCATTCTGGTGAAGCGACCTAAATCCAGGATCACTGCTCACCTCCACTCATTTGTTCCTCTCTTTTTTCCCCACCTGTGCAATCAACTTCCACATCTTCTTCAATCTCATTCTTCCCTCCAGGTCTTCCAGAGACAGCTGTTCACCACCATCTCAGATCGTCCCTAATCCAAAACCATGATCTTTTCTACCCTCATTAACCCCACCCAAATCCCGACCCCTTCCAATTCTCCAGTTTTCCCTTCTTGGAGTTTCCTTCTTTGTCAATCGTGTCCACCCCGTGCATGTATGCTTTGCGTCCAGATCTTACCCGTTTCGTCCTCATCCGCTCAGTGTACTGGCTCTTCCATGAGCCTCAACTATGCAAACAAAATAAAAAAAACAATAATCACAAGCAATTTCATAATGGTGTTTAGCTCTTACAATATTACCTATGAAGATTCTGTTCACATTGATCTCATCGCTACACTTCTCGACGATTCAGCACCAAAGTACCCAGCTTATAAACTTAGCCTTAGTAAACATGCAATGTCCTTACATTGAAGCCCTTAAGCCCTTACATTTTACTCAATGAGCTTCGGCCCTTACGCAGACTAAATACTTGAACAATGGACACAATAGACAACATCGAAGCCACACACAAAGGGCAGAAGACGGCAGACGGCAGAAGACAGAAAGACCACCGAACTGCCTGTGGCGAGAGAGCGAGAAGCTGGGAAATTGAGAGGCAGGAGCACCAGTCCAGAGGGGAGAGCAGTACTCCATCAGGCTGCGGGCGAAAGCTTTGTATGTGGTCAGGAGCTCAGGTGAGCCGAGGAAGGACTTTGCATAATGGAGGATTCGCAATCGGTGACTGTCCGGCATTGAGGACCAACATCCATTGTTTGGAGAGCGGTAGCAGCATATCCAGGGTAGAGTGACCTGGTCTGAATCCAAATTGATGATCGGAAATCAAATCATTGGAGAAGAGGAAGGATTTCATGTCTGAAGCGATGATGGATTCCATAACCTTGCTGATGATTGGGAGAAGGCTGATTGGTCTGGGGTTGCAGGGATCTGTTTTTGCACCTTTTTATGCAGAGCGGTAATGTTTGCCGATTTTCCAATTGGCTGAGAAGAATCGCTCCCACGTTACAACATTGCTTCCCAGTATAGCATTCGTCACCTTTTTCTTAACATTCAACAAGTTTCCTCCGTGCTGTTCAACACTATCCTGACCCTTTGATCGAGCAAAATCCAAATCTGTTGTTGTTGTTGTTGTTGTTGTTGTTGTTGTTCGCAACGGCATGGTCAAGGAAAAAAATAACATGTGAGAAGTGAGAAACCACAATGGCACTTCAACCTCCGAGGGACTATGCACATTCCTGGTACCCACTCCCCCAATCTCCTCCTCTTGCAGCTGAGCAGAGAGAAGCCCTGTTTTTCTCTCAGGGCACTTGCTGTCCAGTAGGAAGGCCAAGATGGAGGTTAAATCTGCATCCTTTCTGTAAAGTTGTAAAATGGTCAGCACAAAACATGGACTGAAGACACTTCTTGGTACTATCACATTGCAAACAATATGTCTATCGCACTCCCCATCCTTCTCCCCCCCCCCACCCCCAATGCTATCAATGTAAATGGCCAGCATTTCCATGACAACAGGCTACCCTTGTTACCTCGAGGTCTCCTGATGGAAAGAGGTGGACCCACTGAGCATTTCTCAAAGCGTGGAGTACAACGGAGAAGTTTGGAAGTGGAGAATCATGGCTGAAGTGAGAGAAAGGAAAAAAAAAACAAGAAGTGTCGTTATACGTAGTACATGGTCAATCGGAGGCATTATGACCGTCCGTAAAATCAATCTTTCAATTTTACAAATTTATTAGAGTGAAACTAATCAACCTCTTTCTTCTTCTTCAAGTCC